>NC_090446.1:580628564-580961530 GCF_031143425.1 Pleurodeles waltl
CTCCACCTTATTCTATCCCACTCCACTACAATCTACCCCATTCCAATCCCCATTCTACCCCACTCTCCTCCAATCTACCCCACTCCACTCTTTTCCAGTCTATCCCACTCAACTGATATCTACCCCCACCTTATTTCAACCTAGCCCACACCACCCCAATCCACACCACTACACTGCAACCCACCCCCCAATCTACCCCACTCCAATATACTGCAATGTACACCAATCTACTCCATTCGAAATATTCCCCAGTCTACCTCAATCTACACACTCCACCCCAACCTACTCCAGTCTACCCTACTCGAATATATCCCACTTCAAATTACCCCAATCTACCCCACTCCACTCAAATCTATTCCACTCCACTCCAAATCTACCCCACTCCACCCCAATCTCCCCTACTGCACTCCAATCGACCCTAATCTACCCCACTTCAAACAACCCACTCAAATCTTCCCCAGTCCACTCCAGTCTACCCTACTCCACTCCAATCTATCCAACTCCACTGCAATATACTCCACTCCAGTCTACCACTCCAATCTGCCCAACTCCAATCTACCCACTGCACTCCACACCATTCCAATCTACCACTCTCCAATCTACCTCTCACAACTCCAATCTACTCCACTCTAATATACGCAACTTTATATTAGCTTTTCCGATGGTTGTTTTTTTATCAATCTTTTTATTAGGTCTCACCATGATTGATAGCACACTGCTACTACTAAAGCAATGTATAATTTTTGGGACCAGAAAAATATGTTTGCTTTTAGTCAGATTTTAGATTGTCGAGGGCACCTCAGCGTCCCCAAAAATGATATGTAAAAACAAGCATTGACGTAGCTAAAAGACACAACCAACACTAGATCTATTGGCTTTGGCACTGGTTGTTGTTTTCCCATGTCGACAGTCAAACAAATAGAATCACAACTGTATGAAATTTGCCAAAAAGATATAATTTTACATTTGCTCCCTTGTTCAGTGTCAAAGTACCTCTTGTTTCAGCTTTTTCTTCAGGAATTGCTGACCAGATGTAAATTGCTGAAATTCCCATTAGGTATGCATGAAAGTTCAGGGCTACCTCTGGCATCTGATCGATGGCGGCAGGTAATAAAAGTAAATTCAGTGGCCACACTGTGCGTGCATTAGCACTTCATACCAACCTTATATTTTATTTGCTTTAAGTCTTTTGTCCATTTCTCTTGTAGGACGTGTTGATTAACTGGAAAATTGTAGAGGCTGTGCTTGCTCAAAACTGAAAAAGCAAAACAAAAATGTCAGCATGCAGTGATTAATTAAACAGCCCAGACAAGAGAAAGTGGTAACTTTTGAAACAGAAGCACGTGACAGCAAGAATATGTGTCTCCTGCTCACTCTTGTGTCTTACACTTGTCTAGCCTGTCACTCGCTGGGTCCATTGTCAAGGCTCTCCATGAAAGCCGCTAAGTGGCCTTTTTTAGTTAGCTCGGGTGCTGCGTCGAGATTTCCGTTCCCTTTTTAAGGGTTTTAGAGAAGTTCTTACTAGTTCTGCTAATGCACAGCCAGTTCAGCCTTTGAACTGTGGGGTCAGAGGTTGCTATCCCTAAACCCATCATCTGCCTGGGTGGGGGCTGGTTTACGCCTGCTCACGGGTGTCCTTCATAATCCCTGCGTGTGCCAGCTGCTCACACGTGGGATGCCTTGTTGACCTTTTTATGTTTTTTCTGTCCCCGGTGTTCACTGCTTACTTAATTCTATGACAGGACCGGAGGGGAGGATGATGCAGTTCTTTCTTCACTCTTTATTAATACAGCAGGTTCAAAGTTCAACAAAAAAACATAAGAACCACAAATCCCATGAGTCCGTAGTCATGGCAACCATAGTCCAATGAACACAGATAATGCCAACAGTATAAATGCCCAAGGTAACGTCACTCTCCCTCTTTCTTCACTGCTCCAGTGACAGATAAGTGCCTTTTTGCCTCTGAGCCTTTTTTATGACATACTTGCTTGTGTGTATTTGACATTTGCTGCGTTTGCTCTATTATACCGTAACTGGTGATTTTCATTGCTGTAGCAACGCTGTTGCTACGCGCACAGTAGGCTTATTTGAGAGCCGGAGCGCATTTCATTCAGTGATGCGTCGGGCCCGCTAGAGGGCGCGTGTCACAGAATTAACCGCATTCGCAACGCATGAGTCGATTTGCGCTTGCCGCTGCGTTTTTCTTAACGCGATAGGGGCTTATTAGGAGCCTGGGCTCCATTACGCCCCTCCGACCCCCCCATTGGACACAGAGTTGTGGTTGACTTTACCCAGAGTGGGAAGTGCGCTCTAAATGGGCCTCAGGCACGTGCTTAAGTGTGTCTGCTCTTTTTTCTTTCAGGCTTGTGGGCCTAGATCGGCTCGATTTTAGACAGGAGTGTGGGGGGGGCAATCCCTGGATTTTTTGGCCGTTTTATCCTGTCTTTCACCCAGAGTCTCATGATGCAACCTACCCAGGAGCAAGACTCCTTTTCCCTCCCTGGGGTGGATGTCTTCCTGTCTCAGGCCATCGCCCAGGCTCTTGCTCCTATTAAGGAGAGCGTGGCACAGCTTGCAGAACAGGTCTCTAAAGGGCCGGGCATGCTTGGGGTGATAGGAATCCTGAGGAATCCCCCAAGAAATCGCGCAGTCGCACAGCAGGGCACCTTGGGGACGTCAAGTTTTTTGCCGCGCTACCCAGTGAGAGTGTGCCCGAGCAGGTGCACTTACCCTCCCGGGATGGCTTCATACCCGGTGTTACAGATGAAAAGCTTCACCACAAATCGGACCTAACTATGGTGTGGCAGGCGGAACGGTATGAAAGCAACGGAGAAAGGTTATGGTGATCAGGTAAGTGAATTATTTAATAGTATGGCTTTTATTTTTATTTCCTTCTGTTTACAGGGTTTTAAGGTCTCTGTACGTCTTCTTCTAATCTTCTCATTGGGTTTTATTCTTCTTTCTTCTTTGTCTCTTTAATTTGGTGGCTCCTCTGTCTCTCGGATGGCTCCAGTGATATTTACCGGGAAAAGAAGGAAAACGCTAAGGTAAGTGGGGAATTAAGTCTGGGTTGGGTTTTTTTTTTTAAACCAAAAAGAGGAAGGGGAAAAAGGGGTGGGGTTGTGCTGGTGGTGTGTTGGGGCAACATAAATAACAGCCTTAAAGTGCACGTTTTATGTGATTCACTTGTGCCTAGTTACGTGCTCTCCAAGGTCCCTCCCCAGCACTCCCTTACTCCTTTCCAGGTCCCTTCCCCAGTGCCCTCTTAAGCTGTGTATTTCCTCTGTTGTCCCACAAAGACTGTACCTTAGCAAGCCACGACCCTCCTGGGTCGTGGCCGGCTCCTGGGTGTTCCGTCAGTTGAGCTCCTCCGTCGACACTCTCCTTTTCCACCGCCTCGTCCTTGGTCAGCGTTACGGCTATCCTCTTCAGTTCCTCTGGTCGGGTTCCGTTTTCCGGCGTCTCTCCTCTCGCTCCTTCTCCTTCTCCTTCTCCTCTCCCGATATCGCGGCCACTCCCCCTCTTCACTGCCGCGGCCCGGAAGCCCTCTTGTGGTTCCCTGGCAACCAGGCAACGCGGTCCTCCGTCAGGGAGCGTTCCCACGGAAACGTGGGAACGCGGAAGTGACGTGTCGGGACTACCCAACACGTCGGTGTCCACCAGTGCCGAGGATGTGTTCGGCTCTGCCCGATCACACACCCCATCCCAAGAACGGTCCTGCTCTAGGACCGAAGAAGAGCAGGGAAAACGAGATAAATAATCCGCAGGACCCTGCTGAGCCCCAGGGATGTGGCGGACCTGAAAGGAAAAAGGCTGCAGTTCAAGGAACCATCGCAAAATCCGGGAGTTAGAATCCTTATGAGCGGCCATCCAGGTAAGGGGAGCGTGATCCGTATATAGAACAAAAGGCCTGCCCAAGAGATAATACTGCAAGTTGTCCACCGCCCATTTAATAGCCAAACACTCTCTCTCGATGATGGGATAATGACGTTCCCGGGGAAAAAGTTTCCTGCTGATAAACACTATAGGGTGATCCCTGCCTTCCCCGTCAGGTTGAGACAGAACCGCCCCTAGCCCTACATTAGAAGCATCAGTGTACAGATGAAACGGTTTGGAGAAGTCTGGACACCTCAATACAGGTTCCTTCGTAAAATAGGATTTTAATCTCTCAAAGCTATTCGTCTGAGGGTCTGAGAAAGGTAATAACCGGTTAGGGTGGGATTTAGACAGGAGGTCTGTGAGGGGGCTGCAAGGGTGGAATATCCTGGTATGAACCTTCGGTAATAGCCCACTAAACCAAGGAAAGAGCGCAAATCTTTCTTTGTTTTAGGGGTAGGGGCATGTTTTATGGCTTCCACCTTTGTGGTTTGGGGTTGTAGGGTACCCTGGCTAATATTGTATCCAAGATAAGATATGTCAGTTTTCCCTAATATGCATTTCTTGGGGTTGGCTGTTAACCCTGCTTTTGCCAGGGTATTGAATATTTGCCGAAGATGGTACAGATGATCCCCCCATGTCTCGCTAAAAATGACGACATCATCCAAATAGGCTGCTGAGAATGTGTGAAAGGGCTTTAGTAACCTATCCATTAATCTCTGAAAGGTAGCCGGAGCTCCATGTAGTCCAAAGGGTAACACTGTAAAGTGATAAAGACCGGATTGGGTAGAGAAGGCTGTTTTTTCTTTATCGTCTGGAGCAAGAGGAATCTGCCAATACCCCTTAGTTAGGTCCAATGTGGACATATATTTAGCTTTTCCTAGTTTTTCAAGGACATCGTCTACTCGGGGAATCGGATACGTGTCAAACATAGATATTTCATTAAGTTTACGGAAGTCAATACAAAACCTGACGGACCCGTCAGGTTTCGGTACCAGGACTACTGGGGAGCACCAAGGGCTATTAGAGGGTTCCACCACTCCCAGGGCTAACATTTTCTGTATTTCGTCTTCTATGATCTGTTTCCTTGCCTCAGGAATACGGTAGGGTCGCAATCTGACTATTTTACCTGGGGTTGTTCGTATTTTATGACAGATTAAGGAGGTTTTTCCGGGTGTCTCTGCAAAGACATGTTGAAATTGACTCAATAGGAAATATAACTGCTCTTTCTCTGACCTTGTCAACGAACTATTGACAGAGGGCATTTTTTTAATATTTTGCTGGTCCTTAGGGAAGAACTCTATGTTTAATTCCTTACTGGGATATAAAAACCGACCCATCTCTACTGAGTTGTCTACATTCTCTGCAACTTCCCATTTCTTTAAGAGATTCACATGATAAATTTGTTTTTTTTTAGGATTGGCATTTAGTTCTATGAGATAAGTGACAGGGGAGATTGCTCGAATAACCCGATAAGGACCCTGCCATCTTGCGAGAAGTTTTTGCTCAGACGTGGGACGCATTATTCATACCTGGTCGTCTGGGTGAAAGGTCCGCAACTTACTCCCTCTGTCATAATAATGTTTTTGTATCTCTTGGGCCTGTTCCATATTTTGTCGTACCTCTTCCCATAGCCCTTGTAAATGGGATTTCAAGTTGTGGACATATTCCAACAACGGCCTTCCCTCTCCCTCGGCTTCCTCCTCCCATGTTTTGACAGCCATATCTAAAAGGGAACGGGGTTGCTGTCCGAACACTAGTTCGAATGGGCTATGTCCCGTTGAGGCCTGTTCATGGGTTCTGATAGCGTACAGAACTAAGGGAAATTTTTGAGCCCAATCTCTGCCTGAGTCCTTGACTATTTTCTTTAATAGAGTTTTGATGGTCCGATTGTAGCGCTCCACCAATCCATCCGTCTGTGGATGATAAACTGAGGTTTTTATTTGGGAAATGCCCAATGCCCTACATACTTGTTTCATGTGATTCGACATGAATGGGGTCCCTTGGTCAGTAAGTATCTCTCGGGGAAACCCTATTCGAGCGAACACCGTTATCATTGCTTGTGCGACTGTTTTTGTTGTCATACTTGTCAGGGGAACGGCTTCGGGGTACCGGTTAGCATAGTCTACGATAAACAATATATAGGTATGACCTTTAGAGGAAGGTACTAAGGGCCCAATTAAACCCATCCCCACCCTGCTGAATGGAATGTCTATGATGGGAAGGGGCAGAAGAGGCGCTTTCTTGGGCCTACCTGGTTCTGTAAGCTGACACCTGGGACATTGGGAACAATATCTCCTAATGTGTGCAAAAACCCCTGGCCAATACAATCGCCTGAGGAGATACTCCTCAGTTTTTTCTCTCCCAAAATGTCCCCCCCTTGTTGGTTGTGTGCTAGAGTCAGGACTTGGTTCCTATAGGTTTCAGGTACTATTAACTGATGTTTGCGTTCCCCTGCTCGGGTAGTGGTAACCCTATAGAGGAGGTTTCTTTTAACAAGGAAGTAGGGACCCACCTCATCAGTTTCTTCGGTTTTTGCGGAGCTCCAGGCCTGAGTAAGGGTAGGGTCTTCTCTCTGTTGGTGATGGAAACTTAGGGGTGCTTCATGGGTCTCTGCTATAAGTCCATCGGCTTGCTCCTGCTCTTTATGAGTCCGGAACTGTACTCTCTCATCCCGCTTTTCTCGGCGTGAAAGTTTTCTGCGGGTTAGAGGACATTCAATGGGGCTTCCCGAAAAAGAAGCCTCAACCCACCACTCCTGGGGTGCTTTTGGATTTCGAACATGATCCAAGAGCTCTTGAAAATGGTCATAGTCGGTACCAACGATACATTCCTCAATGAGTTGGGACATAACTCCCATGGGAAGCAAATCCCTGTAGTCTCCCCACTCTAATTCGACTACTTTCAGGGGGTATTGCTCATTATCGCCGTGAATACAGCAAATATTAACCCACTGACTGGTTTTCCGATCTATAGGGCCTATTAAGTCTTCGCGCACAACGGATTGGCTGCAACCCAAATCGATAAAAGCACATAAGGACCGTCCATTAATTTTTAGGGTTTGTTTAAATTTAATGTCTCCCCCTCCTGTACATAGTACTCGCCGTCTGGTCACTCTTATCTCTATAGGTTCGCTTCCCTCTATTTTCCGGGGGCACATGCGAGCTATATGACCCCACTCTCCGCAGTTAAAACATTGTGGTCCCTGTAGGGGAGGGCCTTCTCCTAGTCTTCGGGGAACCGGGTCTTCTAGAGGAAATCTCGGTGAGGGTTTGGGATTGGGTATAACGGGTTTTATGTTGGGTCTGGACTGTATACCTCTCACATCGGTGGATCGATGGTATGCACAGGCTAAGTCAATGGCCATGTCTGTATCTACCTTTGGATGTTGTCTTATCCAGTTTTTTGTAGGAGTAGGTAAAGAGTCCAAGTATTGCTCGAGGACAATTGTTTGTATGACCTCCTCCCGGCTGTTCCCGATAGGTCCCAACCATTTCAGGGCTAAATCTTTAACACGGAAATAAAAGGTTCGGGGGTCCTCATTCTGTCCCCACTTTACTTTCCGGAATTTTACTCTATAGTACTCTGTATCGTGTCCCACCCGTTCTAAGATGCTGTTCTTTATGTCTTTGTAGGGTGTTGTTCCCCCGGGATTCGCTGCTTGATACGTGGCTTGCAAGAGTCCGGTAAGTAATGGCGCGATGTATTGTCCCCATCTTTCTTCCGGCCATTGGGCAGAAGAAGCGACTCTTTCAAAGTCCGGGTCTTCTCCCTCCTGATATTTTTGTAACACCGAACTGGGGACATTGGGGTGGACTTTGCTGGCGGCTGTTGTCTCTGTTAATTTTTTCATTGCCGATTCATGTACCAGTTGGTTGTTCGCTAGTATAGTGGCTTGACTTTTCAAGGCAGACTGTAAGGCCTCCCTGTCTTCTTTCGCCTCTCGTTGGTGGGCTTCCCATACCAACTGCAAGTGGCGCTGGCCGTCCGCCAGTTGTTTAATCATGTCCTCTAGGGAGGGACTTTCACTCATTGTTTATACCGTTCGGTAGCCTTGGGCCTTTTCTTAGGATCCCACTCCTGACACCACTGTGGCAGGCGGAACGGTATAAAAGCAACGGAGAAAGGTTATGGTGATCAGGTAAGTGGTTTATTTAATAGTTTGGCTTTTATTTTTCTTTACTTCTGTTTACAGGGTTTTAAGGTCTCTGTACGTCTTCTTCTAATCTTCTCATTGGGTTTTATTCTTCTTTCTTCTTTGTCTCTTTAATTTGGTGGCTCCTCTGTCTCTCGGATGGCTCCAGTGATATTTACCGGGAAAAGAAGGAAAACGCTAAGGTAAGTGGGGAATTAAGTCTGGGTTGGTTTTTTTTTTTAAACCAAAAAGGGGAAGGGGAAAAAGGGGTGGGGTTGTGCTGGTAGTGTGTTGGGGCAACGTAAATAACAGCCTTAAAGTGCACGTTTTATGTGATTCACTTGTGCCTAGTTACGTGCTCTCCAAGGTCCCTCCCCAGCCCTCCCTTACTCCTTTCCAGGTCCCTTCCCCAGTGCCCTCTTAAGCTGTGTATTTCCTCTGTTGTCCCACAAAGACCGTACCTTAGCAAGCCACGACCCTCCTGGGTCGTGGCCGGCTCCTGGGTGTTCCGTCAGTTGAGCTCCTCCGTCGACACTCTCCTTTTCCACCGCCTCGTCCTTGGTCAGCGTTACGGCTATCCTCTTCAGTTCCTCTGGTTGGGTTCAGTTTTCCGGCGTCTCTCCTCTCGCTCCTTCTCCTTCTCCTCTCCTGATATCGCGGCCACTCCCCCTCTTCACTGCCGCGGCCCGGAAGCCCTCTTGTGGTTCCCTGGCAACCAGGCAACACGGTCCTCCGTCAGGGAGCGTTCCCACGGAAACGTGGGAACGCGGAAGTGACGTGTCGGGACTACCCGACACGTCGGTGTCCACCAGTGCCGAGGATGTGTTCGGCTCTGCCCGATCACACACCCCATCCCAAGAACGGTCCTGCTCTAGGACCGAAGAAGAGCAGGGAAAACGAGATAAATAATCCGCAGGACCCTGCTGAGCCCCAGGGATGTGGCGGACCTGAAAGGAAAAAGGCTGCAGTTCAAGGAACCATCGCAAAATCCGGGAGTTAGAATCCTTACATCACATATGGGTTCATCTTTGGGCATGGTTGGAGACTCTGAGGGGGACTCTTCCTTGGTCGAGGAGGTGGAAACTGGTCATCCTTGGCGTCCTGGCGCTTCCCTACCAGACACACAGGATCCAGGAGAGTCGGATTCGGGCATGTTCGAACCGGAGGGAATTTATCATCCCTGCTCGTCTGAATGGCGCCCGGATCAGAAGGTGGCGGACTATGTGGCGAGTAAAATTCGCCAACCTCTTGACAAAGAGGTGCGGGCACGTCTGAGGGCCGAATGTCCTTGCCCTACCCTTCACTACAAAGTGGCAGCCACCCCTGATATCGACCCAAAAATGTGTACTTTCTTCACAAAGTACGTCAAGGACCCTAAGAAAGGGATAGACAGATCTTGGCAGGCATGTCAGGATAAGCTCCTGGATGTCGTAGGGCCCTTAACCCAAATTATTTAATTGGTGGAATGTGCCAAACTGTCAAATACACCTCTCCAAACGGATGTCGTGGCGGGATGGGCCCAGAGGGTGTTATGTCTTCTCAGCAACGCCAACTGCGCCATCTCAGCTGAGATGCGCCGCTCCCTGCTCATTAAGATAGACCCCAAGTTAGGGGAGTTATCATCTTCAGAGGCGGTGGCACAGGGTAATTTGTTGGGAGACCCTTTTGTCAAAGATCTCAGCAAATTCGTGGCCACTTTTTCGGCCCTTGGTAAGGCCCAATCATCAATAAAAATAGATATTTCCCGGTTTTTGGAGGAAAGAGTCGCTCTTCCGGCCGTCAATTCCAGGAAGGCCCTGGCTCTTACAAACAATCTGGATGGTGAGACGGTCGCCAGGGAACCTTCTTCCCCAACAGGGGCAAGGTAAAAGGCAGAGCAAGGAGAGGAGCCTGCAGAGCCGCCAATGCCCCAGGAGGAACTTTGGGTAAGGATTACCCCTTCTTTCCCTCAAGAGCTGGGGGGGGCGGCTGCATTTATTCAGACAAAATTGGGAGCTTCTAACCTCAGATGCGTGGGTTTTGCAGACGGTGTCAGGCTTCCACATAGAGTTTTGGGGGACTCCGGGTCAGGAGGTTCTTCCCAGGCCTCTAGTCTTCTCTGCATTGGACTCCATCCTCATAGACGCGGAGGTCCAAGAGCTACTGCGCAAAGGCGCTATATGTCCCTCATCTCTCCACCCAAGAGGCTTTGTCAGCAATCTTTTCCTGGTTGAAAGGAAAGACAAAGGTTTTCGTCCGGTGATCAATCTTCGTTCCTTGAATGATTGGGTGGTATATCGACACTTCAAGGTGGAGGGCATACATCTACTACAGGATATCCTACTCCGGGGAGATTGGATGGACTTTCTGGATCCAAGGATGCGTACCTCACGGTTCCCATCTTCCCCCCTCACCGCAGGTTCCTGCAATTTCTGTGGAAGGGTCAGGTGTTCGAGTTCACCTCTCTCCCGTTCGGCCTATCGTCAGCCCTTTTGTGCTTTACCAAGCTCCTCAAACCAGTGGTGGAATTTCACCGTTCTCATGGGATTCGCCTCATCATCTACCTAGACGATATCCTTTTGATGGACCAGTCCAAATTCCAACTCATATCCAACGCGAACATGACTATTGCGTTATTGCAGGATCTGGGATTTGTGATCAACCACCAGAAATCCGAACTGCTTTCCTCACAGTCTATGGTTTTTCTGGGTTTTCTCATGGATTCCCAGGCAGCCTCTCTGAGTCTTCCGCTCCAGAAGATTGCGAAAATCAAGAAGGAGCTGAGGATAGTTTTAAGACAGGACAGGATTTCACTTCGTCAACTCGCCAGAGTGGTGGGGTTACTGTCCTCATCGATTCAGGCCATTTTTCCAGGCCCACTTAATTACTGGGCTCTCCAGCGCCTCAAAGCTCATCACCTTCACCGGGGTCTCTCCTATTCCGAAATGATCTCTCTCAACCCGGAGGCCAGGACAGAGTTACAGTGGTGGTTGGACCACATGGCGACATGGAATGGCAGGGCCATTTTCGGGACCTCCCCCGACCTAGTCATAGAGTCGGATGCCAGCCTTCACGGCTGGGGAGCCCGATGCGGGGATTTATCCTTCGGGGGACGGTGGACCCCTCAGGAACTCAACATGCATTTTAACTGTCTGGAACTCCTAGCGGGTTTGTTTGCGATCAAGTCCCTGACTTGGGACAAGGTCTCTTGTGTGGTGCTCCTTCGGATGGACGTGTCGGTGGTGCAGTACATCAACCGACTAGGGGACACTCGGTCAAGGGCCCTGGCGGACTGGGATAAGGATTTTTGGCACTTTTGCCTGGGAACCAGATATCCGTCACGGCAGAGTATCTCCTGGGTGCCCAGAATTCCATGGTGGACTGGAATTCCAGGTACCTGATGGATTCCAGCTACTGGCAGCTAGATCCGAGGATCTTTCAGGCGGTTATGGCTCGATGGGGCCCTTGTTCAGTGGACCTCTTTGCATCCAGGTGGAACGCCCAGTTTCCTCAGTATTTCAGCTGGCGTCCCGATCTGGGGGCAGAAGCGGTGGGTGCATTCCAGCAGAACTGGTGCCCACTTCTGGGGTATGCTTTTCCCCCTTTTCTGTTGATCCCGAGAGTCTCAACCCAGGTATGTCGCCAGGAAGCGACGATCATCTTAGTGACTCCCCTGTGGCGCTCTCAGGCATAGTTTCCAACCCTTCTGGAACTTTCGTGCGACTTTCCTCTTCGCCTCCCGCTCTATCCCTCAATCCTTCGGGATTCGATGGGTCAATTCCACCCTATGGTCCTTCAGGGTCACTTGCCTCTGTGTCCTTAATAGAATTGAAACTTTCCTTCACGTTAGCTAGGAAATTCCGCAGTTTTTTTGCTACAGATGTCAGTTGCTGGCTAACACAGCTTGTGGTTTGATGTCTATCTAGAACTGCTCTTGAGGTGTACTCTTGTCATCCCTGTGCGTCCATCCTGTCAGGCATTTGTAATCAAGACTATAGAGTGCAACACATTTCATAAAATAATTTCAAATTGTAACCTACAGGATAAAGGCGATCTGTTCGACGACAGCTCCATAATCCAGCCTCCATTTTCACCAACTAATCTGTACACTTGTAGTTGGAGTATTGCCCTTTATGGGACGACACCATGTCACGATTTAGTAGACGGGAGATTAGCTGTCCACCCCCCACCTCCCCTGCCCCTCTGTGGGCTCTAATGGTCTACCTGACATAGCGTCAGTTTTAGATATATAAGAATCAAAGAATCATGCGGGTAAACAGGTCGATTCTTTAGTGAGAAACCAAGGTTTATATTCAATAAAAACGTATTTGCAATTGCACCCAGTGTCAGCTTGTTCACTCAGGCCTACAGCACATTAGCAATGAGAGGCTCACACTCACACCATTGCGTGCCTCCGACCACCGTGAGCTCCTGTCTACTGCCCGCACCGTCAATGAAAACCTCTTGCGGCATCATTGCCCGCCCCCTGCTGCAGCGATCTGGGCTAAGTGCAGGCCGACGTGCCTCCTGCCCCTGGTGGCCAAGCCTACCTGCTCTCGGCAGCATCAGCCTTCCAGCACCGCCCTCCTGCAGCCAACGAACCCCCTTCCACTCCCAGCGGCATTCGCCCACCATTCAGGTGCTTTCACCCACTCTATGGCCGCCCACCCTGCCACCGCGGTTGATTGGCCCACGTGCTCTGCTCCAAACAGGCCCCGCGGTGACTGCTTGCACCATTTATTCAGGTGGCTACACCCTGTGAGGAGTGCCGCCCCTCTCATCAGCGGTCCAGCTCTAACACCTGCATGTTTGCTTCGCAGCCTGCAACCAGTCCTGAGATGCCCAACTCGCTACTGCTAGCCTGTACCTTCCTCCCCAGCCTGAAAGTACCTTCTCCTCGACTGCAGGCAGAACTTGCCAGCCTCCCATCTGCTGCCATTAGAGTAGAGAGGCCTAACCACAGAACTTGCCTTCTTCACATCAGCTGCCACAACAGTGGAGGGGTCCAGTCATTTTAATCACTAGCCCACCAGCCACATCTAATTAAAAGATTACATTGTGAACACAGTGGTAGGCCTCATCCCTTCACTTGCCAGCACCACCCTGCTGAGTTTGGCCTAACCGCCTCTGGGGCACTCTTACTTGCTACTGGTGTCGCACTATGACTATCATCCCCGCCATAGAACCATTTGCTGACACCAGATTCCCGTCCACGCAAGCTGCCTTTTGGAAAGCATGAGTTCGAGCCCCTAGAAACCTACTTCGAGGCACTTGGTCTGGAAGATGAGAGGAAACTCCTCCTTCTTTTGCACCTAGACGGACCAGATATCCATAAGATTTCCAAAGTGGTAGCTGAAGCGACCCCCCCACCCCGAACATATACCTCATTAAAGAATGCCATCACTGTGCATTTCGAGCCCTACGCTAACCCAGACTATGAACTGTTTCTACTGCGACAGGCAGGTCAGAAACCCGATGAATCTGTTGATCTTTTCTATTATCGCTTAAAAGAACAAGCCAGTTCGTGCACACTGCCTGGTGAAGAGGATGAAATAAGAGCTCAATTTATTCACGGTTGTGCGTACTCCAAGCTCTGTAAGTGCACTTCCAGGAACCGAATATGAGCATGAGGGACATTCTCACCCTGGGGCGATCTAAAGAGCTGTCAAAAGCATGCACAGCACACATGGACCCTGTGCCCACCACCTCTATCAAAAGAAAACCTGTCAACATTATCCGCAAAGAAACCACCAAACCCAGGATGGAACGTCCTAAATCGAAGCCCGGAAGCAAATTCTGCAGATGGTGCGGTGCCACCCTTCCCCACTCAGGTGACTGCCCAGCCCGAGGAAAGGCTTGCAGCACCTGCGGGAAACTGAATCATTTTTCCAAAGTGTGTCGCTCAATACCCAGGATTGTGCTATCTGGTCTAAAGGTATCTGTCAAAGCAGTCACCAGTGTTCCTGACATGTCACCAGACAGCGGCATGGAAAATGACCAAGAACTGGTCCATTTCATGAGTGCGGTTGACTCCAGTGGAAACGCTCATTAGAAGCTACCTCCATGCCAAGTAGCAGTACATGGGAAACCCGTCCCAGCTCTCATAGACACTGGAGACTCCATCAGTCTCATGGCAGTAGAGGTGTACTGAAGCCTACCGAACCCACCTGCCCTTTGAGCCACCAGAGTGCATGTCTACACCTTTGGGAATGTTCAACCGCTATAGTTGGCAGGCGTTTTTATGACAGACATCACCCACAACACTACACGAATGACAACAATGGTGTACATATCGCAAGAAGGATCTGGCTTCCTACTCAGCTGGCAGACTGCCCAGAACGTGAACCTAATTCAGTTTGCAGTTAGGATCTTGCCAGATGACCTGGTCACTCAGATCTCATCCGTTTTTCTCAGTTACATTAATCTCACGTATGCAAGGATAATCAGAGGCAGAATATAGTTCAATAAGATTTTATTGAAGTAACTGCATCTTAGATAATAAAGCATGGATTTCAATAACTAGGACGATGAAGCATGACAGGATTAAAATTGTGACAAGCAGAGTGAAACATAAAAATAACTCTAACATATTGTCACTACAACTGTTAAAAATAGCTACTGCCTAGGCTATGTTAGAGCACAGCATGTTAAGCTCTAATTCTGCCCTTCAGGTTCCCCTGGGAAGACATCATCCCTCATACCTGAACAAGAGGCCTGTAGTCTACTTAAGCAGCTGCAGCGGGGCACTCAGCAGTCAGCATACAGTCGTGGTCATTTGGCTGGAGGAGTTAATACGAGAGTGTACACTGCTCTTTAAAGACATTTGCACATGGATTAATCTGTCCCCCCCGTGGCGCTCAGGCACAGACAAATAGCCTTCCACCTTCGCCGAAATGTGGAGCGTGAGCTACAACTCCTTGAATACTTGGGCCTCATTGAGAAGATATCCGGACCGATCCCCTGGGTGTGAAAAGGGGCCTCTTTTGACATGGTTAGCCCCCACTTTTTGAATGGTATTTGATGTGGTTTCAAAGTTGTTAGTGTCCAGGGCCCCTGGCCCCTGCTGACCAGGTTCCCTGGGTCAGATCTCTTTCCCCAGAACTGTTGTGATGCATTGGCACAATTGGAAACACCTTTAGTTGACATTATAAGTCCCTAGTAAATGGTGCCCATGGCATAAGGTACTCAGGGTAGACCCCTGAAGGCAGCAGCACAGATTGTGTCACCCTCAGGAATCATGCATCCAAGTGCACCCAGCACTGCCATTGCAGGCTGAGTGTCCAGGTGCAATCCTAAAATGCAAAACTGACATGACACACAGCCTGTGTGCCCTGTCCACTACACACTAGTTGCAATATAGGTAAGTCACCCCTCTGGCAGGCCTTCCAGCCCTAAGGCAGGGTGCACTATACTGCATGTGTGGGCACAGATGCATGAGCAATATGCCCCTACTGTGTCCCTGCCAAACCTGCGGCATAGTAAGTTAACAGAGCAGCCATTTTACATGCATGTGCAGGACCCTAGTCAGTATGAGTTTCACAGCTACATGATGGCCACTCTGCAGCCTGGGTTGTTTGGTACCAAAAACAACTCAGAATTATAAATCCAAAATGGTACCAGTATTGGATTTATTGCAAAATGTACCAAGGGGCCACCTTGGAGGTGCCCCCAGCAAAGGGTAACTACCCTAGCATGGTTACTGGATGGTCACCACCAGACTGCCACCACCAGACAGGATTCTGGAACTCTGGCAAGAGGGCATAGGCTCTCTGGGTCCAGAGAACAAAGCCCTTTCTGGGCAGAGGTGTTCCAACTCCTCCCCCAGAAATGTGCACAACCCTGCCTATGAGCTTCAAAATGCTTACCACCCTTGAAACGTGACCCCCACCCCTGATGTTAGCAGCAGATGTCTGCCCCCCTTGCAAACTCCCACTTTTGGTGGGAGCAACGGTGGGAAAATGCACAAAAGACAGGAGGAGTGGCCACTCCCAGCTTGCACCACCCCTAAGGTGTTGCATGCAATGTGACCCCTCCATTTCATTTTCCTCCAAATTGCATGGTAGGAAAATAGCCTATCCAGGGATAGGGAAGTGACCTCTTCCTACAGGAAGTGGTCACATAGCAGGTGTAGCCACCCTAAGGTAGATGACCCATTAGTCACTACTAGTTACTCCCCTAAACACCCACTAAATACAATATTTGGTGGGCACCTTTGGACCTACAGATTAGATTCCAAGGACAATAGAAGGCCTGTAACAAAAAAAGACCCAAGACTCGTGAACTGAATTTCTGCTGCACAAAGAAAAAGGCGCCAAACCCTGCCTGCTGCACCCAAGACTCGACAATCACCACTCAGGGGTTGCACGGACATTGGATGGACTCTACAAAAGCCCAGAGGACCTCCACCCTTCTAAAAAGTACCACAGCTCTCCCTCCAGAGTGAAAGCATCACTCCCTGCAACAAAGAAGAATAAGACCAATAAAGTCCAGTTCACTGACTGGCCGCTGACCAAGGAACCTGACACAGCAGCTGGATCAAATTCCACCCGATGGTCCCGGAGGACAAATCCTGCAAGTGTACCAAGTTTGGTGGCACTGTGACCTCCAGTGGCTGAACCATGCAATATCCTGGGATACTGGATACCCAACGTCAGACACCCAGAAGAAAAGTTCATTCCACACTCCAATAAGACCAGGAGCAAGCCCCAGTTGCATAGTAGTACCTGCTTTAGAACAGTGCTTAGAAACTGCAAAACATCAAATAAAACTCCTCAAATAAAAACAAGGTGTTTCTGAAGTATTTTTTTGCAAGAGAAGTCCTTAGGCGTTAGTACCTTGCCCGAGTTAGTTTTTTTTTTTTATTACTGTCAAGTGTTAAGATGTTTACGTTTTATTGTATTCTCTGAACTTGTTGGTAGATGTTGGAGTCTCTATTCCAAGCACACAGTGTTTGGAACGCTGAACCTGTCCTTTTCTGATCACCTTGGAAATAAGCCTTTTGGAATGAAAGGGCTATTTGAACCTCCATAATTCCTGCTGTTTACATGAACCATCTGCCACACTCTTTACATCCCACCAGGATAAAGGGCATCCGCCTCGAGTGTTAAGCAGTAAAGGAGAGTTTCCTGCTAGCCAATATCCAGCTTGAAGCATCCCTCCTTCCGCGCTTTCATTCCCCTCCACTAGTCACTGGGCTCTTCTGTATTCCCAGGGCCACTGGAATTAGGAGGAAGTGGAGGACCAAATTATGCGTCAGGGATGACTAAATTATGCAGCAAGAAAAGGCATATTATACAACCTAATGTGGCACATTTTGCATTACTATTACTTTTTCTAATTTATTCACATGTTAACACACTAGGGCAAATATTGCACCTCGTTAGTACCAGTTTAAAATCAAAATATAGTAATAAGCAACTGAAAGATGTCCACTCAACCTTTGCATAAAACCTTCCACTCTGTGTCAACACAGGTCGCTGCAATTTCAGTTACTGTTGATCCATGGAGCTAGAAACAGATTTTTTTCATGAACATCTGCAGAATATGCAGACGATATGGCAAGTGCAACAAATCCATAATTATGCAGAAAACACTGCAGCCGCAGCAGAAAACAGTTTAACACAGAACCCTTTAACCATTGTTATTCTGTGGGATATACTGCAGTTCTTCTCCCTTTAGTTTGGAAGCATTCAGGTCTCAAATCTAAAAAGAGGGATTTAAGTTGTGGAATGTCGGCAGGGATACTGGTACCATATGAACAATGAAATACAAAACTCCACAGTGGTTAGCTCATTTCTACATGGAACAAGATTCCATGCTTTAAATACCAAATTTAAAACAGTGAGTTTCGCTGAAGCAGTCATTGTTGTTGAGTCCATAGCAAAGAAAGCAGCAGATAGATTATTAGAATGATGTGATATAAAGAGACTGCATCAATAAAGCAATCAGAACTAGTGGTAAACTCAACAGATCACCTCTACTTACACACAAGTAAAGCACCAATAAGAATAAAACAGTTCGATTTATAACCAAATACCACATAGGACAAAATTACATACAATGTACCCGGAAGAGATATTAGTATCTGCTTGCCAATAACTCCCCCCTAAATGAAGGAACTACAGACACAATAAAATTGCATTTACTAGAGGCAAGAACTTCAAAGATCTACTATACACCTCACAATTCATAGACACAAAAAGAAAGAAAGACATATTTTGGACAATCCACATGGATTTTTCACCTCACAATCAGTGGAACACAAATATTGAGATCAGTAACAGGGAAATCAAAGATAAAAGATTCAACACTGTCGAGCCTAGAATAACCCTACACTATATATCATGGGCTCATGCAACCAAGCTTATATTGGCAGTACTGTTGGTCCTCTAAAGACACATGTCCAGAAGCAGTATTGAAACATTAACAAAATGGACACCAAATTACACTAGGCAACCATTTAAAAAACCATCACAAACCCCATAGAGAATTAACCTTTTTCATGATTGATCGAATCAAAAAGAACAGTAGAGGGGGAAACTACGAAAGAAATTGAGCAAATGATCATACAGCTTGACACGATAAAACACAGACTCAACAAAGACTCAGAACTACACCGCAGGATACTATAGAAACCCCAATATGTTAATAAATATTGTAGGTAGAAGTGTAAAGCAATATACTCCACCATAGGTTCTCCAAATTACCTACCCTAATCTAACCACATTAAACTAATAGACTGGAGAAGTGACATGACCTATTGACTTGTGATGCTTATCTACATGATGTCACCATATATATGTATTTCGCTATAGCATTGTGTAATGTAATCACTGTCTATACATGTAGAAACAAACAATACCACCAATAATGAAACGATCAAATCAGATATGATTCCTCATTTGCCTTTGTTTTTAAATACTCTGAATAACCATATTGATACAGTTAACATTGTACGCATCAGATCATGTTTACTTGTTACTCGTATGTCCACTTCTCAAATTAACTCGTTTCCCTATACTAATCCACCAATAATCCTTTTTGGGTTCCGGGATAGTGTGCTACTCGCCAAAAAGCGCTTTGACGCCTCATCAGGTTTAGCAAGCGCTATATAAATACAATTACAATTACTGCCTTTAATTAATATACTTTACATAAACGCATATGAAACACAACCTCCAAGATTTAGGCTCGAATATCTTGTTTCTCATTTCCATTTCGGTCATCTTATATAGATTTTCTTTACACTTTTTGTCCATAGTTCTGTCCATCCATACATTCAAATGAAACCACCCTGCAATATGTTATGTTATATTATTGGTATTTGTAGAGCGCATGGCTACCCGAACGCCTCCCAGCGCTGGTTGTGGACCACTACAGGTTATGAGCAGTTGGTGAAAGGCGAGCTCGTGACTGGTCAGACGAAGGTCGGGAGGAAGGGAATTCCATAATTGTGCTCCTCGATAGGCCATAGAACTGCCACCCTATCTGGTTCTTTTTACTAGAGGGAGTCTGGCTAGTGCAGCTGATGAGGATCTAAGCTGCCTGAAAGGCGTGTAGAAGGAAGCAGGTTACCTTAGCAGTGAAGGACCTCTGTTATGTAAAGACCTGTGGAAGCAGCATAGAGCTTTGAACTTTAATCGCTGTTCCACAGGGAGCCAGTGGAGGGAGGAGATAGCCGCCTTGGCGGATAGATGTCTACGTATGTTCAAGAGAAGCCGCACAGAGGCATTCTGAACCACCTGCAGTCTTCTGATCACGTACATAGGGGAGCTGAGGTACAGCCCATTGCCATAGTCAAGCTGAGAGATAATAAGTGCCTGAACTATGAGTCTTTTGGCTGCAAATGAAGAACTTTGAAGACTTTCCTCAAGAGTCTAAGCAGACTGAAGCAAGTTTGCAGAGATGCTTTTTGCTTGCTGGTGCGTGGTGAGCCGGGCGTCTGGCCAGACTCCCAGGTCTTAATGTTTTCTTTAGGGGGAGACAGATTCCTTAGGGAGTCCGGGATAAAAGGTTGGGGCCCCAAACGGGGGTGATACCCTAATAGCATTACTTCTGTTTTGTCTTCATTTAGACTGAGCTTGCAGTCAGACATATGGCAGATAGTGTGGTTAGTTTTACATATACTTTGCGCATTAGCTTCAGGCTTTAGGCCTTTGTGCACTTTGCCCTGAATGTATTTTATTCATTTGCTGACAGCTTAGAGCCTCTGTGCACTTTGCTCTAAATGCTTTTTATTAGGCTTCGTACTGTTATTTTTCAAATAGCCAGTTCTACGGTGTTGTTTTTTATTCATATCACACTGTTTTGCCTACTTCAGCACTGGAGTTCTTCATAACACATTCACTCTGTGCTTCAGTCAAGGATACAGTCTGGTACATAGCCGATAGACGTGCTAGGAGTTTAGATTTGGCATTCCTGCGTAGGGACATTTTGTGATCACGATGACATGTTAATTATAAAATCACTTCCTTGTCTCAATACATGGAAGAGGGAGATTCCGACCAGAGACCCACAACTAGACGCTGACTGCCTCATTGCAGATGCTGAACCAGATCACAGGCCTTTGCTCAGGTATGAGGGCTGATGTCTCCCCAGTGATTCCGAAAGGCAAGCTAGAAGCTTAACATGCTGTGCTCTAAAAAGAACAAGCAGAGGGAGAGTAGAAACTGTTAGGCAATATGATAGCTTTGTTCTTATGTTTTACTCTCCTGGTGACTATTTCAATCCTACTATGTTGTATTGTTCTGGTTATTGCGGCTCACTCCTTATTATCTAAAATACAGTCGTTTTATTAAAACATTATATAAAACTTATACTGTCTTTGTCATTTGTATATGAGACCATATTGTAAATGAGAGAGTTGGTTTGGATCTGAGTGACCACGACTTCCCTGAGAAGTTCCAAAGATGTCATGCGCTCGGCTGCCTAATCATTTCTTCCCCATGGGAGAAATGAGGCACTGCTAGTTAGCCGGAGCAAAAACCGGATTTAGGGTGACAGAGTTCTTTACAAGTGGGTCAGACTCAGTCCCCCACACCGTTATCGATCCTGCTGCCTAGAAATCCAGTAGTCTCATTTAGGATAATGAGAGCCCACGCGACATGGCGCCGCCAACGATTGGTCTGGCTCTAATGTTTAGGTCCGACTGACTCTCTCGGTCTCATATATATTTTGACTCCTCGGTTCCGTACGCGGAGACGTCCGTGGGGCTGAGGGTTTCCGCCACCATGGGATAGGTACGTCCTATTGCTTAGTGGTTGGTTGTTCAAGCTTGAACTTTGAAAGGAAAAACCCCGATATTGGTGTGCCTTCGCTGGCCTAGTGCTATTTTTTACAAATGGCGAATCCTAATGTAGTGAATATAGCAATCAATATGCGTCACCCGCTCACAGGACATCTGATAGCACATGGATTGACAGTCCAGGGGGGTCCAGTCACTTTTGTGGTGGACGCCCATGCAGCCTATAGGACAGAACTTTTTTATTCTTGGGTCGTATTTCCAGCAGCTGATGGGGGTACAAATACTTTTCACAAATACACTGTTGCGAATGTCCCTGGACAATACAGGGCTTACGCTTACTTAGAGATACCTCTATCTTATCAAGAACACCATAATTGGCTTGATGGCACCCTCCCACATACAGTAGCACAAGTGAGGTTAGGTCCGTTGAGTAATGATGGTCCGACCTGGCCTTTATTGGCTACTTACACACCATATCCTGCGGTTGCAAATTTGGCAGTGGCTGATGTGCGTCGTTTATATATAGACTTAGCAACAACATACAGAAGACTGGTTCAGTTTGTAATGCAGACATTAAATACTAATGCAGCGCGTGCTGCTCCGGCACACCCACAAGCAGTGGTTCCGGGAATCAATCCGGCCACTGTACACTCAGTTATGGGTAAGGTGCCGGCTAAACGTCAGGAAACTCCATTTTGGCTGGCGCAAAAAATGTATACGCTGGAAGCAGTATTTCCCCATACGGGACTTCAGGATAAACATAGAATTTTGACGATGTGTTTGCTGTATGGGATGGTTCCTCCGGTGGACCTTTGTAATACCTGGGGCACGGTGTTTGCCGCGCTCTACACTACAGCACACGGTACGCCGACTTTAGCTAATTTACCGGAAGTGCTTAAACAAATTCCAGATGAATATGGGGCTGCCCCTACCTTAGATTTGGGCATGCAGTTAATGGGCAATTTTGCCACGGTTTCTTCTATTATTTTGAGTAATCTCAAGGGAGAGGCAGTAGCACTAGCAATGCGAATGCGTCTTCGGGATGTTCCGCAGATTGATCAAGAGCGGGAACTTCCGAGAATAATAGCTGAGACATATTCAAGTATTGGTCGCGATAGCCTAGGGGCTAGACCGCAGAAACCCCAATTGCAGGGTAAAAATAATAAAGATAATGCTAAGCAACAGCAACCTGAGGGTACAAAAAAGCGCTGGGAAAAGAAACAGCAAACACCAAAAAAAGATGGGGGACAGTCTCCACAACCGGAGACCCCGCAGAATAGGTATAATCTCAGGAATAGGGATAATTTGAAGACGCCTGATAGATATCAATATACTGATACACGCCAATCTCGTTCCTTTCAGGACTCCTCAGGGAAGAGAAGTGAGAGAGGTGGGCGGTCAGAGCGGAGGACGGAGTACGTGAAACCGAGACAGGATTCACAACGCTCAGCGGAGGTTTCTGTTAAACAAGAAGAGAAACCGCTGCAACAAAAACAGCAATTTAAAAAGAAGAAAGTGGCATCAGTCTCAGTTAGACATGACGTTCAAGAAGAGAGTTCTCTTGACAAACAAGACATGGGCGTTAGCACTGTTAGACAGCGCAGCAGAGGTCACAATAGTTCGCCGGAGTCTTCTAGAGCATCTGGAGGTGACAGCAACTGATGACTTCATACAAGTCGAAACGGCGGATATGCGAGTCTCTGATCCTGATAGAGTATATCAAGTGACTCTACAATTAGAAGGGGACATTGACCGCATTGTACACGCCATCTTTTGGGACCATGTGGTAAAATCATATGATGTTCTGTTGGCCGAACAGGATTGGCCACCTGACTTTGTTCGCGACTGTCCGGTTTGGGAGGATGTTATAGTACCTTCCTTCTCACCACTTGTTCCGAGAGAGCTAGCGGAGTCCTATGGTAAAACATGGGCTCTAGCACAGGCTCCCGCCCTATATAGAAATAATGTGGGGTGGGATAGACAATCACCTTATCATGTAATTCCAATAAAGGGCACACCTCAGCCACAGCCGCAGTATTCTATTAAATTTGAGGCAAGGGCATCGGTTAGAAAAATTCTTACACAATTGGAGTACCAGGGTGTAATTGAGCCCTGTGTCTCGCCGATGAATAATCCCTTATTTCCGGTTGCTAAACCGGACCATTCATATAGGATAGTGGTGGATTACAGACATTTGAATAGTCACACACGCACATATGCAATACAGAATTCACATAGCGCAGCGCTTATGAACAATATAGTGCGTAAGAAATACAAAACAACGTTGGATATCTCGAATGGATTTTTCTGCCAAAATATAGCGCCCGAAAGTCGGGACTATACCAGTTTCAGTGCGGTTGGCTCTCAGAATTTTTTTTGTCGTTTGCCTCAGGGGTATAAGAATAGCCCAGGACTGTTTTCGGCTCGTGTGACTGAAATGCTGCACGAGTTGGACCCTGAAGCGTTATCATATGTTGATGACATATATTTGACAGACGATGAGATTCTGCAACATCTAAGGCGTGTATCGCCCATTGTTGTGGGATTTGCTGATATTGGCTATAAGTTTAATTTTAAGAAATCAAAGATTGCCTTCCTCAGCGTCATTTTCGTGGGATATGAGTTATCGAGTGAGGGCAAGAGCCTAGCGCCACATTTTTTGGAGAAATGTGCTTTATTGCAGCCTCCTAATACGGTTCGGAAGCTCCAGTCATTGTTGGGGTTTCTGAATTTTGGCAGAACTTACATTCCTGACTATGCTACGCGTATAAAACCCTTATACGAACTGATTCGCCCGAATTTTTCGAGTAGATTTTGGACGATTGAGCATACACACATACTGCGAGAGTTACAGACTGATCTCTTAGCAGTTAAACACTTACACTCACGGGACAATAAGACACATTTAGTCATCAGGGTGATACCTGGGGCTGTTGGGTTTACGTATGTCACCTTTAATGAGGGTGAGACAGTTCCGATTGCATACAAGTCCCACTTGTATTCTGCTGCAGAACAACGGTTTGCACAGACTGAGAAAATACTCACTGCAGTACAGATGGCTGTGATTAAAGAGAGACCGCTTGCCCAGGGCCAACGCATCGTTGTCGTTTCCCCGATTCCAGCCTTAGAGGCTGTTACAAAAGCGAGTGTTCTTAATTCGAAAGCTTTACACCCGCGATGGATACAATGGGCTACGTCTTTGACAGCCACTGATGTAGATTACATATTTGACCCTAAACTGCAGACTCAAGAATTTCTTCAATATGAAATAGAGTACCCAGTTCCTGCTGGCACATTGCCTATTGACCAATATCAAGTGGTCATGTATACCGATGGCTCTGCACAACCAGCGGTTGGGACTAAACAACAGTATTCTGCTGCATGTGCGGTGGTGAGCGGCACTATGGAGGGGGAAGTGCTCTGCCCCCGACATACTTATACTAAAACCTTGGGAGATTGCACGGCGCAGCTGGCTGAGCTCAAAGCTCTATTGTTAGCGTTGGAGCACACGGATCCGGCGATTTTGACCTTGCTGGTCTGTGACTCCTACTACTGTGTTCAGTCTTTCAATGAATATCTGCACTATTGGAAGTTGAATGGGTTCAGAGATTCTAAAGGCAACACCATTAAATATAAATTGTTGTGGGGTAAGGTTGCGGATCTGAAAGAAACGCTTCCTATGGTCCATGTTGTGCATACACTTGGACACCAGCGCGTTGGAATACATGTTGCTGGGAATACTTTGGCTGATGAAGCCGCAAAGTCGGCAGTGGCTGTCGCCACTGTGGCCGCAGTGACTCGTTCGAGTTCCAAACCAAACACAGAGATTTCGGCTGCCATAAAAGCTACTGCTGATGGCACAGCGTTTCCTAAAGGATTTCCTTCTAAATATGGTTACTGCTTGAGTAGTGCGCTAAATGCTGTTGTTAATATTCCAGGCATTGGTGTACGTGAACTACCCAATAGAATTGAGAGACCTCGATTAATTTCTGCAGCACATGAGGGGGTGGCATCTGCACATGCTGGTGTGGCTGCCACAATTTCACTTTTACAGGCTCGTTACTGGTGGCCTGGTCTCTATAAAGAGACGAAGCAGTATGTCCTTTGTTGTGATGTCTGTCAACAAATTAAAGCTTCGTCGGCTAGACGCCCACAGCAGACGCCCCTTCTGATTTCAAACAAACCGTTACAGTGTGTGTACTTGGATCATTGTGGTCCGCTGACACCAGATAGTGCATACAAATATATATTGGTTGCTGTAGATTCGTGCTCCAGATTTGTGTGGGTATGGCCACAACGCTCGGCTGACGCTCGGACTGTTATTAAAAATTTGCGCATCTTTGTCGATACATTTGCAGTTGCGGCTTTTCATTCGGACCAGGGCCCTGCTTTCTCCTCTAAGGCATTCAGGGACACCATGGCTTCGTTGGGGGTCCAACTCCAATTCTGGTCTCCATTTCATCCCGAGGGAATTTCTGTCATGGAGCGTTTAAATCGTGATTTAAAGCAATCCTTAACGGCCAGAGTTATAGGTACGTGTCGTTGTTGGCTAGCCCACCTATATGGAGTACAGAGAGCACTTAATACCTTGCCTAGACGGTCACTGGGGGGTCGTACTTCATATGAGTGCCTGTTTGGAACACAAATGTATGTTCCTGATCTAGATGGTCCTGGTGTGGAGGCGGCAGTTATGCCCTTTGACACAAATGATCGTGTCACTGTTTTGCAGGATTTACAACAATTCCGTGAAGATAACTCTTCTGCAAGTGCTGCCTCCTCAGGAATTAAGGATGAGCCAGTAACACCAACTGGTTGGATACCCAGGATTGGGGATCTAGTGCGTGAAAAGGTTGCAGTAAAGAAATAATTTGGTCCTTCTTATCGAGCACCTGTCCCTGTGTTAGGGGTGAGCGGCACGAGAACTGTGATTTTACCGCCGCTGCAAGGGGCCAAAGGAAATCGCTTTGTTTCCATTGATAATGTCAAGTTACAACATGTGGCCGATTCTGCACAGCAGACCAAGAGGGATACCCAGTAGTTCCGGCATCCCTCTCACTACTGGGGAAGAAGTCCCGCTGCAGGTGATTTACACCAACGCTGTTTCCTCTCCGAGCTTGGGGAGGGTGGAAGATGATCTTGCGATTGTTCCACAGACAACGATTAATATGGAATCTTTTGATCAAGTTGCTGTACGTTCTACTGATGTTTCTGAACATGTGGTTTATAGCGTGCCTAGGAGAGAGCCTCCATCTGCTTCTTTGTTCACAATTGCACCTTTTGCAAGAACTGCCTCTGGCTGCTTCAACGACGCTGATGAAGCAGTGTCCAGCTCTTCGTCCTCGATGTCTTCTGTCCGCGGTCCACGTAAGCTGCTGAGTTGGCTTTAACGCACATATTTTGTTTTTCCTTGGAACTATTTGTGGCTTTTTATGGCTGTAATGACTCTTTTTTTATGGTTGGGATTTGTGGTTACTTTTTTTCTAGTAATACATGGTCATTTTCTTCCTGATCGATCGGACATTGAGCACGTGGAGACTGTGTTGAGACCACATTTTTCGTCTCATATGGTTCGAAGAGACTTGTCCAATGTGAACATTTCTGCAATACCGATTCCGGATGGGATTGTGTGGGATAAAGTAATGTTTGAAATATATGGTCCCACTAAATTGATTCAAATACCGTATGTCCTCAAGTTATCAATGAATGATATTGTTATACCAGGCATTGTTTCTGATGATTGGGATGTGAAGACAGTAGATTCTATGCTAACGGATTTGCAATATTATACTGTCTATGACGATGAAGATGCTTACCAATTTAGAGATAATCATGGTGACATGTTTTGCTACAACTATTATGGACACCACTTTATTCATAAAGCTAGTAGCCCTAAGTCCATATTTAATTATGTGCAATGGGAACATTGCTCGACTCCTCCACAAGGGAGTTCGAAAACATATTATGATAAATTTGCATATTTTTCTGGGCATGATCAGCGGAATGCTAAGTCTTACTATTTTAAAGTTGCACCGTATTCTCATAAGCAAATTTTATTGACCGATACTAAATTACTGTATTCAAATTTGTTTGTATCTAAACTTTCGGTCAAGGGGTATGAATACTGGTTAAAGACTGTTGACTTGAAAAGTGTTTGGGGTACGAAAAATTGGCAGATGCAAGGCAGGGATACATTATTTAGAGCATGTATTATCCCTGTGCAGATGATTTTCCTCAATGACACGGTACAACAGACTAGCTGTTTGGGCTTGGCGACAATTAGAGAGTTGAATTTGCCTAGTGTACCTGTCCCTTCCAAATTAAACAACTGCCAGCACTATGTGAATGCTACTTTTAGTGAATTTACACATTGAGTCCAGAATGGTACGCTTAACACTTCATCGTTACATCCGGGCGGGTGGTTATTATGGCCCATAGACACTAATGAGTGTCATCAACGTTTTGTCACCTCTTCAGGGGGGTTCAGGACTAGTAGGGCAGACCCTCGTTACATTTCACCAGAACATGCTGATATTATAACTACGTACAGCGTGGGGAAGCTTTGTCAACAATGGTTGAAGTCATCCACGCTGGATGCAGTTAAGTCAAATCTCAAGTTACTGTCTAATGGTACTGATTTACAAGATTTTTTGTCAGGTCCCAAGGTACCACGGAAGAAAAGGTTTTTATACGAAGTTTATAATGAGATTTGGAAACTTTCACAACAGGAGGCTGCACCCCGGTTGAGGCAGATTGATCAGGAAAATCTGCTGCAGACTTTGTCTGTTGTTGATAATGGCATGCATACCCTTTCTGACCGTGTTTACACGATTGACAGTATTGTTTCCTCTGCTATTGACATTATTAAATCGGACATGTCTTCTTTATATCATGGACAGAGTCAGACACAGTCCATCATGCAGCTGGGTTGGACTCTTCAAACCTTGAAGGCGGGTCGCGTTCCATGGCAGCACATTCGTGCCAGAGAGATCTTTACCTCCTTTAATTTGACTCGTCAACAACAGTTGATGGCTAAAAAGGAAGCAACATATGTTATGTTGAATATTGAGAAATTGGAGAAACTGCCTTTCACAGTGGCTGAGATTCCGTCAGCTGAGTGGTTGATTCATGGGGTTATTAATTTGCCTATCTCCACTCTGCAATTTACTTCTTGTTTGAAGCACATTCCGGTGGGTAGATATGAACTATTGGGAGACAGTTACATACACGAGGTGTGGGAGCTTCCCTTTCAATACAGATGTGTTAATGGTTTGAGGGAGGGTTTTCTTAGCGGTATCGAATGTGAAGCTTCTGTCAGCCATTCCATGGTTTGTAAACAGCTGTCCTTGCACGGAGCGTGTAACGCTTCGATTGCTAACTTAGCTTGTTATTTGAAGGGTGTTCCAGTACCGGTTATCAAAAACACTTTCCAGGTACTTTCTAACGGCAGTTACATTGTTCTTAACAGCGAACGCTGCTGTGGCATGCGTGCCGGAATAGTTTACGTTGTCGTTGTCAACAAGGCCGTTACGTGCTGCGGGAATGTGTTGTTTCCCCCCACTCAAATTAGGGAGGTAGCGGACATCTGGCCTCATATTGCTACTTCCAAGGTTGATTTCGACAAGTTGAGTCGGCTGAAAGCTTTATTGTTTCAAAAGCATGTGGCCCTTACATCTGCTAGTGAGACCTACGCACTTCAGGTGGCAAGGTCATCGGCGGAGATACAGTCCCTTTTGAATACTAACTTTCCAAGTCACTTCGGTGAACTTGTGGGACGTATATTTAATGCATCCAGCACTGCTGGTATTGCTCATTTTTTCAAAGCCGTTGGTGTTGGTTTCGCTCACACCTTCTCTTCCATATTCGGTTTGATACCTTCGGCTATACACTCTATTTTCGGAAGCATTTTTGGGGGTTTCCCGATTACTTTGGCCTTGTTGGCTGGAGTCTTGCTATTGTTGCTATTTTTTCGCAATGGCTGTCCCGCCATGACAAGATCCTATAGTGCTGCTCCCGTCAGCGCAGCTGTGTCGTGAACGCATGATGCAGCATTTTGGAGCTACACTCCTGGGCCATTTGGAGTGTGACTGGTCTCTGTCATTCAGACCGGTTTTGGATTGTGTGCAACCCGTGTTTCGATGCCTTTGGTGCTCGTTTGAACATGCATTGGCTTTCTGTCTCTCACTGCAGTGCCCTCCAGTGGTCGATCCTGATCTGTTGATGTTCCCGATTAGGGCTCATTCCCAGACTTGTGCACTACGGTTGCGTTTGCTTCGTGAGGCGGTTTATGAGATTCCCTTCCTGGAGGAAGATGGTATTGTCTCTTTCATTGGCCCTGCACGGGGTGCCGCCCTGAATGGTTTTGGGGCTTTGGAACACACCTGCTCCATGGTACTTTGTGGCGTGGATCTTCCGATATTAACATATATCGAAGTGGAGGAGCTCCTACGTTCTATTGCTTCTGTCTGACAATTGGATTTTTTTTCTTCGGCAAAATTGACACTATATTGAATTTGGCTTTATCGTCACATGTTTCCTAAATTTATGACTTTGTTGTCTTCTTACCTTGTCGAAATATATTGTTTATATTTGGAGCATGCTTTTATGTTATTGGAACCACTTGCTACCGACAAGGGGAGGGTGTAGTGTGGTTAGTTTTACGTATACTTTGCGCATTAGCTTCAGGCTTTAGGCCTTTGTGCACTTTGCCCTGAATGTATTTTATTCATTTGCTGACAGCTTAGAGCCTCTGTGCACTTTGCTCTAAATGCTTTTTATTAGGCTTCGTACTGTTATTTTTCAAATAGCCAGTTCTACGGTGTTGTTTTTTATTCATATCACACTGTTTTGCCTACTTCAGCACTGGAGTTCTTCATAACACATTCACTCTGTGCTTCAGTCAAGGATACAGTCTGGTACATTGCCGATAGACGTGGTAGGAGTTTAGATTTGGCATTCCTGCGTAGGGACATTTTGTGATCACGATGACATGTTAGTTATAAAATCACTTCCTTGTCCCAATACATGGAAGAGGGAGATTCCGACCAGAGACCCACAACTAGACGCTGACTGCCTCGTTGCAGATGCTGAACCAGATCACAGGCCTTTGCTCAGGTATGAGGGCTGATGTCTCCCCAGTGATTCAGAAAGGCAAGCTAGAAACTTAACATGCTGTGCTCTAAAAAGAACAAGCAGAGGGAGAGTAGAAACTGTTAGGCAATATGATAGCTTTGTTCTTATGTTTTACTCTCCTGGTGACTATTTCAATCCTACTATGTTGTATTGTTCTGGTTATTGCGGCTCACGCCTTATCATCTAAAATACAGTTGTTTTATTAAAACATTATATAAAACTTATACTGTCTTTGTCATTTGTATATGAGACCATATTGTAAATGAGGGAGTTGGTTTGGATCTGAGTGACCACGACTTCCCTGAGAAGTTCCAAAGATGTCATGCGCTCGGCTGCCTAATCATTTCTTCCCCATGGGAGAAATGAGGCACTGCTAGTTAGCCGGAGCAAAAACCGGATTTAGGATGACAGAGTTCTTTACAAGTGGGTCAGACTCAGTCCCCCACACCGTTATCGATCCTGCTGCCTAGAAATCCAGTAGTCTCATTTAGGATAATGAGAGCCCACGCGACAGGAAGATGAATTTGATTCCTCATTAGCACACGATCAAATATGCCTGGTGAAACACAATCTGACATACTTACCCAAAATGGATACAAAAACCTATTAAAAACACACTAAGAGAATGTTAGCTAGACTCCACTAATCCCGACTGACCTCAGACATGATTCGCTTACCTGGGAATAGATAGCAAGGGCAACATTACAACATCATACAGAAATCAGCCCATTTTACCGCCTTGGGTGAGTCAACAATCCACACTTATCGAGTTATTCACCACCTATAGGATTACTCACAGGACAAACATACTCATTCTTTCTTTTGTCCCAATTTTTTACTTTTTCTCTCCTTAGACCTCACTTTTTATTCCAATTTTGATCTCAAAGGTATTGACTTGAGGATCTTTGTCATTTTATCATTACACATATTTGTTTTTTGACTAGAGACTAAAGTGCCACAAACTTGCAATGTTGTCATGGCCTGAGTACCGGACTTCAGATTATTTACCAGTCTCCCAAATTCCTTATGCCCTCAACCTTATTTGTACGGAAAAACTTAGCAATGTAAGACAATGGGCAACAGTGAAAACCTGGTTAGGGAAGACATAAAAAAACGCTGATCAGGCACCTTGGATATGTCAGTGTAAGGAAACAGGCTTTTTCTCCCATTTGGACTATAGCTGCTGTTTTTTTGACTCTGAGAGTGTACTGAGGCCTATTGCCCGGACCTCAGTGACACTGTTCAGTCTCTTTACAAAATTTATGTTGAATTGGGTGTTCCCTATCGGCAATTACTGACTTACTTATAAGTCCATAGTATGTGATATCTAGGGCATGTAAGGCATAGTATCCACTCAGGGCTGCCATCATGTGTGTGAGAGAGTACAAAATGGCCCCAAGCCTGCCATTGTAGACTGGAAGGATAGTGTTTTTACTGCCAGTTTGACTTTGCCATTCACATCAATGGCAAAGCCACCCTACGCCTCAAATCTAAATGTAAGCCTCTCCTAAGAAAGGCCTATAGAGCCAGTTCGGGCTGGTCTGTTCCCATGGGGAATAGGCACAAGACTGATTTGCATATGGCTGAGTCTAAACTGGGGTGTCATGGTGAGCTAAAGACTGATGGATTTAACCCAGATCTGTGACTAGGGTGAGTGTCTGAAAAGTCCATAATCTTGTTGTGTTGTTATGTTCACCCTAAGTAGCTAGGGTATGCCCAGACATGGGTCCCATGCTCTTTGTGCCACTGGAGTCAATCTAGCCTGGCTGATGAGGGGTGATACCCCAAACCACATCCAAGGATGCTTGTTTCCGGGCCAGGTAGAACCTGGCCTGGCAGTTCGAGCTGGACTGTTCCCCTGGGGAACAGGGTCAAGACTGAATTGTATATGGCTGGGTCCAAACTGGGTGGCACAGTAAGCAAAAGAACAATAGATTTAACCCAGATCTGTGACTGGGGGTGAGTGTCTGAAACGTTTCAGCCCTCCGTTCATCATCTTGTTGTGTTGCTATGTTCACCCTAAGTGGCCAGGGTATGCCCAGACAAGAGTCCCTTGCTCACTGTGCCTCTGGATTGAAACTAGCCTGGCTGATGAGGGGTGATACCCCGAAACTGGTCCCAGGATGCTTGTTTCCGGTCCAAGGAGGACCTGACCTGGCAGTTCGGGCTGTACTTTTCCAATGGGGAACAGGGTCAAGACTGATTTGCATATGGCTGGGTCCAAACTGGGATTCTGGTGAGCAAAAGAACAATTAATTTAACCCAGCTCTGTGACTGGGGTGAGTGTCTGTAAAGTTTCAGCACTTCATCCATCATCTTGTTGTGTTGCTACGTTCACCCTAAGTGATCAGGGTATGCCCAGATGTGGGTCCCTTGCTCACTGTGCCACTCGATTCAAGCTAGCCTGTCTGATAAGAGGTGATACCCCAAAAGCGGACCCAGAATATTTGTTTCCGGTCCAGGGAGGACCTGGCCTGGAAGTTTGGGCTGGACTGTTCTCACGGGGAACAAGTTCAAGACTGATTTGTGTTAGAAATGTGGTCTCTAGTTGGGAGAGGTATACACCTTTGTCCAAATAGGGACCACAATCCTAGTCAGGGTAAGTCAAGCACAATCCTAATTATCCTGTGCCCCCCCTCTGGTAGCTTGGCACTGAGTAGTCAGGCTTACCTTAGAAGGCAATGTGTAAAGTGTTTGAGAATAAATCATACAGTAACACAGTGAAAACACCACAAAAATACACAACACATGTTTAGAAAAATATAGGATATTTATCTGGTTAAATTAAGGTCAAAACGATAAAGATTCAATAAGCACGAGGTGAGATGTCACTTTTGCAAGATTAAAAAGAGTCCTAAATCTTAGAAATCAACAGTTGTCTCTTCTTTAGACAAAGTACCTGGTTTGCGTAAAAAATAACACGCATGGAGACCGCAGAGGAGGAGATGCGTGGAAAAATAGGGTGTGCATCACATTTTCCGGTGTGGCACGGACGATGCGTTGTTTCTTTCCACGCTGCAAGGGGCTTTGCATCAATTTCAAAATGCACAGTCTTGGTTCCTTATTGAGATGCAGGGATCTTTTTGACACCCAGGGACGATGCAGGGAAATCCTGGGTGCGCTGGAAGAAGTCACAGGCGTTGCGTTGGTCCAGTAGGGTGATGCATCAAATTTTCTGCTGCACAGCAGGTGCTGCATCTGTTCTTCACTTGGGGAATCGACTGCGTAGTTCCGATTCAGCCGTGTGTCGATCCAGTAGGGCTGTGCGGCAAACTTTCTGTCGCAAGGCAGGCACTGCAGCGAATCTTCACTCAGGAAGTCAGGCTACATCATTCCGGTTTGGCTTGCGGCGATTTCTCGGTCGTTAAACGGCTGTGCATCGATCCAGCAGGCTGTGCATTGATTTTCGACACACAAGGAGTTTCCTGAAGAGATGAAGTCTTTTTGGCCCTGAGACTTCAGAAAACAGGAGGCAAGCTCAATCCAAGCCCTTGCAGAGCACTTCTCAGCAAAGTCAGAGGGCAGCAGGGCAGCAAGGCAACAGCAGGGCAACAGTGCTTCTCAGCAAAGCAGTCCAGATGAGTCCTTTGGGCAGCCATGCAGTTCCTCTTGACAGGTTGTAGGTTTAGGTCCAGAAGTGTCTGAGTTGGTGGGGTCAGAGACCCAGTTTATATACCCAAAGATGTCTTTGAAGTGGGTGAGACTTCAAAGAGTGGTTTTGAAGTGCATACGTTCTGTCCATTGTGTGAGGGCAGGCCACTAGCCTTTGATATGTAAGTGTCAGGCCCCTTCACCCTTCCACCCCAGGAGGACCCATTCAGAATGCAGATGAGTGCAGGTGTGACTAAGTATCCTACGTTTGTGGTTGTCTGGGTGAAGTTGTCAACCAGCCCAGCCCAGACATGGATTGGAGACAGGCACAGATGGATTTTAAGTGCAGAGAAATGCTCACTTTCTAAAAGTGGCATTTCTAAAATAGTAATTTAAAATCCAACCTCACCAATAAGCAGGATTTTCTATTACTATTCTGTCCATACTAAATATGATCTGGTTACCCCTTTCTGACCAGAATCTACCACTCAAACAGGATATGAGGGTAAGGTAGACCTAATGCTAGCCTATTGAAGGAGCAGGCCTCACAGTAGTGGAAACAAATTTAGGAGATTTACAGTACCAGGACATATAAAACACACATGTACATGTCCTGTCTTTTACCTACATAACACCCTGCCCTATGGGTTACCGAGGGCCTACCTTAGGGGTGACTTATATGTAGAAAAAGGGGAGTTTAAGGCTTAGCAAGTACTTTTAAATGCCAAGTCGAAGTGGCAGTGAAACTGCAAACACAGGCCTTGCAATGTCAGGCCTGAGACATGGTTAAGTGGCTACTTATGTGGGTGGCACAACCAGTGCCATAGGCCCACTAGTAGCATTCAATTTACAGGCCCTGGGGACGTGTGGTGCACTTTACTAGGGACTTATAAGTGAATCAAATATGCCAATTCGGAATGAACGAATATAACCATGTTTAAGGGAGAGAGCATATGCACTTTAGCACTGGTTAGCAGTCCTAAAACCAGCAAAAACAGTGTTGGAATAGTGGAGGAAGGGAGGCAAAAAGCTGTGGGATGACCACCCTAAGGCTGTCAGGTCTAACAATTTGCATATGGCTGGGTCCAAACTGTGGAGGCATGGTGAGGAAAAGAACAATGGATTTAACCCAGATCTGTGACTGGGGGTGAGTGTCTGAAAAGGTTTAGCACTCATATTGTTGTGTTGATATAGAGCCCTGTCAGGGAGCTGAATTTTGTTAAGTAAAACATATATTGTTGATCTATTTTAACAGCAACACTTCCAAATTTTAGTTTGGATAAAGGTAGTACCCCCATTGGCTAACACAGGGTTCCCGGTTGGAGTCCTAATCTGGCTAACTCCTGAATGGTACTACCTAATTGGGTCATGTAAGGTATCAAATTAATTGTGGCATTGAACCTGACCTGATGCCCAGGTCGAATTTAATACCACTTATTAAAGGCAATCAACCTTTAGGAAGTTGCCACTCTGTCCCCCAGCGAGTCAAGTGGCCTCACAAAGGCCAGGGCACACAGACAGCTTTCTGACCTCATAGGGAGAAATGTGAACGACTTCCAGGCTCAGGAACAAAAGCAGTTGCGGCAGAGTGAGGTGTGACCTCCTCCCCCAGGATGGACACTCGGGGGGGGACTGCCTTTGAAGGGCAAATGGTGATAACACTCCTGAGGAGGCTGCCTTTTGTTCCTGTAGACAGGTTGGAGACAACGAGGGAAAACCAGTGTCACAATCTGTTTTCCAGTGGGCATGTAGCCCTTAGGTAGCCACACCTCTGAGGTGGGCTATTATGCTCCTGTCGAACAAGGAAGGGTCGTGCCACCTTGGAAGGGGCAAGAATGTTGCACTCTGGGATAGCCAGGTGCCACACAAGATTGTATCTTCATCACCTAAGAAGAGGAGACCACCTAGCCATTTGCTAGTGCCCGTTTGGTCCCCTCAGGGCACTTTCCTGAGATAAATATGGCACCCTAGACTTCAGTACACAGTGGTTTTGGACAAGGGTCAAAGGAGGACCATCCTGCTGGTGTTGGGAGTGCACAAAGAGAGGCTGCATTGTTGGAAAGACTGCACCTGCTGCACTTTGGGCTAGTAAGGTTTGGATCATGTCAGTGGCTCCTGATTCAGGGAAAAGTTGATTCCCAGCCCCAGATCGAAGCAGTGACTCCAAGATTTAGTCAGCTGGCCCCCTGGAACTGCACTGGGACATTAATGCTGGAAGAACCCAAATCGCCAGGTTGGTAGCCACTGCAGAAGTTTTGCCGCTACCAGACCCAGGGCCCTTCAGGAGACTTATCCAAGATAGTTAAAAGTTGCACTCGTATTTGCTGGACCCGTGGATGTTTTCTGTTCTTGGATTCATCACCCAAGAGGGACACTAGCAACCACCAAAGATTTTCAACCTGACTGATGTGTAGAAAGAACTGAAGGCCTGTTGCAGCCGACCTTCTACCAGTCCAAAGAGCACTTTGTGGGAACCCAAGGTCCGTGACCAGTCTCCTCACCTCCCCTGTGGAACGAGTACTCACCTGGAACGTAGCCCCTGTCGACCGCACAGCATCAGGAGCATCCTTGAGCTTTTGTCTGCATCCATCAGCATCAGGACTACTAACTCTTTCAAACTTTTCAAAAGTTTACAAGCTTTTTGTTGGCTAATGCTTGTTTGTGGTTGATATAAAAGTTAATTAATGCTTTTAAAAAATTCATATCTCCAGAACCCTCCTGTGGATTTTGATGCTCAGGGACTCTTAACAGTTTATAAAAATATGCTCTTTTTGTATAAACTGTTGTGTCTCTTTCTTGTTATTCGACTTTCTTGTTTTGTTGTTTGGTGCTGTTAAATGCTTTACGCTTAGTTCTTTTGCTAAGCCTTACTGCCCGCAGTCACAGCTACCCAGAGTTGAGATTGAGGTTAAGGAAACGAGCCTGAATGGACCCAAGACTTTATTCGCGGGTGTACTGCACGATAAGGCCTATCCACCTGTGGCAAGTTACAGTGTGTCCTATATGGATTACAAGGTTTGCCATTCTTTTCTTCTAGAATGCCCCTATAATTTAATTTGCATTCTTGTAGCGTTTGTACTTGTAGCATTTGTAGTTTGTGAGTTAGGATCACTCTATAAAATGATTTGCAGCTCTAAAAAAAAGAAATATTATTTCTTGCACTTAAAGATGAGAGGGCAGGGTGTTTTGCCATTTCTGGAGGACAAAAGAGGGCTAGCTCTGACTAAAATGCACAATAAGGCCCCACAGCCCTATCATATAGTACACCCAAATCCTCACAGTCAGGAACACACCAGTTCCTTTAAAGTAAGGAATAAATTAATGCTGCAATAAACGCTTGACAGTATTTAAGGAAACCAAAAAGCAGATACACATGCCACTATTATTCCTTAGGGCAACTTGGACCTGGTGGAACCTAGAGAATGACTCCTACCAGTAAGACTACAAGAATAACTGGAGAGAATAAAGTGGCAAGCAGTAACAAAGAATGCGAGTAAGGACCTGAAAACACCCAAAAAAGTGTACAGCTAGCTGAGAGTGGAAGACCATACCAACAACATATCTTGCCAGACATAGGTGGTCATTATGACATTGGCGGTGACTGTTAAAGTGGTGGTAATACCGTCAACAGGCTGGCGGTAATTACTGCCAAATTATGGCCATGGCGGTGATACCTCCCATAGACAGCCAATGTACCACACCAACCGCCAGGGTGTTAACACTACTGACCTCGGCGGTAGCCATCAGCAGCCAGGCAGAAGACAAAGTACCGACCACCATATCATGACATCAAACCGCCAGGATTTCCAGGGCAGTACCAATGCCATCAAAAGCCTAGTGGAAACATAACACAGAAAATGAAAGACTCACCAACAAGTACACAGAGGACTTTGCCGCCGCCATGGAACCAGAACTTGAAGTCTTACTGATGCGCTTCTACGCCATGGCCCTCCTGGAACACCAACACCGATGAAAACGACAACGGTGAGTACAGCCACCTAGCACACAAGGGAGGGAGGGAGGAAAAGGAGAGTGACACACAAACACACGCCATTCACACACACACCATACACAGAACCAGCTGCAGAGTTAAACTAATGTCACAGGACACACGTTAAAATGAAACAAGGACCACAATGATAATCAACAGACACTGTAATTTGATGCCAACAGCCACCATGTTGTCCATTCGAATACAAATGCAGGTGACAATGTCCAGAATGAGCCAATGGCCAGTCCAAAGTACAAAAGGGCCACATGGCCACAGGGCACAGTCCAAGGCCCAACTTGACTCCTGACACAATCCGGAATCCACTGTTCAGGGGCATCATGTTGGAAATGGGCAGCCAACTCAGGGGGGAGGGGGTAGAGGTGGGAGGACACCTCAGCTGAAGTGGGGAACTTGCCCACTGGTTCTGGAGGGGGCCCCATGCCTATTTGTCTTTCGTGGGAAGTGCAAGGCCACAGTCTTTGAAGTGGGGAACTTGCCCACTGGTTCTGGAGGGGACACCATGTCCATTTGTCTTTGAGGGGAGTCGTTGTTCAACAGTCCCTGGAGGGTGGCCTACATGCCCTCTACTGGAGGCGAGGGCTCCTGTGCCTTAGCTGGAGGTGAGGGCTGCTGTTCCTGTACTGAAGGTGGGGGCTCCTTGCCCTCTGCTGGAGGTGAGGGCTGCTGTGCCTGTGCTGGAGGTGGGGGTTCCTTTTTTCTCTGCTGGAGGTGAGGGCTGCTGTGCCTGTGCTGGGGGCTCCTGTGCCTCAGCTGGAGGTGAGGGCTGCTGTGCCTGTGCTGGAGATGAGGGCTCTTTTGCCTTAGCTGGGGGTGAGGGCTGCTGTGCCTGTGCTGGAGGTGGGGGCTCCTTGCCCTCTGCTGGTGGAGTAGGCCTCTTGCCTTTCATTGGTGGTTGAGTGGGCCACTTGCCTTTCATTGATGGTTAAGTGGGAACCTTCCCTTTCATTGGTGGTTGAGTGGGAACCTTCCCTTTCTTTGCTGGTGGAGGGGGATCTATGTGTCCCCTCTTGTGATGGGCCCCCTTGGCCTTTGACTTGTCACTTGTGTCCTTGCCTCCAGGACTAGGAGTTGCATCCACTGTCTCCGTATCCTATACCTTGCTTTTCACCACCCTAGTCCTCCCTTTCTGAGCCGGAGGTGTGCTCTCAATAGGAGTGGCAGCCGTCACACTCTGGGGCCCCTTTGTGCCAGCAGCTGATGATTTGATGGGAGCAGCGGCAGACTGTTTGGCTGAGGTGCTGGTCTGGGTCGTTGGGACCATGCTCTTATGGGCAGTATGGGGTGATGGAGGGTGAGGGAAGAGGTCCAGTTGGGCAAGGAAAAGCTACTTAGGGACATTGGGGCGGGATGTGGGAGGAGGGATGGGAGTGGAGGTTGAGGGAGTGGTTGTTGGAGGTGTACATCTGCTGGACTTGGGTGCAGGTGCATGGACAGTGTGCATATATGAGGTGGATGGCTGTTGGGAGTCTGAGTGTGTGCGTTTGTGTCTCTTAGGAGGGGAGCAGACATGGTAGGAGAGGACAAAGGGGACACGTGGATGGATGTTGTGGAGGTCTTTGCAAGTGAGGTGTGTGTGCTGCTTGATGTGGTGATGGCTGTTGATGTAGTGCATGCAGGTGTGAGTGCGGATGTTACTGTGAGGGAGGAGGAGGGGGAGACAGTGGAGGCAGTGGATGTGGTTGTGTGTGCAACTGTCTATTGTTTGTATGAGTGCTTGTGGCCTGACGTGTGCTGCCTGTGTTTGACTGTGCTATTCTGGTGTGATGTTTTGTGTGGATGCTTGTCTGTATCTGTGCCTATGATGGGCTGGGGTTGAGGAGACTGGGACTGGGAAGTGGTAGCTTGAGGGGGGATGGTAGGAACAGGGACACAGGCTGCCATCAGAGAGAAGGCCAGAGCCTGAAGCGATCTCTGTAGGACCACCAACACACTCTAGGTAGGCATTGCATTGCTGCATCTGGGATGCCAGCCCCTGGATGGCATTCACAATGGTTGACTGCCCTACAGAGATGGATCTCAGAAAGTCAATACCCCCTCACTGAGGGCAGCAGGGTTCACTGCGGCAGGGCCTGAGGTGCCTGGGGCGAAGAAGATGTCCACCCGACTGGGTGAGCGGGCACGGGCAACTCAGTGGGGGGCTACTGGGAGGGCGGTGCTGGTACAGGGGTGGTGGCTGTACCTGTAGCTAGGGTGGTTCCAGAGGTGTCCGCCACCACCAGGGAGCTTTCATGGGAGCAGGAATCAAAGTCAGTGTTGCCACCTCCTGTCTCCGCCGTGGTGCTCCCCTCACCCTCTGTCTCATTGGTCCCCTCTGCATCGGTGGACTCTGCCTCCTGAGTCCTGTGGGGTGCAGCTCCCTCAGTTGCTGGTGCCCCTGCTCCTCTGCCAGATGATGCTAATGCACACATGGACAGGATGACAGAAGAAAATAGGGGGGGAGAGAAAGGGAGCACTGGGTCAATTACAGCACCAACACCACAGTTGGCATACACATTACCATCACAGGATCAGGATTGAGCACTATGCATCGCACTGGGACTCCATTGGCTAGGTGCCACAGCAAGATGAGAGCAAATCACCACCAGCTGCACCCCTCCTGGGACCCACTAAGCCCTGTCTGACATGGAATGCAACATAGCTAGGTTACTAGATTTTGCTATACACCCATTTACCTTGAGCTGAATCACACAGCAATGGCTGAGCTGGCATTAAGGGACACCCACTAACTGAAATCCACCACCAGGATCCCATGCCACCCAACAATATTTGTTGTCACACTCACTGTACTCACCTCCTTGTGGCTGCAGTGCTGCCCTCAAGTGCCCATCCATCCCTGTGTAGGCCACTGCCAGTATGCGGGCCATCAGGGGGGTCAGGTTCCGACGGGCACCCCGCCCTCGTTGGGAGGCCATCCCCAGCTGGGCCTCCGCAGTATTCCGGGCCCAGCGTCTCAGGTCCTCCCACCTTTCCCTACAGTGGGTGCTCTGCCTGCTATAGACCCCCAGGGTTCGCACATCCTTGGCGATGGCAAGCCACAATCCCTTCTGATGGCGCTGACCTGAAGAGGTAATACAGACAGGAGGACACCATTACCCATACAATCCAGCCTGTTACACATATGGCCCACAAATACCATTTCCATCTCCATTGGCACACACATCACCCAGAGCCCTGCATGTACACTACCACCAGACATAACCCCCACTCAAATGACAGACTGCTAGCACACACATCTCCATGCAACCTTGTCGCTTGCATCGTGCCCATGGTGTACGCATCTGTTGGTCTGAAGGCCCATACAGCTGTCCATATAGGGGTAGGACCCCATCTACCAGGCGCTCTAACTCCTCCGAAGTGAAGGCAGGGCCCTTTCCCCAGTCACATGGGCCATGACAGGATCCAGACATAGGTCACAGCAGAACATGCAGTGGAGGTGTAGTCCTGTGGAAAGTCAGGAATCAAGAGAGGTTTTAGACAGAAAATGGCAGTCACGCCAGCGGCAATGTACACCGTCACCGCTGCTGGTGATCCCCATTGGACACTACTCCATAGAGCTCCCTATAAGCCAATGTGGAATAGCACGGCGATGCAAGACTGCCTTTCGCCATGACACCCAATGCCGGCGGAGTTACCTCACTTCCACCTGTCCGTACTTACAGGACAGGTGGTCGCCATTTTATGGTGGTGGACAACATTCAGAAATTAGAAACTGCGTCATTGCTGTAAAGAGCACATACATTGCCATTCACATTGTCCGATTACATATACGCTCTATGTACACGGAGATGGTGGTTCCATTGTTCAATTTCTGACACCCTACTCACTCGTGCCCCTAAGATACATACCACTGCGGAGGAATAGGAGGAGGAGACAAGACCCCGTGTACAGACCCCTTGTGGACTTGGCTGCACTGGAGTACAATCAGATTATACTCACCTATAGACTGGCCAGGGTCACAATCACAGAGCTGTGTGCACAATTGGAGCCTGATCTGATCTCAGCTATCCGTCATCCCACTGGGATCCCCCCTGTTGTGCAAGTTCTATCAGTGCTTCATTTCCTGGCAACTGGTTCTTTCCAAGTGACAGTGGGCTTGGCAGAAGGAATGTCCCAGCCAATGTTCTCAATCGTGCTGGCAAGGGTTTTGTCTGCCTTGGTCAAACACATGTGCAGCTACATCGCTTTCCCCAAAGTTAAAGATTTGGCCACTGTGAAGGCTGGATTCTGTGCAATGGGACATATACCAAATATTATTGGGACGACTGATGGAACACATATTGCGTTTGTCCCCCCCCCCGGCACAATGAACAGGTGTTCAGGAATAGGAAGTTTTCACTCACTCAAAGTGCAAATGGTGTGCCTGGCGGACCAGTGCATCTCCCACGTCACTGCCAAGTATCCTGGGTTGGTGCATGATGCCTTCATCCTGAGGAATTGCAGCATCCCAAATGTGATGGCACAACTACAGAGGCACAGGGTGTGGCTGATAGGTGAGCCAGAGCCCCACCCAATGTATGTCAGTGTATGCCTTCAGGAGTCATCCCCCATACCATTGTGTAAGACTAATGTTTGTCCCTTAATACTTGCAGGTGACTCTGGCTACCCAAACCTATCATGGCTCCTGACCCCTGTGAGGAATGCCAACACAGGGGTTGAGAATTGGTATAATGATGCACATGGGAGAACCATGCGGATCATAGAACGTACCTTCGGCCCCCTGAAGGCTAGGTTCAGATGCCTCCATCTGACAGGTGGATCCCTCTGCTGCTCCCCTGAGAAGGTTTGCCAGATAGTTGTAGCATGCTGCATGTTGCACAACCTAACCCTCAGACAACATGTGCCCTATCTGCAGGAGGGGGAGATTGGAAATACCCTTGTGGCAGCAGTGGACCCTGAGGACAGTGAGGATGAGGTGGCAGAGGCAGTGAGGATGTGGACAACAGAACATCAGTTATATGTCAGAGCATCCAATGACACACAGGTGACACAGTGGAACTGACCATTCTGCTGATTATTTATGTTTTCAGTGTGGCTGTAGCAGGATGGCATTCACTTCCTTTGCATCTCAACTGAGTGTCACCTATGCCTTCTCATTTTGAAGATGCTGGTGTTATAACTACAGTGTACTGACGTGAAGACTACAGACAGCTACAGCTCATTATTTGTAAGCTATCACAGAGTTCAAGTCATTTGCACAAGATGTAACTGTTACCATAATTGCACATTTTCATCACATAACGCACTATCACTCAAGTTGTGTTCAAGGGTGGTTATTGTAGTGAAATTTATCGACGGAATAGTGCAATGGAATGGGGTGATGGTAGAGGTAAGTCCAGGTTATTGGTCCAGTCTGTTTGTAGCCCAGGTCCAGTGTCAAAGGGGCCATAGGAATGGGAGCAAAGTCAGTTCAAAGTGGACAAGGTGACAGAGTGGGACATAAGGGGGACATTCAGGAGGGTCTCATTTTCTGGCGGTGGTCTTGGTCTTGGCAAGTGTCTGGCATCTGTCTGGGTCGCAGGGAACGTTTACGGGGTGGTTCACCTTCTGCAGGGGGAGGGATGCTGGTGGCCTTTGGGTCCTGTGGCAGGGCCTCCTGTCCACTAGCTGCAGCAGATGTGGTGGGCTGTTCAGTTGACTGGCTAGTGGAAGGGGCCCTCTGGTTTGCTGTATATTCCCTCATTATGTTGGCCATATCAGCCAGCACCCCTGCTATGGAGACTATGGTGGTGTTGAGGGCCTGCAAATCTTTCCTGATTTCATGATGGTGTACCTCCTGCAGCCGCCGGTTCTACTGCATGATGTCAAGAATCTGGTCCATCTTGTCCTGGGATTGTTGTTAAGCCCCCAGGAAATTAGTGAGCGCCTCCAGGACAGCCGAGTCACTGAGCCTGTCATCCCCCTGGCACACAGCTGTCCTCCCAGTGTCCCTGTCCCCTTGGGCCTGTGTCCCCTGAACGGTGTGCCCACTGCCACTGACCCTAGGACCCTGACTGTCTTGGCTGTGAGGTGTGGACTGGGGTCACTGTAAAGGTGGGCACACTGCTGATTGATGTGTCCTGGGGACAGAGGTGTGGGGATGTTGGGTGGGTGCTGTGGTGTTGGATACTGAGGGGGGAGGCTCTGTGGTGGACTGGGAATGGGCTGGGGTGGCCGACTGACCAGTGGTCCCTGATAGGCCAGGAAGTTCATCCAGATCCAGATGTCCAGAGTTACTGTCATCACTGGGGGCATCTTGTGTTGGGGGACTGGATAGCCGTGGCACCTTCTGCCGCTAGGATTGGCTGGGGCACCTGCGGGAATGTAAGGGATGTATTATGCATCATGTCTGTGACATAGTCTACATTCCCCTATATCGTTGATGTTGCCCTGCCACTTATGTTTATGTATGGTGATGGATTGTGGGATTGTTAGTTCTCCATGCTGTGCATGCTTAGGTGGTGGGTGTACATGCAGGGCTGGGAGGGCTGTACATGCAGTTGATATGGCATGCAGGGCTTGTCATTGGGCTTAGTCATAATTTTAGGTGCACTGTGTGGTATGAAGTGGAGTGTTGGGAGTCAGGTTGAGGAGGTGAGATGGCATGCAGGTATGGTGGTGTGATAGGTCATACATTTTGACTCACCAGTGTCCAGTCCTCCGGCTACTCCAGTGAGTCCCTCAGGATGCAGTATTGCCAAGAGGTGCTCCTCCAATGCTGTCAGCTGTGGGGGAGGAGGTGGGGGTCCACCTCTTCCTGATGTCGTCCCTTGTTCTTGAATGCTGTCCCACAGCCCTCACCCGGTCAACAATTCTCTGCCATATCTCCATCTTCCTTGCTATGGATATTTGCTATACCTGTGCTCCAAACAGCTGTGACTCTACCCTGACTATTTTCTCCATCATGACCCGCATCTCCTCATTTTGAAACGGGGGTGCCTTTGTGGGGACATGGGTGTTGCGTGGTGTGTGTTGAGCAGTGGGTGTTGAATGATGTGGTGGGGTGTGGGGTGCGTGTCGGATGGCTGGGTGTTAGTGGTGGATGTAGTTGTGCCTGTGATTAGTGTGCCTGTCTCTTGGCGATTTTTCGCGTTTGTAAAGGGTTGTGGGTAATATGGGTGTGTGTTTTATAGTGCTGTGGGTGGGTGGGTGTGGTGTGTGTATTAGTGTCAGGTGTGTGTTTTTGGTATTGGTCAATGTTGTGTTGTATTGTTTTTGGGTGGCCATTCTGACCGCGCCAGTGTGTACCGCCAATAGTTTAACACCGTTGAATGTCCGCTGTGGTGATTCGTGGGACATAATGTAGAAGGCGTTGTTTTGTTGACGTGACGGTGTGGGTGTTTGTACTGACACTTTACCACTTACCTCTGATCTGGCAGATTTGTGTTTGTGGCAGTATTCTGTCGGTTTAGTGTGTGTGTGTCATAAAATGGCAAACGGATGTTCGCCTCCGCAGTGGTATGTTGGCGACGGCCACCGCGGCGGTAAGCAGGATTTACTGCCAATGTCATAAAGAGGGCCATAGACTAGAAGGCAGTACCAGTTTAAATGTTGTCAGAGATCCTTAACCAGGGACTCAGTGACAGCCACCTTGGATTGGGAGATGGGCTTTTAAGGAAACATAGGTTATCAAATGGTGGTGGTCACGTTGAATCAGGCAGGACTCTAACCATGCACAAGGCGCAGTGGGCAATAGGCAAACAATGTCCTTTATTGCCTAAAAGACTGCCTCTGCCATTCCCTATGAAATAGCAGTTAGGCACTCTTAATGCCCTGCTTTAAGATGGAGAAGAAAGGTAGAACTTTCTGTTACGCCTGGGACCCTAAGAACCCCCAGTAAGTCCTGACATTCACATTCAGAGGAGAATCAGATGAAAGATAGGCTTGTTAAAGTCCATTTACTTTACACACATATATGAATGAATGTCCCAAATGTTTTGGCAAATGACTTGTCATGTTTTTTGCAGGCTTGAGGAATCCCAGTGTCAAGGCATAGCAAAGATAAGAACATTGCCCATGTGTACCATCAATAAACCAAAAATAAGGGAGGAAAAAGAACGCATACGGAAAATAACAAATCACTGAAATAATAATGGTCGGTGGCTTATAACTGGCAAATAGTAGCCCATCGACCTGGGGGGAGGCCATTCGAAAAGTGTAAAAAGATAAGGGGAGGGGCATAGTAAGGAGGGTATGCAGATAGTGATCGTGTCTTCATCCCTAAGGCAAAAATTCCCACAGCATTTGAATGTTCTCAGTCAAACAATTGAAGCGTCCTGAGTCTGGGGGGGGGTTAAAGCAAGAGGCGTCCAGGTGTGAGAAACAGCCTATAAGCGGCTGCCAAATATGAGTGAACTTGGTGTCTGTGTTTGCTATCCTGTGGGCCAGAAGCTACATGACCATGATATGCCAGAGGCACGTGAACCATTGGGGAAAGGGGGAGGGGACCGAGGTTTTTTTCCAATGAAGTGCGATAAGTTGTTTGGCAGCTCCCAACATGTGAGTGATTAAGTATCAATCAGTGTGAGTAATGGCTTCTAGGTCTATGGGACGAATGCCTAAGACTGCTGTAATGTAGGTGCTGGGAGGGGGAAACCCATAACCCCTTTGATGTGATCAAGAACCCTTTCCAGTATTTGGTAATTATGAAGCAGAACCACCAAATGTGTTGGAAGTCCTGAGGTGCTGCGCTGCATCTTTAACAAACAGCTTGAGTGGTAAGGACTATAGTGCGGAGGTGGGGTGGGATGTAGTAGCATCTCGTCATCAATTGTAAGCTGTTTCGTGCTTCAGCATATCTTAGGGATGTCCCACCATAGTGCTTCCAATTGTTTCTGGGAGATTCCCTTAGTAGTGTCATCCTGCCACTGCATTTGGTATGTGTGTGGTTGAATTGGCGCTGAGGGCTCTATTACTTGATAGGTGGGTGTTATCAGGCCTCTTGAGAAGGCAAAGGCATTTTGAGGTGTCATGTTGGGTCACTGACATGCCATAGATAGCAGATAGCCAAGGAGCAGGCTTGCAATTCTGCCCATGAATACGATAATAAGGCCATTATTCTTCTATTGCCAGGAGAATAATAAAATGAGGAACTCCAAAGATTCTTTGAAATGCTCCTTTGTATGGAGGACATTGGTTGATGGCGAAGGGGCACAATAACTGATTTCTTTAAATGATATCTAGATATCATCTTCAACTAGCGCCAGGCTTCTATAGCCCCTGCCATTAACTAAGGTTGACACTCTAACTTTACTAAATGAGATATTTGCCTTCAGTATGGTTGTCAGTCCATCAAAAAAGGTTTTAATAGATGACACTGCTGACATCTCCCTGTATAGTCTGGGCAAATATTAGAGACCGTAGTTTCTTCCTCTTTTGAATCCATTATCTTCAGACTTTGAGGCAACACAATAGGATCATCGGCATCGGATTTCACATCTTAATAATAATCAGCCTGAATAAAACATGCCTTTTGGGAGTTCAGCATCTTCTGCACAGAACCCATCAGATGATAATAGAAATTCTGATGTATGACTCATCGGACACCACATGGTTAGAAATTTGTGGCTTCCATCTGAGACTTAAGAGCTTCAGGTTCACATCTTACAAGCTATAGCTTCATACATGCCAGTAAGACAAAACTACTGAAGCTAAATAAATTGGCCGATTGGGCACAGGGTGAAGTTCAGAGAAATGCTAGTGACAGTTCTTCCTCTCCAATTCTGGAGAAGTTGAATTTGTTATCAGATAACCTTCAGATACAAAAGAGGATCTGAAGAAGGGTTAGGCTAAAGTGACCCACTAAAGGTCGTTTCACCTTCAATAAATCTTCAGCCTCAAATAGTTGTTCCTGCTGGTCAGTACATGTACTGGGCACCCTGAGAGAACCATGGATAATGTCTTTTTATCTCAAAATCAAAGATGCCTATTATGTGCAGATCAAAAAAAGAGACCACAGCTTCTACGGAATTATAATGATAACAAAGGTGAGGACTCTGAGTCAATTTTTCAGATGGTCGAAGACAAAGTCTGAAAACATTCTTCTGATGTAAACCAATTCACAATTACCAACTTACAGTCTAAAGAAGTCCTTCTCTATTCGACGTATGGACTGTAGAATCATCTAAGGGGTTCTTTGGAGGATAGAGTAGCGGAAATCCACAAGAGTCCACCAAAGGTACTGGTTATACAGTTAAGATGGCTGGAAGAAATACAAGTTCTCCATGCAGATCTACTTCAGTGAGCATCCCAATTCCTGTGCTTTTCATGTGGCTACCTCAGGTATGAAAAAAATCGAGGTGCTACTTAATGTATTGATCACTCAAACAATTATGAGGTAAGTGAATTGAACACAGCTGAGACATTTGTGATGAGAGCTTTGTACCAACGGCCCAATATCTGGGTATTTGGTGCCTGCAGTCAACAGCCTAGAATAAAAACACAAATCCCTCAAAGACAATGACTCGCGTAGGGGATCTCTGAACCATTCATATCATGAAACAACATGCTCTCAAGTTTTGTGTCAGGGAGTCAAAGTTTAAAACTAAAACCCACTACACCCATAAATATGTTTATGCTTCCTTTAGGCAGTAATGTCCAGAGGATGAATAACCATATAAAATGTGAGATAGTAACTAATCAAACCTATGCATGGAATATGTAACTAAAGGCTATTTTGATGCTTACAATCAGGGTAATGTACGCCACCTCCTGATTCAAACCAATTTGACTCCAAAACCATTGATAGCATTGAATTCAGCTGGAAGTCAGTGCAATTAAACCACCTTAGTGACGCGGGCATGGTGTCACAAGTGAATACAATCCTTTAGTCAGATTTACCAGGCAACGCAAGACCACCTTGCATTGCCCTGGAGTGCTCAGTAAATCTGGAGTAACGCAAGGCAGCGCAAGTTGTTGCCTTGTGTTACTCCACCTAGGGAAGGCATTCCATGGTGGACCATGGGTGTTGCCACGCACCCACCTGTAGCATCTTACCCAGCCTGGGTAACCACCAATAAAAACGCCACTCATGGAGCTATGTATTACGCAGCTTTATTCGTCTGCATGTAACCATGAACTCAACATTCTAAAACTGTATTAACTTCACCAGGTTCTAACACTTATGTTACAGCTCCATAGAGTTCTTCAGAAGTCAAAAGAGTTCCATCATTCATACTCACACAACACTATATCTCCCCCTCTGGTAAATAAAACAAATAACATTTCTTACAAATATCTACACAATCAGAGCTCTTCAATAAGCCTTCTTAGTGCTTTGATTACTTGTCCTAATCGTGTCTTCGGAAACTTGGAATCAGCAACAGGAGTGTTCATGATCTCCGTTGGTGATGTAGGAGCAACAGTCTGGGTTTTCCAACTGTCCCTTCTGAACCAGTCTCTACAATGACATCAGCATCTGACAAGAGTTGAGCCGCCTCTCTGAAGTGCAACGAATCTCGTGTGATGGATTTCCCAGGACATTGGGCAGTCACCATGTGCCCTTTGCTGGCTATGATATGGAATGGCTCGGCATCAAATGGAACATGAGACTTGCATTTTCTCAGCCGATGGATGAGCATTCGATCTCCTCTTGTAAAGACAATGGGGGTCATTATGACCCTGGCGGAAGGCGGAGAAGCGGCGGTAAGACCGCCAACAGGCTGGCGGTCTTTTTTTTTGTATTATGACCATGGCGGTTACCGCCATGGTCATCCGGCGGTTCTCCGTTCCGCCCGCCGGGCTGGAGACCTGTGTCTCCAGCCCGGCGGCAGTCACTATACCGCCAGCGGTATTTTGACCCGGCTTACCGCTGTGGATTTCCTGCGGTTGGAACCGCCATGAAATCCATGGCGGTAAGCACTATCAGTGCCACGGAATTCCTTCCCTGGCACTGATAGGGGTCTCCCTCACCCCCCACCCCCACCCCCACCCCACCCCGACTCCCTCCCCTACACCCCCCACCACCCCTGACACCCCCCAAAGGTGGCAGGGCCCCCCTCCCCACCCCGATCCCCTACATCACATAACTCACTCACACACGACACGCACTCAGGCACCACCAACACACACACGCACACACACCGACATACATGCCAACATCCACACACACAGTCAGACACGCACACCCACATTCATACATACACGCACACATCCATACATCCATACTGACATTGCCACAGACATACACGCACTCATTCCCAAACATGCGACACCCCCGCAGGCATACATGCACTCACATACCCCCTCTACATACACACATCCCCGCCCCCATGCACGCACACAACACACAACACCCCCCCACCCCCCTCCCCTACCAGAGGATCGACTTACCTGGTCCGTCGGTCCTCCGAGTGGGGAAGGGAGCCATGGGGGCTGCTCCGCCGACACCACACCGCCAACAGAACATCGCCACGCCAAATCACAGGACGTGATTCGGTGGGCTGTGTTCTGTTGGCGTGGCGGTGGAGGTGGAGCAACCTCTACTTCCCCGCTGCCCACCAGTATGGCTGTTGGCGGCTCTCTGTCCGAAAAAGGACAGAGAGCTGTCAACAGTCATAATACGCCGAGCGGAAAACCGCCACCACTGGCGGTCTTCAGCACGGCGGTCCCTCGGCGGTCTTTTCAAAAGACCGCCGAGGTCATAATGACCCCCAATGTCTTTTGCATGTCGCCTCTTGTCTGCATAAGCCTTCTGTTGTAACCTCCTCCAATAAATATGTTGTCCACAGGAAAATGATGTGTTGTGTATTTTTTTCCAATCCAACAACAAGCATCCTCTCAACATACCCTCTCTCCTGCTCAACCTCCCGTTAACATTCTAAAGCAAAACTTTATACATCATGGAACATAGAACATAGAATACAATATTTGTTCATAGCATTCTTATTGTTACTACACCCCCTTTTAAAACATATATGTATATATATATATATATATATATATATATATTAGTAACACAAAAGGATGATGGACGAAGTGCTGAACAATGCAAACACTCACCCCCACTCACAGATCTGTGTTTAATCCATTGTTCTTTTGCTCACCATTCTACCCCAGTTTGGACCCAGCCATATGCCAATCAGTTTTGACCCTGTTCCTCATGGGAACGGTCCAGCCTGAACTGGCAGGCCAGGTCTTCCCTGGGCCGAAAACAATCATCCTGGGACCGGTTTCAGGGTATCACCCTTCATCCGCCAGGCTAACAATTAACCTAACCTTTCCAATTTCTTTTGCAATTTCATTTACAAATAAACATTTCCAATTTCTTTGGTTTCTTCACAATTCTTCCTTTCGAGGTTTTTATTTCATTGGACTCAGATTTTTCTATTCCACTGTTCCGTTCTTTTTCAGTGGAAACCTGTTCCTTATCACAATGTACATTACTATCTGAGGTTAAGGTTTCTTCATAAACAATATCCCCTTCAGAATATCTTAAGTGATCAGTGTAATTTTCTGAGGAAAAACCAATACAATGTAACCACCAGTATTTACTGATCCTAAGTTTAATTTCCCCACTGTTATCTTGATCATTTTGTGCCACAGCCAAGCACCTTAAATGCCACACTTTGCCATTTTCTAATAACGCTGTATTGTTCATTACTTTGATTGCTATCTTAGGTTTACTAAATTTGCTTTCCCCTTTTGCTACTTTCCTTGCACTTTTTACACGTACCCATTGGCCTGCACTCAACTTCGCTTGTTTAGTACCATGCTTGTGATCATAATCCACTTTGTTTCTTCTTTGAGAATCCAGTATGCATTTCTTTACTTCCCGGATATTACATTTTACCATTTCACTTTTCTTCATCCACCCCAGAGTCTCCTTGGAGTATGGTTTCCTGCCTCTCATTAATGTAAATGGGTTTTTTCCAAGCATACAATGACTTGTATTTCTATATGCCAACACTATTTTCTTTAATTCATTCTCCCACAAAATATGTCCTTTGTTAAAAAGTAGTAAAATATCTTTAATACTTCTATTCATTCTTTCCACAATACCGTTTCCACTAGAATGATATAAAGCAGTGAATTTCTGTTCAATCCCTGATGCTTTTAAATATTCTCTCATTTTAGAAGATTTAAACTGTACACCATTGTCAAAGAGTATGACTGAATAAAAGCCTTCTCTCAAAAATGTTTCATCTAAAAATGAAATTACTGTTGTAATATTGACTTTTTCCATTATACTGACTTCCAACCATGTTGAGAATGTATCAATTTACACCAATATGTTTTTGCTTGTCCTTTCTTGCCAATTAATTGGACCCATTATATCCAACGCTACCTCTTCCCAAGGTAACCTTGACATCCTAAAGAACCTAACTGTGGATTGGACGTCTTCTGTGTTTTGTTTGTGTAATACCATATGACCTTCATGACATAGATTTAGGATTTACGTAATCCTTTAGGAGAAATTACTTTCTCCTCACACAGAATTAATGAATCGTTCACGCTTAATTCATCTCTGACCTCCCAAAAACCTCTTTGTTCACCTTTAAGTAGTTTTTTATCCAAATCACCTCATCTATATAGTATTTTCATTCTTATTTCTTGAAAAACTTCATCTTTAATTTCAGCTTCCAACCATTTTTTAAATCAAATCTGCTCTGTGAATTATCAATTTGTGAAACGTTGGCTACAGAAAATTCATACTAAGAATTCATACTAAGAATTTCTGTCAAATTCTGTTAAAGATAATGCCATTCTATGCAAGAAATCTGCTGTAAATGTATTTGCACCAGGTACATATTGAATATCATATATACAGTTTTGCGGTCTCATAGACAATCTGTTGATTCTTGCTGAAGCTTTTACTAATCCCTCCCTAGTTAATAATTTCGTTAGTGGTTTGTGGTCGCATCTTAACATGAATATTTTGCCCCATATAAATCTCTTAAAATGTTCTAGTGCCCATAAACAGGCCAACGTTTCTCATTCAATTACCAAGTATTTCTCCTCCGTCGGTGTGAGAGAGCGTGATGCAAAGGCGATTATCATTTGTTTATTTTTCACTTCTAACTGACTCAGGCACTACATAATCCTTTCCTGCTAGCATCTGTGGTAACCATGGTTTTAGCTTCACAATCAATTCCTTGTAAATTAGGTGTTTTGCTAATAGCACGTTTGATTTCTTCAAAAAGATTGTTGACATCCAACACTCCACTTAAAATTAACTTTGTTTTTTAACAGAGATCTCATTGTGTGTGTCCTTTCTGAATAATTCTTTATAAAATTTCATAGAATTCTGCCAAACCCAAAAATTACCTAAGATCATTCTTGGATTTGGGAGAAGGTGCATCCACCATAGCTTTTACTAAACTCTTCTTGAGTTTAATACCTGTGGAAATGATTTAATGACAGAGATATGACTTTTCTGCTGTTAATCCTTTTGTTACTAGAATATTCATTACTTCTCTTAATCGTTGATCATGAATTTTCTAGTTACTACCCATTACTAGTATGTCATCTTGAAAGAATACGACTCCTTCCATATCACCAAATAGGTTTGTCATCAATCTTTGAAAAACAGCTGCAGCTGATGCGAAGCCAAAAGACATATGACAAAATTGAAAACAACCAAGTGTGCAAAAGGCTGTTACCCCTCTACTTGAGGGATGCAGGGAAATTTGGTGATAGGCAGATGTGAGGTGTAAGGTGGAAAACTATTTAGCATTCTTGGTTAAAGAAAGCATTTAATCAATCCTGGGTATGGAAATTGATCGACAAGTATATTGTCATTAAGATATCTAAGATCAACACATGATCGGATTTTGCCATTGGCTCATCTTGCCACAACTACTGGTGAAATCCACTCTGATGCTTATGATGGTTCTATGGTGTTAGCATCCTCCAGTTTCTTAACTTCCTTTTTTACCTCCTCTCTGACTATGGAGGGAATGTTAAGCACTTTATGGATTTTAGGCACTGCGGTTGCTTTTATTCTGACTTTATGTGTGAAACTTTTAAGTTTTCCAATCTTGCTACTAAACACCTCAGGAAACTCTTAAAGAACCCAATTATGTGTTTCCTTTTCTGCACAAGCAACCAAAACTTGTTCTGGCTGATAGGGTCAAAGATAATATTTAATGCTCTTTGGTGCTTCCATCCTAATACCGATAGACCATCTGCAGCTACATAAAGTTTACATGAAGCTCTTCTGCCTTTGAATTCAAATATGAGCAGTCTAAATCCTAACACATCTATTTTTTCTCCTGTAAAGCTTTCTAGATTCACATCAGTTGGTTTTAAATGTGGGCCTATGGTACCTACAAACTTTTCCTTCCACACTGAGCGAGCAATAATTGTGACTGGATAGCCTAAATCCGCTGCTACTTGTAGGGGAATTCCACCAAAAGTAATGATACATAAAGGTTTGTTACAACTTTCACCATTCACATTTAATACAGTGCTTTTATTTTTCTTATACATGTCATTTATTACATCGTTAGATTCAGTTTCTGAAGTATCTGAAGCACTTTCAGTAAGACAGGCCACACAATTGTTCTTCCTTCCTATCCTTTTTTTCTGCAAGCTCTTGCAAAATGTCCAGCAATTCCACATTCTAAACATTTTACTGTTTTCACTGGGCATTTATCACAGCAAAAACATTCAAAACCTGATACATTCCCTTGGGTGCTTCCTTCTTTGGCCGGTACTTTCTTGTATTTAGAACGTGAGTGTTTCTTTAAGCAGTTATCGTTCCTTTTTTTCCTTCAGACACTTTGTTAACTGACACATCAAATGATGGCGTAACAGCTTTAGCATATTTCTCTGACAGTTCAGCTTTTTTAACCAGTGCTAAAAGGTCCTTTAGATTAAATTCTCCCTCAATCCACAATCTTTCTTGTATACTTTTGTTCTTTGCGCACATTACCATTTGATCGCTTACCAACTCATTATGTAGATTCACAAATCTGCATTTTATTGCTAAGCTTTTAACTACAGAGACATTGGGGGTTATTACAACTTTGGAGGAGGTGTTAATCCGTCCCAAAAGTGACGGTAAAGTGACGGATATACCACCAGCCGTATTACGAGTTCCATAGGATATAATGGACTCGTAATACGGCTGGTGGTATATCCGTCACTTTACCGTCACTTTTGGGACAGATTAACACCTCCTCCAAAGTTGTAATAACCCCCATAATCCTTAGTGGTCTCATTGTGTTCTTGTTTTTGTAGAAACAAATGTGTGGCTGGATACAGTAAAACATACTGTGGGTGAATAATGTTCATCAAGATCTAAAATTGCATTTTTAAATACATCAGAATCACCACCTCTTTCATGTTTTTGTATTTGGTTATACACTCTGAGACATTCTGGTCCTAGACAACGTAGGAGAATTCTCTTTTTCCTTTCAGGAGATAATTAGCCCCCATTGTCCTCTAAAGTAGCAATATAATTTATTAAATGTTCCTTCCACTCTTGCCATTTCACACTTGGTTCACCCTGATTTGTAAGAAATTTCCTAGGTGTATTGAAAGTTATTCCAACATTAAACATGCTGTTAGAATTACTTGCATTTGAACTTGAATTGTTTCGGATTTCTTTCCATATTTTTTGTAATAATATTCTAAATGTGATAGAACAGATAAAATGTACAGTGATATAAATAGGGGAATGTAAAACCTTACAGGATACTAAACCCAGGTGCTACAAAAAATAATCCACATAAAAATGTCAGCGTGCTTGAAACAATTAAAGGAGTTTGCATGTCACTGTTGCACGCCTAATATTAGATAAATGTTTTATAGCTGTGCGCATTGGCATGAAATGAGGATAGCACTTGTCATTTTTTTAATGTGCAGCTGTGCGCATTGACTTTTGTTTAGCATTCCAATAGCCATGTGCATTGGCATGAAATAAGGAGAGCACTTGTCAAAATTTTACAATGCGCAGGCATGCGCATCAGCGTTTGTTTAGTATTCCAGTAGCTGTGTGCATCGGTGTACAGTTGACAAAGTTAATTAATATAGTGCACAGCCGGGCGCCTTAGCGCTTCATAACAGTCTAAAAGCATCCATATGAAAGATGGCACTGAGAGCGTATGCACATATTTTGATCTGTTACTTTGCTCTAATACATCTCTCTGGCACACACAGAGCATTGAACGTATCGTGTGGAGATCAACCCGTGCAGGGCACTGATTGCATGTCAGGTATGCTTGCGGTATGTAGCCTACACCTGCTTTTTCTTTTTACCATCCAAGTCTTTTGTACGGATTTCTTCTTCAGTTCTCGATCGGGTGTTGGTCCATTGAGGTAACTTGGTCATCATTGCTAGCCCAAACGTTCAACAAGGCCATTAGCCTGTGAATAAAGAGATGTGCTCGTCTGATGCAGCAAATTCAGCAGATTGAGACGGACTCTGAATTCTCAACTATTGAAAGGCGGGCCATTGCAATATTTTAAAATTGCAGGAATGCCCAATGTCGCAAAGATGCCATCTAATCTATCAATAACTCTTTCCTGGGTGATGCACGAAAGATCTTCTACTAATGGAAAACGGGAGTACTCATCCACAATCACCATCAGGTGATGTCCATTGTCAAGTGACCGAAAAAGTCTACAGCAATTCTTTCCCATGCATGTTTTGGCAACTCTGACATGTTTAAGGAGTGTTAAGTGGTTTTCGATGACTGGCAGTTGTACAGATGACAGGCCTTTAATTCTCTTTCAACCCGTTCATCAAGATGAGGAAACCAAACTCGATCTCAGAGAGCTTGTTTTGTGGCAATGATTCTACGATGTCCTTCATGGACCACTTCAAATATCTGCTGCCACAGATTCTCTGGAATGACAATTATTGAAACCCTCAGGATAACCCCTTCTTGTGTCATAGACAGTTCATCTTTGACATTTTTAAACTTCTGGTATTCACTTGTCACTAGTAAGGGGTCATGTATGTTGGTTCCATGACTGATGGGTAATAAGGTTTTTCATTTTTAATATGTCACTATCTTGACTCATGGCAATTACACTTTGTTCCACATAAAATGGCAGCAGCCATGTTTGATTTCACAATGAAATTCATGCAGACTTCAGCTGTCTTAGAAGGGTTACCTTGGCATTGTAAAGGCACTCTGGAGAAGTAATCAGCAAGGTTTTGATCCTTCCTTGAATGACGCACAATTGTGTAGTTGTACTCTTGTAATCGTAGACCCTAACGTTCTTTGCATGGAAGCATCTTGGCCTTTGGATTGCCAGAGATTGTCAGCAATACTTGATGATCTGTCAGAAGTTTAAAAGGTTTTCTGTACAGGAACATGTGGAAACGTTCAAAAGCCCACATTACTGCTAATCTATCTTTTTCAGGTTATGAATAGGCACGTTTAGTCTGGGACAAACTCTTGATTGCATATGCCACAATATGTCTTCGAGTATTAGGGTGTATGTTGTGCTGTGCAAGGATTGTGCCTAACCCCACAGGCTAGCGTCAACAACAACTTCTGTATGTAGCTTGTGGTCAAAATATGCCATTTCAGTAGGATTATCAATAGCTTGTTTGATTCTCTTAAAACTTTGCTTGCATTGATGTGACCGGTGAAATTAAACATTCTTTTTCGTCAGCTCTTCCAATGGAGCAATCACAGTGGCAAAGTCTCATATGTATTTGGAACAGTAACTGGCCATTCCAAGGAATGTGCATAACATGGAAACATGCTGTAGGGGAGTGACATTTGACAGTGCTTGCACTTTAGCTGGATCTAGTGTCATGCCCCCATCTGAAAAGATATGAGCAAAGAAGTTTAGCTTAGTTTTATTGAATTCACGTTTCTCAGCGTCCAGCGTTAAACCTGCATCACCAAGTAAATGACACTCTTGTCAGAGCTTTATCGTGTCATCATCATCACTGGTGGTTCAACGTATCTCAAGAGCTTACATTTATCTAACTATCCTTTGTATTCTCTGCTGTATCTCTTTGTCAGGTTATGTATCATTGGGAAGGATAACAGAATTGATACAACCTGCGATACATTGTATTGTGAAGTACTAAAGGAACTGCCCTGATGAAGGCGGGCTCCTAAATTAGAGGACTACCGCCGAAACGCGCAGGCTTGGTTCCTACTTTTGTTTGTGCGTATGAACTATGAATTCCTTTAGGTCAATATTAGACAAGATTAAGTGATAATTGTGATCATAATAATAGGACTATATCAGTGTGGGTTGTATTACAGCGAAAGAAGAATTGTTTATATTTAATTTTATCTAAATGTATTTGTGAGGGTTAGAGTTTTATGTATGTCAATTGTTGTGATATCACAATTTTATTGTCTTGTCTTGTGTGGCACTCTGTCCTTGTGAGTAAGTGTTGTTATATGTCTATGTATTTGCAGATTATTTGTACCTTTTGTATTGAATTGTTTCTTATTTTGTATGTATGATTCAGGTTTATATATGTTTACTTCCCTGTACAATATTTGCATATTTATAAAGTTAAGATATTCTTGTCTGTTCTTATGTACATTCACATTTAATAAATATAATTTTTGAAGTTATTTTATTGTTTTGTTTGTGTCTTGTATATTATCTGGATAATGTTGAACATTAGTTGTAGCTCATTTTCTTTTTCCTTGTACTCAAGTATATCTCCCTAGATGGGCTACTGATTATACCAGGGACCCTCGATAGTTCATTTCCTTCTGGTAAGTGCAACAACAATATGCTTTATCATCAATTATTCTGTTAGCCAGCATTTTTATGTAATTTACTCATATTTTAACTGTGGTAGTTCTTAGCGCCTCTTTTCTGTATCTGACCGCCTTTAGCGTCAGTGCTCCATGTACTCTATAACTGTATATTGCGTAATAGCGCAGCACCTCTCTGTACGGCCTTGCCAGTAGGTTCTAGACTAATGCTGTGTAGACTTCTCAGTGAAACTTTCTTTATCTTGAAATGTTTCGACAAAGGCACATGTGGCACGCATTAGCTGTTGGGAGAGCACTGTTGATCTTCAGGTTACTTATCTTGTCGCCAGTTGTAGCGTCTTCCCCAACCTGGGTACCCACCAATAAATATGTCACAAATGGAGGCATGTATTGCATGTCTTTATTCATCTGAGTGCAACTGCGAACTCAACATTCTAAAATTGCATTCACTTCACCATGTTCTAACAGTTATGTCACAGCTCTACTGAGTTCTTCAGGAGCCAAAAGGATTCCATCATTTATACTTACACAACACTATACCACCCCTGGATTACAGCGCATTCCCAGATTTACCAAGACTGGTAAACCTGGGAATGCATACAAATGCAGTGTCTTCCTGATAGAGGCACAATGAGGAGAAATATTTTTTTCTCCCTGTTGTTTCCTCTTTCTAAGTGTGCTGCATTCTGTAGCACTCTTAGAAAGAGGAAAAATCCTCTAAGGATACTTTTTCTGCGGGAAAGTGTTCCTTGCTGCACAAAAACAATCTTCCCTGCAACGCAAGCACCCTTGCACCATGACGCAAGGGTGCCTGCATTGGCGCTGGCCTTCACTGAGTGGGCCAGACAAGCAGAGAGCAGGAATGCATCATACCTTGATAAATATGGCTCATTCCAGCCCTTTCCATTTGACACAGTGCTGCAAGTTGTCTTGCTGCATTGTGCTGCATTAATGTTTGATTAATATGGCCAAACAGTTAGATTGCTGAAGCCTTTTTCTCTGACAACAAATCATCCCGGGTCCAAACGGCAATTTTGATTCTTACCAAGCGCGTGAAGGACTCTAAAGGGTCTAGTAGGTATCCTTAAGGGTACAATTCAAAATAGGCTCTCATTACGAGTGTAGGGTAGTGGTATGCCCCGAGGGGCTATCGGCTCCACCATTACACAAGTGATCCAATGAATATGGACCTGGAAATATTGGGTCTGAAAACACCAGACCCTTATTTGCCAAGTTGGGATCCACTCCCAGTAAAAATCCAGATGGTGAGGGGCCAAGGTCAGTTTCCGCCTGACCCCCTTCAGCATCAAGAGGAAAATAAACAACAGTCTCCACAACCATGCCTTACCCTTCCCTCACACCAGCGCCATCACTGTCCCTACCTCCCACCCCCAACCAACACGATCTCCCCATTCACATTTACCACATGATCAGCCGGTTTCAATGTGAATGGATTTGGCCACAAAACCAAGTAAAACCAATGGAAAAGGACACAGCAATTCTCTCTAACTGTGGATCCATATATTTTAAAACAATATATTTTATTCAAGTTTTTTGATCGTATAAGATAAATTACATCCAAAAAGAAGCCTCGTGTTTTCCTTACAGTATAGGAAGGCATCTGTACTCAGTATACAGGATTATATATCGATGTCATAGTACATACCACTATGCGTGAATAACAACACTAACATAATGTGCAGGGCTGAGAATTTAGAACCTAAGTCTAAAAGTCGAGATAATGCGATAAATGGCAGAGTCTGGGTCCCTATGTTTATTACCTACTCCGGGTACAAAAAACTGTTGCTCAATTTAGGAGCAGGCATGCCGACAAGATTTGCAGATCCCGTTAATCTCACACTGCAGTCTAGCCAGCTCGTAAAGTTAGCCTAACCTAGTAGTTTGAAGCACTTGGAATCTGTAACCAAATCTAGAAAATGAAAAGGCTGTTGATTCTATTCTAGAACAGATTATTTGATGCCTCGAGGACACCAGAGCCCCAAAAGGGTCTAATTACGGGGATTCTTCAAATGTAGTGGTCCTGTCATGAAGCTAGTATATCGAGAGCGACCTCACAGCGTTTTAGATACATAGTATTAGTGGTAAGGATAAATGCATGCCTTGGCCGGAATCACACACTGAAAAATGATTAAATGGTCACCGGAGACCAACTTGAATTCAACTCAGTGGAAGTTTTTTTAAATACATGCTTTTACTCTGCCGAATGTGGAAAATCCAGTTGCTAACATAGAGCGTGATTCGGCCCGGTGAGGCGGTGGTTTACCTACAACAAATGGTCCACTTTTAACGTCCTAAGTCAATAGACAAAAAATAGCGCGCATCAGAGCAACAAGGAAACCAAAAAACACAGCAAGGGGGACCATGCAGAGAAGTCAGGAAATGGCAATTTGAAGTCTGCACTGCTAATGATTCGCATATATTTCTGGCATTTGTTAGTAAATAGATCAGAAAAGGGATTAACAGTGTTGCACCGGATGTACGAAAATAGAATACTAACTCAGCCTAGATCACCGACAAGTCATTGCCTTTTCATGTATGCTTACAGCGAATGACACAGAGGGCGGCCCAAGCAGATTGGTAGAGTTAATTAAAGGTTGCAGGAGTAATGCAACTTCAGATCCAAGCTCACTTCCTGTGCAGTTATTAAAGGTGGTGCATAGTTTTGGTTAAAATAGCTGCCTTTTCTCCTTATTGCCATGATTTCTGATTCTTGGCCGGGATGAGAGTTGCACCCCTTTATTAAAAAACATAAAAAAGAGGCACCCAATGGATTAATGATTAATTGCACTTTTAAATATAGAGGCCAAGTACTATGTGTAGGAAAGTGGATTACTAGGTAGTGTTGTTGTGAGACCTCACCATAAAATAATGTCACAATCTTTATCAGGTCCAAGTAGGTTTCTTTAATAAAACCATTAGCACAGTCCTAGATAATTGTGGCACAAAGCAGTCCGGCTTAGTCAAAGAAACAAAAGTAATGCATTTAGAAGTACCAAAATAACAGTTAAGTAAGAAACACAACACAATAAAACCCAACACCAATAATAGAGTGTATTTTAGCTTTAAACAGACAACAAAACTCTATTGTGGGAAATCGGAGTTATGATTTTTCAAAGCTGAGTAGAATTACTTTAACTTAATCTTAGATGTAATAAATCGTTACAATGCAGTTTGTAGCCAACAGGCTAAAATGCCTGTTAAAACTCTCTTGGACTAGCCAAAATGGGTTGGGAGCTAGTCAAAGGGACTGTTCCAGTCCAGGGGGACAGTTACCTGTCACCTTCAGCTGTGTTAGGGCCCCTAGTGCACGTTTCTACTTTTAACGTGGTCCAATCAATAAGTGGCCCTGATGTTGGGGGTGGAGGATGCTAGAGATGCTGCAAAGACACAGTGAGTGTTCCTGGGGGCCGTCCTGGTATCCACAGGCATCAAGGGTCATCCCTGGTCTCAGATTTACTTCTTGAGGAGTCCTGTGCAGGTCCAGTTGCCACTAGTCAGCTGTTCTTTTGGTTTCAGCAGTATTTAGCAGTAGATAGTAGGTAAGTTTCCCTTTCTTGTTAGGCAACCAGAGTCCACTTCGACCACGTGTACACAATCTTGGAGACACTTTGGGTAGGTCAGAACTACGTCTGTCACAGGCATCCAGTGGCGGGCAGGCGTCCCTGGCCAGCTGGGCTTTCAATAGTGCACGCTTCTGTCAGCTTTTGTCTCCCTGATGCTGAACAGGGAGCTAGTCAACTAGCCCTTGAAGTCACTTTTTCTGATCTGACACCAGTGGAGCTCTTTTCCGATGTTTGGCCCATAAGGTACAGTCCTCTTTCAGGGTCCCTTGGGTGTAGCAAGTGCAGTCCAGTATCTGGTGCAACCTCGCTACGCTGGGTACAAGGAGCAGCAGGGCAGTTATCCTTCTCTCTTCTTTCCAGTTGAGTAATGATTCTCAGCACTGTTTGTGGGAGTGGAGGACTCACTAGCCAATGGGCCAACAATTCCCCAGAGGCAGCCCTTCCCACTTTACATCACTTCTTTGGGGTTTGGCTAAAGACAATTCCAAAGTACCCTTCTCCGCCTGAATCCAAGATGGTTTAGGACTTCTTTCCCTGTAAGAAGCTCTGAGCACACCCATAAGGTGTACCTAGTATAAGGAACCACTCCTCGTAGATAAAATGTTCTGCACAGGTCTTCGCCCTTTGGAGGAGATGACACACTGTCTGCTAAGACAAAGGAGTGGGCAGGCTTCGGTATGAATGACATTAGCTTCACTGAAGCTGTAGCCTCTTTGAAGCTCAGCGATCTGTGGTCACCACCCGGTAGTCATCCCACTGGAGGAGGTCACACCTCCTCCCACCAACTCTTTTTTCCCTGTTCCTGGGAGTGCTTCACAGTTCCTAGCTGGAGGAGGGGGGGGGGTTACCTAAAATTCACAAGGATGCTTGTTCACCTCCGGGCAGACCAATTGTATTGGGAATGGGTGGTCCGACAGAGAGGTTGTCTGAATATGTAGACATATTCTTACAGCCTTTTGTTAGCAATCTCCCCTCGTACATTAAAGATACCAAACACATTTTGGGTATCTTAGGTGATATTACTTGGGAACAGGGTATGATATTAGTGACGTTAGATGTAACCTCATTATATACCAGTATTGATCACGATTTAGGTATGATAGCTTTCCGTCACTTTTTACACAGTCAGTCGGCCAGTGTATATGGACATACCACTATGGTGTTGGAGATGATTAGATTGATATTGGATAACAACTTTTTTCTATTTAACAACAAATGGTTTCGTCAAAAGAGGGGTGTACCTATGGGATCTCGCTTTTCTCCATCATATGCAAACCTATTTATGGGATATTTCGAACATAAACTTGTATGGGGTCCAGAAGCACAAACATGGAATTCACATATACTCTTCTGGGGTCGTTATATCGATGACGTCATCATGATTTGGACTGGAGATGTTACTCAACTAAAGGAGTTTGTTGAATTTTTAAATTCCAATCATCTTAATATTAGATTTACCTGGGAATATAGCAATACCAATATTACGTTTCTTGATGTGGAATTTTTTATCCTTCAAGATAAAATTGAAAGTCGGTTGCATAGAAAAAGCACAGCCTGCAATTCAATTCTTCACGCTAACAGTGCACATCCACGCCATCAGATCTTTTCCATTCCCTATGGGGAAATGATACGTGCCAGAAGAAACTGTAGTGTTGAGTCAGATTTTGTTGAAAATGTTTGTGATATCACAGCTAGATTCAAATCACGGGGATATCCGACTGGGGTTTTGGAGAAAGCATGTGATAAAATTATGCGTGTTCCCAGGGCAGATACCCTAAAGCACAAAAATATAGTTTCAGATAAACATACTAGATGTGTGGTCGATTATACCCCTGCTTCAATGGCTTTACGCAGGTGTATGAAGAGGTTTTGGCACATACTTCAGGCAGATATAACTCTGAAGGATCTTTTATCTAATTCTCCTTTATTTACTTTTCGAAGGGGTAGAACTCTTAAGAATATCTTGTGTCCAAGTTACCCCAAGGTTTCGTTACATGATAATTGGCTCACTACCCATAACAAGGGATTTTTTAAATGTGGCCGGTGTGGTATGTGTAAGCTTAGCAGGTCAGGTATTACTAACTTTGCTAGTCTGATGGGAGACAAATTCCCCATCACCACCCACATTACTTGTGACAGTTGCTTCACCATATATATGATAATTTGCAAATGTGGGTTATATTATATTGGCAGTACTATCAGACCTCTGAAAGTTAGAATTGGTGAGCATTACAGAGCTCTTACTTATCGAGATGAGCGTTATCCCATTATTGCACACATGAGTCAATGTCCGAACCAGACGGACAGATGGACTTTTGAATTTTTTGGTTTTGAGACAGTTGGAGCTAATCCGCGTGGTGGAAATAGGGAATTACAACTAAGGAAGAGGGAATGTCAATGGATTCTTAAACTCAGAGCGGTAGAAATGGGGCTTAATTCGAATTACGAAATGGAATACTTCTTAGATTGATGTAAAGTAACTGAAGAAATTCTCTATTATTCTCTAATTTTGTTATTTTCATGTTAACCCATGGGTCTTCTCGATCTCTAAAAGCATTATTGTTCATGAAAAATTTTGTTGAGGATAACCTTTGTATTAGATGATTATTATGCAATGTACTTTGATTAAGGTATGGCTAAGTTTAAGTGTGTAGAAATGTGTATTACATAGCCTTCTCCATTTGCTTGTGTTTAATTATCACATATTTGTCATGACAATCTTTAGCTGATAGTAATAGTTACTTTCCCAAACTGACCTATCTCTGCCCGGTTTGACTGGAGAGATGGGGACCAAGGCACAATTGCTCTGTGAATTTTGGGATTCTTTGGATTATTGTTTGAAAATGATATATCTTCATTGGATAGTATAGGGTAATATTGATTTTGTGTGTAATGTGTTGTTTTTTTGATTAACGCTTCGGTTTTTAAGTAGAGGTAGTAATTCCATTTGTTTTAGTATATTTGGGGCAGCAGGTTTGTTGATTTTCATCTTTTAAAGATGGCGCCCGCAAATTGCCAACACATTGGAACAGATATTCTAACAAGTCGCGCTCTCTAGTTAATATAACGCGCGCCGGCCGAAGGGTAGCTATTTAATGACGCAATTGAATGCAGTCAGGTTTCACTGAACGGCCGGCGTCATCGAAACTGCTAACCGCGGCTTCGGTTTTCTGTAAGAAGTTTACACAAGGATTAGGTAAAAGACTAATAATATTGGTGTTATACGGGGAACGCATTTAATATTAAAACTTGTTGTAACACGCTTTTTGAGCTGATTGATTTCTCGATATTACTTTTGTTATTAGAGACGTCGTAGACACTTTGTTATAACTTCACGTCGACATGGCCAGATGGCCGTAAGTGGGTAGGTGTTTGTTGTTGGTGTTAACAGGCACAAGATTGTTATATATAGTTAACTACTTATACCTCGTATCTTATCTTAATTTCAGAAGATGCGGTACATGTTTATTATGAGTTAGCGGCACAGAGCGTTTTTCTTATTAGAATCGAGGTATGACAATTTTTCACTGGGGCTTATACGTTCTTGAGACACTGTACTTTGGTCTTTAGTGTATATTAATTTTGGGTGACACTGGGATGAGTCACTTATAGTTGTTGTTTACACTTACTATAATATTGAGTTTAGTAAAATTTTCTTCACTGGCATTTGGTTAACTTGGGTGTTGCCTTGGTCTTCCTTTCTCTCTTGTCACACTGGGCTGTGATGGATGTGAATTTTATTATAGATTCATTTGTTTTAACATTTATTACTTAATCAATTTATGGATTCAGAGTTTAATTTTACAGTAATGAAGAGTTGACAACTTATGTTCTGTGGTTTGCTTTATTTTTTGCTATGTTAATTAATTTCAAGTACACAATATGTGTTGATATGCTTTGTCATTTTTAATTTATAATTTACATATATTCTGTATTTTGGGTTCTTTACAGCCTTGACAAAGTCACGGGGAGTACCCACTCCCATGACGAAACACGTGTTGGCTGGTGGTTGTTTCATTGTTTCATTAAAGGATGGATTCGTCAATCAACTTGATGTTTGTTGGAATGAGTCAATTTACAGTTTCTCAGTGATTGATCTACTAATCATTGAATTACTTCACTGTGTTTGTTAGAGTTTCACATAATACTATATTGTTATACATTATTGAGTGCCTAGGTCTCCAATATATAGCATGTTTAGCTGTGTTTTTCACAGTTTATAGGGGGTAGGGGAGATTCCTCTGAGGCCGGGAGCACCAACGTTCTAATACTCTGTTCTCTGTTTACTTTAAATTGGTACTGTTGTGAGTGCCTTTTTCCCCTTTCATTTCTCCCCGTTAGCATTGGAGGAGGGGGGGGGGTCTGTTGTCTAGGGTGACAACAGCTGCAAACATTCAGAAAAGGCTACCAGGGGTTGGGCAACAAAGTGATGACTTTCTAAAGACACCTTCTTATCAAACGTTACTTTAAATCTCAACTTCAGCAATGAATCAGGTTTGATGTAATGATTAACTTGATACCCTGGAGTACTGTTTTTGGTAGTCCCAAATGGAAGTTAACACTTAGGGCCTCATTACAACCTCAGCGGTCTTTTCGAAAGACCGTCAAGACTGCCGGAGCCAGAATACCGCCAGTGCTGGCGATATTCCTAGCTCCCTATTCCGACTTTTCCACTGGGCCAGTGAAACATTGCTGCTGGCTCGTAATGGAGGGGCCGGCGGTATGGCCGTGGCTATTGCGCCACGGTCATAATAGCTGGCGGAACACTGCCAGCCTGTTGGCAGTGTTACCGCCAGCTTACCGCCGGCCGCCAGGGTCATAATGAGGCCCTTAGTGTGGTGGCTAGTTTAACTACATGTTAGCCAATGGGGCTACCAAACGTACTACAGTGAAATCGGTGATTTCGACCTTGCACTGTCAAGGAATGTCAGACACAAACAGAACATGCCCTTCTTTTTGATAATTACCACCCTGCTTAGTGGGCTACCAAGGTCTTTCCTATGAGTGACTTAGTAGTATTAACAATAAAGGTTCTGACTCTACAAAAAGGTTTAGTCTGCCATGTTGGGTTGGCAGTGTCGAAGCTGCTCAACTAGGCTGCAGTGGCAGGCCTAGAGAGACGTTTTCACTTTGTCACTGTAGTGGTGGCACAATTAAGTGCTGCAGTCCACAAGTGTCATTTGACGTATTATTACTTCTTGTACCATATATTAGGGACTTATAGGTAAGTAAAGTTTTACCATCAAGTGTTTGCCAATTGTACACATACCATGGGGATCGGAGCACATGTACTGAAGCCTGGACAGCAGGGCCCCGTTCAATGGGTGACACAAGTGAACGTAGTTCAATGCACTAATTATTGAAGGTGAGACACAGGTGTTTGTAGTCCCACAGAACCCCAACCAATACATAGTTGAAGTAGTGTCAATTCTTTTAGCTTATTAGCATACACAATACAGGGATCCAGGAACCCTGTTGTGGTCAGAAACAAACCTTTTTCATTCTCTTCAATAACACACAAGATGTGCTAAGAAAAAGACACTAACTAAAAAGCATGTTTATTTCAATAGGTGCTCCCTATTGCTCAACATATCTAAAATAACCACATAAAATACGATTAAAACAGCACAAATGCATATTGCGAATAACAAAAATAAAATTAACATTTTTACTATGGTTAGAATATTGTATAAGAACCTAACACCCTAAAACCTACTTCTATGCGCTATGCTAGGAGACCATGGAAAGTAGAATAATTTGCAACTAGATATTCTTAGGGAGTGTGGGTGCAGTGCAAACCTTAGCAAAACTATGTCATTATCAAGAGTCAAGGAGGCAGAGTTCCCTGCAAAAGGCAAACATGCGTTGCATTAGCTCCTCCCAGACTCGGGTTCAGTATCAACTCTAAGTAGAAAGTCCCATACAGCACCATCTCTGATGGGCAGGATCTTCTTCTGGTAGTATCTTGCTCCTGACAATATGGGACAAAAGACCTCTCCTGACAAGTGGCTAAGTGGCAGACCTTTAATATTATATCTAATCTAAGATAGTATTTCCAACATCACCTTTGGAATGTTCGATATAACCAATGGACATCAAGATGCTGGTCTAAAACGCATTCCTTTAAAGAAGTAAGGTAAAAAATGACAATTCAGGCTACACTCTTTTGGCTATTGTTCATTGTTTGACCTTGAACTTATATAACAAGGCACTTGATACAGGCTGAAGTTGGTTCAGGTGTTTTGTTGATGTCTATATTTAAATGACGTGACCTTTTCACAGTTCTTGAAACAATAAGGACAGGCAACATCTGCGTCAAAGGTAGACAGGTTGATGATTTTGCAAAAAATGCAGAAAATTGAGTCACAGCTTACTTAAAATGTAGTCGGTCCTTATATCTTTACGTCAAGGGTAATCTGTACCTATTCCCTGGGAGAATTTCCTTTCCCCAGGCATGTTCGTCTAATTAATATCATTCAAAATATGAGCCTTAAATAGCTCACACTACAAACTAAGTCACCTCTAGGTGTCTGGGGTAGTTCAAGGTGTGGGTGAAGATAGCTGAGTGAGCTAATGAACCTCCTGCAGAGATCTCTGAATAAACAGAGCATTCAATTTTAGATCTCTGCGAGTTAGCTCAAGGTGTTAATGCCACTGCTGCTTAAATCTGTGTGTACAGGAGTGACAAATTGCTGTCTGGGTAAATAACCTCAGGCGGGTAATGTGCATGCTGCAGAGAAAAATGTTAAACCTACAGGTCACAGATCCCAGTCACAGTAAATGTAATGCCCAGCCTACAGGCTCAGGTGTTAATACATCAAGCAGATTATGGCCCACTTTATGACATTGGCACTAACTGTCTTTTCAGAAGACCACTGTGGTGACGGCCGCCAACAGACCACTGCGGAGGCGGCAATCTGCCCACCATATAATGACACATAAACACAAACCCCCCAGAAAGTAGCCAAAACAGCAATTCCGCCAGACCAAACAACGTCGTAAAACGGTTGGACCATCCACCCTCCATGCCACGCCAGCAACACACCGTTCTCCAGGTAATGAGCCACGAATCACCACAGCGGTCACTCAATGGCGATTACCCACTGGCAGTGCGTACCGCTGTGGTCGATTTGGCCATTCCACACCAACAGAAGCCAATATTGGGCGGATTGAAAAACTCAGACCTGACACATATACACACACTGCACACACCCACTAACAGCACTATAAAACACAAACCCCACACAACCTACAAGTCTTTGCAAACGTGAAAACCTAGCGATACATTGCCAGCCCAAACTTCTACAGAACTGCACACACAAACCACAACCATCTATACACCCGTCACGCCCCACACACGCCACACACCATACCGCAACACTTAACACACCACAACACTGGACACAATCACTACTCCACAGCATCCCACGTACACACACATCCTGCATCCAGACAAAATATTTCACCCTCTGTACAACACACTCTACACCCACTACACAATAGCCCTGTCCCCACAAAAGAACCCCCGTTTCACTGATGAGGAGTTGCAGGTCATGGTAGACAAAATCATAAGGGTTGAGCCATAGATGTTCAGTGCACAGGCCTAGCAGGTGAACTCCATGGAAACCTATCCACGCACAAAGGATGACATAAGAAAGAGGTGGAACGACCCACAGGGGAAGGTGCATGCAATGGCATCCAGGCACCACAATGCCATCATGAAGACTGGCGGTGGACTCTCACCTCCTCCCCCACAGTTGTCAACATGGAAGGAGAAAGTCTTGGCTATCCTTCATCCAGAGGGCTCACTGGAGGGCTGGACACTGGTAAGTCATCATTACTACCCCACTACCATCCTACACCTGCATGCCATGTCACCCCATCACCCTGACTCCCTTCACCTGACTCCATCTCAAACACAGAACCACCCTCATAACCATCCTCAACTGTGTACCACTGCATGCCCTACTCAGTGCAAGCACACCCCTCGAAGCTCAGCATGCACTCACATCAGTAATTCATGGGCAGCATGTAGCACTTCCAATCCCACAATCCATCACCATAGACAAACCAAAGGTGGAAGAACAACACCATCTCATAGGGAAAGCCAGAAATTATGAATATGTAACTGACAATGATTGTAACAAATCTCATACATGTCCACGGGTACCCCAGCCAATGTCAGTGGCCAGCATGTGCCACGTCAACCCAGTCCTCCACCAGAAGAAGGCTCCAGTGATGACAGCAACTCTGGATGTCTGGATCTGGATGATCTCCCTGGCACATCTGGGACCACTGGTCAGTCGGACACCACAGCCAACACCCAGTCTACCACATGGCACCCCACATCGGACTCCGATGCCACAGCAGCCTCCCAACATCCCCAAACCTCTGTCCCCAGGACACCGCGATCAACACCTTGTGCCCACCTCTACAGGGACCCGAGTCAACACCACACAGGCAAGATGATGAAGGTCCTGGTGTCAGTGGTAGTGGGCACACAGTTCAGGAGTCACAGGCACAAGGGGCCAGTGGGGCGATAGCTGTGTGCCCAAGGTTGTCCCAACCCAGAGAACTGACTGCCCAGGAGGCACTCACACATGTCCTGGGAACATACCAGAAATCCTAGGACAGGATGGACCAGGTACTTACCATCTTGCAGGAGAACCAGCGGCTGGAGGGGGAACCCCACCAAGAGGTCATGCAGCAGTTGCTGGCCTTAAATACCAACGTGGACACCATTGCAGGGGTGCTGAGTGACATTGCTACCATCATGCGTGAGTACACAACACACCAAAGGGCCCCTTCCACTAACCAGTGTACTGACCAGCCCTCCACATCTGCTGTAGCTAGTGGACAGGAGGACCTGCCCTTGGACTCACAGGCCACTAGCTACCAGAACTCCTTCCTCTGCAGCAGAAGAGAAACCCCACAGATGTTTCCTGCGACCCTGACAGACACCATAGACTGTAGCCAAGACGAAAGCCACTGCCAGGAAGTGGGCCCCACCTAAATGTCTCCCTTGTGTGCCACTGAGACACCTTGTTTACTTTGGACTGCCATTGCTCCTTTTCCTATAGCCCCAGGGATACTGGACCTGTGCACAAACCAACTGGGCCACTACACTGAAGATTTCGTCCACCATCACCCCACTCTATTGTACTATACCTTCCTTTTTGTCAATTCAATAGACAGACTTTAACACAACTGAAGGTTTTGTGCTTTAATTACAACAATATGAAATGTCTTGACCTGTATTATACTGTGCATATGTAACATAAAGTCTGAATCCATCCAATGGACAGTCAGTTTGGGGTAACATAACCAGTGTGAGAGCATACCACAAGTCACCATCCACCAAACTGTGTGAAAGCACTCCGTAGGAATCACATGAGTGCACAGTAGTGACCATACCAACATCTGCAAAAAGGGAAACCATTAATGGCATTCAAACGAGAAGTAAAGGTAGCAGAGCAACATGAGCACCTGTAACATAACAGCCTACATTCAGCTGGTCACTTCAACTTAGAGATGTGCACAGCACTTGACTCCAAACACCATAAGTGAGAAGAAAGAACTCATTTCAGGCCCTCAAACAAGCTACCACAGCATTAGCTATGCCATGTAGTCAGTATGCCAATCCCTCCGCTGAACCACCTAGTCTGGGCCACACTGTCAGGCAAAATGAAGTCACAGAGCGGTTGTATAGGCACATTGTAACTCACATAACATTACCAGAAACAATTGCCAAGTACTGTATGGAATGAGGACACAGTTTAAAGTGGGCATGTATTTGAAGATGCTAAACTACTGATACATTGCATGGGCTGAATAAGCTTGATCACTATCACCATGACACTAAGATGACTGACCACAGATGGCACAGTGTCAGGTCAAATAATGCACACATTTGTGCTTGGCACAACACAGCAGCCATACAGCACTATGTTGAAGTGGAGGAATGAACAGAAGTACAGTCTTATCTGAGTGTCATTGGAAGTACTGGTGTTTCAGATGTGTCCTGTTGTCCACATCCTCCTCCTCCTCATCAATCTCATCACTGTCTTCAGTGTCCTCTGCTGCCACAGGTGCATTGTCTATCCCCTCCTCCTGCAGGAATGGCACATGGCGTCTGAGGGCCAAAGAAATGTCAGCATGCAGCAGGCCATACCTATCTGGTAGACCTTCCCAGGGGCGTAGAGCAAGGATCCACCAGAAATATGGAGGCACCTGAACCTCGTTTTTACTAGGCCAAAAGTCCTTTTGATTACTCTTCTGGTCCGACCATGTGCTTCATTGTAACAATTGTCTGGCCCTGTCCTCAGATTCCTCACTGGTGTCAACAGCCAGGATAGGTTTGGGTAGCCAGAGTCACCTGGAAGTAGTAAGAGACACACATTACTCATGTACAATAGCACAGAGGAAAACTCCATGTGGCATACAGTGATATGCATTGGGTGAAACCTCAAGCTCACCTATGACCCAAACTCTCTCTCTCTGTAGCTGTGCCATCATCTGTAGGATGCTGCTATTCCTCAATACATAGGCATCATGCACAGATCCTGGAAACTTGGCAGTAACATGGGAAATGTACCGATCAGCAAGGCACACCATCTGGACATTAATTGAATGCTAATTCTTCCTATTTCTGTAGACCTGCTCATTTGTCCTGGGAGGGACCAAGGAAATATGGGTCCCGTCAATGGCCCCAATCACATGTGGTATGTGTCCCATGGTGTAGGATGCAGCCTTCACAGTGGGCAAATCATCACTGTGGTGGAATGAGATATAGCTGCTCATGTGTTTCAGCAAGGAAGCCAAAACTCTACTCAGCACATTGAAAACATTGGCAGTGACATACCTGCAGCCAAGCCCACAGTCATCTGGAAAGAACCAATGGCCAGGAATTGGAGCACTGACAGCACCTGTACTGCAGGGGGTATTGCTGTCGTACTACAAATAGCAGGAATTAGATCTGGCTCCATTTGTTGACACAGTTCAGTGATTGGGAGCTTGTCCAGAGGATAGGGGAGTATAATGTGACTTTCCTCCAGTGGAGCCAAGTTGACTAGGGGTTTGTACAAGGGTGCATGCCACCTCCTCCTCCTCTGCAGTGGTTGGTATCTAATTAAAGCAAACATCAGAAGTGTAACAGGAAAGATGGATACAACATCACAGTACACAGAGCAGTCACATCCAATTCATGCAACCAATGATTGTAATTTGCACCGTTGTCCGCTACATGCAAACAGACTACTTTATTGATACATACTATTAATTTGCCATTGTGTCTCACAGATGTAGTCGGAGCCTTGTGTCGTGATCTGTAGCACCCATTTGTACATGTTCTGTCAAATACTCATCTGAAAGCAGTACACTGGTATGTGATCTAATGTGAGTGCCAGAGTCTACAACTAAACCAAAGTATGTAGTGGATTTGAATTGCCTTGGTATATACCATTGGTACCCATTACGCACATTGAATTGACCACCATGAGTACTAGCATCAGGAAATGGTAACCGCCTATCCTGCATGCATGGACAGGTGGAAGCGATCTCACTCCACCGGCGTTTGGCGTTATGGAGGAGGGGCAGTCTGCACCACTGTGCAACTCCTTATTGTATTGTATTGTATTGTATTGTATTGTAATCGTATTTATATAGCGCTTACTACCCCTGACGAGGCGTCGAAGCGCTTTTCGATGAGTAGCACGCTACTCCGGTACCCAACAAGAATTAGTGATGGATTAGTATAATTTAATAAGGAGTACAGTTTTAGTATTATTATGAGTTAATTTGAGTTGCAGATATGAGAGTTTGTTAGTTAGATTGACTGGAGTAATGGAGGGGTGGAGGAGGAAAGAAATCCAGAAGTGTTAATTGGGAGTTTATCCTTCATTTACTCAATCCAAAGGCTTGAGATGAATAATAGGGGAGCGGAGGGGAAAGAGGATGTGGAAGGGTTAGGGAGAGCATAGAAGTAGGGTGAGATGAATGCAGGAGAATTTAGTAGGGTTGTGTGGGAGGTCACAGAGGTAGAGTGAGGTTTGGTGAGTTAGATGTGGAGGTGGAGGGGAAGAGCTTAGGCAGAGATATTTAGGAGATGAAAGTGGTCGAAGGGATTTGGGATGAGTCCGAGTGAGAATGGAGGATAGTTTGATAGAGACATGACATAAGAGTGATGGGTAGATAAGTGTGATAAAAAGAGAGCAGAAATTCATAGATATCAGGAGCCATGCAATGATCCACAAACATGCCAGGCACAGAAACAACATATACACATACATACACATATATATATATATTTATACACACACACACATGAATAAAACACACATATGCACATACAATACATAATTAGGATCATGGGTAAAAAATACTTAGTCAGATAGGTTTAAAAGAGTGTGTGTGTATTTTATTGTTATTGGTTTAGTTTCTGTAAAATGAGCATCGTGGCCTACCCAACCGGAGTATTTTCTACGAGTATGTCAGTAAGCGTTACCTAGCATGTTTTATACGCCCCGTTTATATTGTACAGTAAGAGTACGTGATGGGCCACGGGGTAAAAACGTCTCCAGCAACCTTGTGTGCCTTTGGCAATATGATTGTTACTAGTGCGTCTTTGTGGATATGTCCTCGTGCTTCTGAGCATCAACAACGCACCACCGGAATCGGCGGTAAACGCAGTGGGGTCGTTGGGAAAGCTGTCCATCATCGTGGTAAGAAGGCGGGGAATTCCTTTACCTACTTCGAGGGTGGGCGGGGGGTGGTTCAGCGGGCGGAGCTTACAGGTGCTTTATAAAGGGAGAAACCTTCTACTCTGTGTCTCCAGCAGAGGAAGATAGAACCCGCGCGTCACAGTCAGATACAGATTACGCTCTAGTACATCATCAGTTCACCTCCAGGAGGGATTCTAGATCTTTTTCTGCTATGGGATCTCTGAGCGCACAGCCTTGCTTTATCTTTGCCAAGCCCAAGAGTTAGGGTGGCTTGTCCTTTCCAGAAGCTGAGCTTCAACTGCGGCACCTGCTACGATTATATTTGTAAGTTATATTATATTTGTTATTGGTTAACATGGAAGTATGTGGAGCACAGGGTCCAATGATGATCACTGCCCGCAGTGACGGTGTATACTGGCGCAGACATGCCCGCCATTTTCTGTATCCCATTTCACTTGATTCCTGACTTTCACCATAACAACACCTCCACTGCATGTGCTGCTGTGTCCTGTGTCTGGAACCCACAATGGCCCGTGCTACAGGGGATAGGGCCCCAGCCTTCACATCTGAAGAACTTGAGAAGCTTGTGGATGGGGACAGTTGTATGGGCCTCCATATCAACAGGTGAGGACCTTTTGGGTACTTTGAATGCGATAGCTGTATGTGGATGTATGTGTGTGCAGGCAATGTGTCATTTGGGTAGTGTGTTTATGCAGCATGCAATGTGTACGCAAAGGTACGAGTAATGTGTAAGGTTAATGTGGAAGCTATGCAGTATGTAAGCCATTGCTGTAACAGAATGTGGTGTGGCGTTCAGGGTGTCCTTCTTTCTGTGTTCCCTATGCAGGTCAGCGCCCATCAGAAGAAAGGGTGATGGCGTGCCATTGCCAAGGACGTACAGACCCTGGGGGCACATATCCGGCAGAGCACGCACTGCAGAAAGAGGTGGGAGGACCTGTGACGCTGGGCCCAGAAGACAGCGAGGCCCAGCTGAGGACATCCTCCCAACGAGGGAGGGGTGCCTGTCGGACCCTGACCCTCCTAATGGCCAGCATACTGGCAGTGGGCAATCTGGAGTTGGATGGGCGCTTGAAGGCAGCACAACAGCCACAAGGGGGTAAGTACACACTGTGTTGAATTCTTTCCTGCTGCCTGCCATGGTATTAGGATGCAAGGTTGTAGTCAGTGTATGGCCCTAAATGCCCGTGTAGCTAATCTTGTAGAGTCCTTCTTAGCAATTGTGAGTGGTATGTACATTTGATATTGGCAATTAGCTGGTGTTCCACCTTCATCTTAGACCTACATCCTGACTCACCGGTGTTGTGGTGATGCTCTGATGTCCACTGCCTACGTCGTGTGACTGGCAATTGCACGTTGTGCAGTCACTTGGTCGGACCTGTATATCTGTGCCTTTGTCAACTGGCAGACAAGGCTTAGCAAGTCACAGTAGGTGTGCAGATCGTAGTGTTTGAGTACATTCCAGCAGTTGTTCCCAGGCAATGGTTTGGTACCAATCCTGGTTGTTACTGCGCAGTGTTAGTTCCAGTGAGTCATTGTGATTTGTATAGCATATGTACTGTTATTGCTGTGATTGACCCTGTGCTCCCTTTCTTTTTCCCCTACTCTCTCTCCTTTTCTTCTCCTGTCCTTGTGTGTATTAGTATCATCTGGCGAAGGAGCAGGGTCACCGGCGAGTGGGGGAGCTGCAGCCCACAGGACCCAGGAGGCAGTGTCAACCGACGGCGAGGAAACCAGTGGGTTGGAGGGCGAGGGGAGCACCATGGGGGAGACAGGAGCTACAACTACTGACTCAGATACCTCCTCCGTTGGAAGCTCCCTGGTGGTGGCGGACCTCCCTGAGACCACCCCAGCTACATTATCTTCTGCCACCCCCATACTAGCACCGCCTTCCCATTAGCCCCCCACCCAGCTGCCTATGCCCGCTCACCCAGGAGGGTGGGCGTCTCCTTTGCCCCAGGCACCTCAGCCCCTGTCCCAGTCAGCCTTGCTGCCCTCACTGAGGAGGCTATTGACCTCCAGAGATCCATTTCTGTAGGGCAGTCAAACATAGTGAATGCCATCCGGGGGCTGACATCCCAGATGCAGCAATGCAATGCCTGCCTGGAGGGCATTCACAGTGGCTTGGCTGCCCTACGGAGAGCGTTTCAGGCTCTGGCCTCCTGTTTGATGGCAGCTAGTGTCCCTAGTTCTTCCGTCCCCCCTCCAACTACCTGTTCCCCGTCCCAGAGCCCTTGCCCCCCACCAGTGCTTAATTTGTAAATAAAAACATGCAGGTGCCCAAAGCCCTCCTCTTAAACATGCAGCTGCTGCAATTAAATGTGCGAACACAGAATACTGAGGCAGCATAATCCTAAAGCCATCTCGGGCATCTTCAATGCATTTAAAACCACTCCCTGCCCCTTAAACTCACTTTTGCAGCTTTCTGTTTTCTCCCTTTGTGACACTTTTTCGTTTTTCTCTTCCTCCATCCTTCCCATATGTGTCTTTTGCTTGCAGTAACTGCTTGAGGCAGAAGAATAAGCACCGGCCCTCATAAATAAGTGCCGGAATCAACAAGCACAAATTAAGCAATGCCCCCCACCCATCCCAAGCACACATTCAGACCAGCATGCACCCAGGACAACAGACAGGACTCGCATAGACAAACACAAGCTCCACAGATCACACCACAAGCATACACACAGCAAACACACAGAAGCACACACAACAACAGCCACTGCCTCCACTGTCCCCCCTCCGCCTCCTCCCCCACAGTCACATCAGCACTCACACCTACAAGCACTGCATCCTCAGTCCCAGATCCTGCCACATGTATAGCCTTGCCCACAGTCACCACAACAGCAGGAACGCAGACTAGCACCCCATTCACCACATGTGCAGTCACCACCATCACAGCCACATGGAGAACACTCACCTCACTTGCAGACACCACCACAACATACATGCACACAACCTTTTTGAAACATAAACACTCCCACTCAGACACTTAACAGCCATCCACCTCACACATGCACACTGTACATGCACCTGCAACCCAGGCCAGCACACATACTCCTCCTACAACCACTCCCTCTACCTCCACTCCCAAACCTCCTCCCACACTCTGCCCCACTGTACCTAAGAAATTTCTCCTTGCCCGCCTTGACCTCCTCCCTCCTCCTGACCCACCTTGTCTTGTCTGGAAAAGGAAGGTCCCACTCCCTCAGCCCAGTACCCCCATCTCCCAATTCCCTCATGGCTCCCCTGGTGTAACACATGTCCCTCTCCCCACTAAGACACCTCCCACTACGGGCCACAGGACAGCCACTCCGAAAGCCCACTCCAAGCACACTCCTCTGGCCCCTGAACAGAGAAGCAAGGGTCCGCCCCCTCACAAACCCAAATCCACAGACCTCCCTTCCAAGAAAATCACATACCCCACCCCCTGCCCCCTGAGGTGCCTGCCTTCCACGTCGATGTCCCTGCCTAGTGGAGTCACTTGGTCTGTCAGGAGTCAAGTTACACCTCTCACGTTGCCATGTGTAGAGGCAGGGACACTTTTGGGCTGGCCAATGGCCCTTTGTGTATATAGCTTGATTTAGTTATTGTGATCGCTAGTCCCACCTGAATATAATGGTTGGACCAAAGGTATTTGTCCTGGCATCTTTTTTTACTTCTGGCTTCTATTGTTGTTGTACTTTTCAGCGGATAGTTCTCCATGTGTGGTGTGTGGTGTGCGTGGGGTCTCCTTTTATGTGGGTAGTTTCCGCCAGGCTTTTCGTGGCGGTCATCTCGCCCCGGAAATTCTGGTGGTCTGCTATGTTGTAATATTGTGGGCAGTTAACGGTGTTCCGCCAGCCTGTAGGCGCCAACCACTAAGATTGGTGGCCAGACCGCACTGGTGGTTCAGGCAGTGCATTGGCTGTATATGGGAGGGATCACCTCCGTGGTCATAATATGGCGGTCTTCACTGCCAGCCTAGCAGCGGTACTACCGCCATCACCGGCATGGCGGTCAGCTGACCGTCAATGTCATTATGAGGGCCTATGTTTTAATTGGGAAATTAACCTGGTAAAAAAATGCACAATGGCAACTACATGCCATTCACAACTCTAAATACCTATTATTTGAGCAGGATCTATTAATCCAAGTGATGTCCCTTGTGATCTCCAGGTTAGAATAAAGAATAGTAGTACTCACCACATTACCCAAAACTAGCCTGACTCCCAACAAAATGGTTCATCACTTGCGAGTAATCGCAAACACAAAGAGAACAGAACACATCACACCTACCCTGCGCTCCCTACAATGGCTCCTGGTAGAAAAGCGATGCATTTTCAAGACAGACTGCTTAACCCGTAAAGCTGCACAGTGTGCCTCCCCACCATACATAGCACAGAAACTACATATCCACAAATAAACAGAAATTCCACAGCAAGGAAGGATTGGTGCTTGAAATCCCTAAATTCAAAAGGCAGAATACACTCAACCAAGACTTCCCGTGGTGGGAGCACCAAACATCTGGAATAAACTTGCTAAGAAATGCCCCCTCATACCTCTCCCTAAAAAGAGGTCTGAAAGAATGTTCCTTGAATAATATTCCTTGAATAGGGGCTCTTAACTGGCTCAGTAGTTGCTTCTCCCATCTTTCCAATCATGGAAAGCAAATACAGTAATTGCTGCTACCCTCAAAGTTATCATCAGTGTTGTCTTAAGGATTTTGGGGACCACAAGCAATGCATATTTTGGGGCCCATGTCCATAAATGCTTCGAGTTTTATTAACCATTTTCTGGTAATTGAACTTGAATGTTGCTAAACAAACTTTCAGAAACAGGGTTCACATAAAAACAGTTGAAATATGTCTTTCCAGTCTCCCCTAAAATCCTTAAAGTGCCACTGGGCAAAAAGAGACAGATTCAGAGGTAGAGGTAGGCAGAGAGGAGACACCTTGAGATATGTAAATAGACGTAGGTGAGCTGGATAAAGAGAACGTTTACTTTCCTTGGGGGGGGCACTTGAAACGTGGGGCCCTGGGCAATTGCCCTCTTTACCCATGCCCCAAAACATCTCTGGTCTTCATAACACAATATAATATACTTGTCCTTAATGCACGCTCATACAAAGTAAACTCGTAAAGGCGATGCATCTTGTGGATGTTCATTCTGCACAGTGTTAATCAATACATGAATTGTAAAGTACTCTGTTGTTACACTGATGTGGTCCGCGCTGCATAAAACCCAAAATGAACTCATACCATTGAGTTTGGTATCCTTAACACACATCGTTGATCTGTAAATGACACCAAGAAACACCTTTTGGTGGTGAACATAGTGCTTCACCATTCAAGACACATCATGTTTAAGATCAGTTCCGCTTTAGGGCGGTGCACCCAGTGCGCTGCACCAGGCACCCAGGCCGAGGAGGCGTCCTCTGCATGACAGGCTGAGGCAAGATAAGAGCTGCAGGGATCTTTGTGTGACCGGCACTTCCCAGGGCTAATTTCAACAGCACAGTGGCTAATGTACTTATTGGAGAGACCTGCAACTTGTCTAGTCACAGTTTTGACTCCTGATAAAATAGCATAGAGGGTGAATGTTTCCGCTACAAAGCACAACATGTGATGTGTAGATCATAGATTAGTATTTTATGGAGATAGTTCAATGGGTTACTGGTTTTGTCACAGAGATCCTTTTGTTAGTTGCCGTTCATAAGTTACAATCCTTCTAATATTGCGCGTTTACCTGTGAATGGCATCACGCGCTGCATGCGTATTGAAAGGCATAGGTTTAGAACCTTATTGTTCTTTCCCTCGATCTTTCATTATTCTAAGGCTCTAAAAGGGATTCCTTTGGATAGTAATACAATTATGCCAGTAAGACAGCCCCAATCACTGTATTACGTTTCACAGTCTGAGTGTATGGGGTGGTTTTACAAATACTTTGCGCCTGTTTTGCATCACAAAAGTGATGCAAACATGATACAAGGTGTTGTTTTGGGGCTTGCTTTCTAGCATAAATCCTGAGTTGCATTGGACAGTAGCCCTAAAGCAACCCATACTAGGAGTATGCATTCGTGTACATCAAGGAGGCATAACATGGATGATACTTGGATGTTCTATGCACCCACCTATGGATTTACATCCTTGTATGGCTCATTGTCTCTATATATTATAGGTTTGTGATATAAGGCGCTCTGACACTCTACAGTGGGATGAGCAGCGCTATAAAATAAATAAGTGTGAGAGAAGGGCTAAAGAGGGATTAGGGGCACGATTGGGGTGGTAGCGAGGAAACATTTGAAGAAGGAGATGGTGGGTGGTTAAAGATTCACAATAGGCGCCCCTAGCGCCAAAGCTGAGCCTGTTCAAGATTGACTGGTCTATGCCATCAGCTGACACTGGGACAGCAGGACCCTGCTGTGCAAGTGTGACCTTTTGTGAGCGGACGCTGTCAAATTCCTGTAAACACAACACAGCAGACACAATGCCAGCGAGTGTTCCACGCAGCAGCTCACGGCGGACTTTGTCCCGCCTCCAGCCGGTGGTGAGAGTGGGGCCGGCCGGGGATTGGTCGAAGGTATCAGCAGAGAATGTTTCACGAATGGTGAGCCACCCCGCCTCCCCACAAAAAAACACACAATGAGCATAGATTGGAAGAGAGCCCCAAGAAGCGAGAAGCAGCCTATGCCGAATATCGGCGGTTACAGGCTCCGGCCCTGACAAGATAGCTAATAGGGTTAATAAACGCTCTGCAGAGACCTGGCACGCCTCAGAAGTTAGAGTCGAGCGAAATAACCTTCTGAAAAGATCTCTCAGTATCGTGAGTCCTCAGTGTTACATAGAGCTCAGTGAGATATCTCAGTGAGTTAATGCCGGTGTTGCATTGACCTGTGTGTACAACAGCCATATATTGCCATATAGGCGAAGTAGCTGAGGCAGCTAATGCACTCGCTGCAGAGAAAAGTGTTAAACCTTCAGGTCATAGTAAATATGATGCCTAGTCTAAAGGCGCTGGTGTTGCTACATCAAGCGGAACATATTTGTAATTGGGAAATTAATTTAGTATTAATGCAGAAAAATCTGTGCACATTGAGAGGAATCCTTTATTCTGCAAACTCTTGCTCGTGTAGTGAAAGAGCCTTTATACCTGGCTGGAAAGTGAAGGGCAGTCATATTTGTGGTGCAGTTTGCCCCGGTGCCACTGCACAAGCTGCACCATTGATAGCTACGCCACTGGGCCTGATTGCTTTATTTCTCACACTGCCTGGTGTATAGAGAGATGACAGCATGTAAAACATGCAATGAGAAATTATAAGATTATATTTCCATGATGTAGTTATTTTCGCAGACTCTGCTCGAGTATTTTAAGGACGATGAAGGATTTATGCCTCAAACTCAGTTTACGTGCAGGAAGATCAAACCTTTCTTTCTACCAAAACTGGCACTGTATTTGGAGAGGCGACATGTTCGCCACAAACTCTGATCTCTTTTTATAACATGAATCCCGTATTCCCCGACTTTTGTTCATGTTTTGGGAGATGAAACCTGTTGTCCTGGATTGTAAGCGTTAGTGCAGGTCGACAGCCAAGTTAATATCCATTGTTGTCTTTTACCCTGATAGTTTGTACCCCAGCTAAGCAACAAGGTGAACCATTGACTCGTCGTTTTATCTCGTTAGTAAAAAAAATAGAATGACAATACTACATCTTTTTTAGACTGTGGCTTCTGTACTGGGAGATGTATCCTTTATTTCCCCGCTCTAGTTCATGTACTGGGAGATGAATCTTGAATTTCCTTATGGCTCGGAAATTGAAAGAGTATTCCTTTTTTCCTGCATATTTGGGTACGTGTGCTGGGAGTTGATGACTCCCCCCCCCCCCCCCCCCCCCCCCCCCCCCCCCCAAAAGTCTCTGCTTTGTGTTTTGGGAGATTAATTGTTGTTGTACCAGGAGACTCATACTGTATTACTCTGACAACGGGTCATTTATATTGGGATTTGAAACAAGTGCTCCTTAGCCATGGGTGCAAATACTGGGAGATTCATCCTTTATTCCCCCAGACTCTGGCTTCTATACTAGGAAATGAATCCTTTATTCACCACCCAGACCGGATCATGTATTGGGAGATTAATTTTTAATCTCTACGCTGTGCTTCTTGTATTGGCAGACTAATAGTTTACTCCTTCAGACTCTGGTTCATCTTTTGAAAGATGAGTCCTTAATTTCTAAACTGTCTCGTGCATTGAGATGTAGCTCCTTTATTCCCTTGAATACAGCTCCTGTGTCGAGAGATCTTTATTCCACAAATTTGAGTGCATACACTGGGAAATGAATATGTATTCCTCATGCGCTTGCTCGTGTTTTTCAGAGTATACGCTCTGCAATGGAAATTGAATGTTTTATTACCCAGACGCTGGTTCCTGGATTGTGAGAGAATTCTGTATTCCCCGGCTTCTGACTCGTACACTGGGAGATGAGTCCTTTAATCCCCAGACTCCGGCTCGTGTGGTTTGGATGTGGTGTTTTATTCCCCAGGCCCCGGGGTTTCATTGGCAGAGGGGTATTTTAAGGCTGTCGCTCCAGGCGCTTTGTCTGGTGTCACGGGGGTGGGCCTTTGACGGTGCCCCGGAGAGGGTGGGGGCGGATGCGCGTTTTCTGACTCAGAAGTAGGAAGTGATGAAATCAGTTGGAGAGGTTTTAAACATCTGAACTTTACTGGAACAGCTGCTGTTACGAGCGAGCGGCGCTCAGACGAGGTGAGGAGCGAGCGGAAGGCGAAGTGGGGGAGACTGGAGGATGGGAGGCAAGGGTGAGAGGTGAGAGTGCAGGGGGAGAATGGGGGCGAATTTAGAAGAAAATGAAGGGAAGGAATGTAGATGTGAGGTGAGATCAGAGGGCTGGAAATGAAAGGGGCGAGGAGGAATGGAGAGGAGAGGTAAACATCGAATAGCAAAGGAGGGGCAGCAAGAAAGGGGAAGGAGGAGGGCGTGTGAGGGTGAGGGGCAGCAGAGAAGGGAGCGTCAGGGCAGAGAAGTCGAGAGAAAAGAAGAGGGGGTGACAGAGAGAGCAAAAGAGAAAACGTGAAGGAATTTCGCGGGAGACTGACCTCTGAGGGAATATTGGGAAGTCTGGTGGGAGAAGAGGGGAGGTGAGCTGAGAGGGGGGGCGCTGGCAGAGCGGAAGGAAGGGAGTATAACTGGACAAATGCACCTGTCTCTGAGGCCTGCGCATCCGGCGCGAGTGTGGATTTAGAGAGAAGGATGGTGCGCTGTATTAGGCATGACACCTGAGGCCAGGGGTGTAGGAGACAATACATTTCTGGGGGGGACAGGGACAGCCTTGGGGACTTTCAATCAACCCTATACAAATCGCTCGTTGTTTACGAACTGCAGGCTCCGATAAATATACACAATCATATATATTGGAAGTGAAATAGGGAGAAAGGAAGGCATGTTTACACAGTCTGAAAATATCTTTTATTGTTATTTAGATTCACAAAGTAATTAGCTCAAATGTGAAAATAACATGTTGAATAACCTTGCATCTTCATGCACCAAGCAAATCAAGGTAGGAGGGTAAAAAGGAAGAACATACCCTTTGCGCCCCACACCCATCATGCCCTTCGCCTCATGCCAATTGGAACCGCACTGGAGAGATCAAAAGCGATTAGGTACAATAGTTGTAAACTGTGCTCGGAAACCATAGTTTTAATAACACTTCAACTCTTGTGTGTGATCTTGGGAAGCTCAGCTCCACATCAGTCATAACTAGAAGCATTTCAACTGAAGAAACTCTTGGAGTTACAGTCTATATAAACATGGATTCTCTAATCTCTCTATAAACTGCAGTCACTAATTTCTTTAGAAACGGCTGTTTGTGATGCACCAAGTCACAGCGTGTAAAGAAAAGACATTCACTGATTATAAAGAAAAGACATCAGAAAATAACTATGATAGGGTTATTACAGTCGAGTTCTGACATTACAATGCCTTCTGCCAGAGCTAGCAGCCAAGGTAAAAGGCAGATCAGGTCAAGGAGCATAATTAATAAAGCTGTTTAAAGCAAAAAAAATGAATGTTGCTTTTCTTTCTTCTGCTCTTCTTTAATAGCTTGGAATGACAGAACCTATGCACTAAGGTTTTAAGTGGTTTGTGGGAAAGTTGGTGGTGTGACCATGTATTATATGGGGTAAAATACCCCCTGTGTACATAAGGATATTGCAAGTCACCTTAAAGTTCATACCTTATAAACAAGCAGTGGCAAAGCCAATAGGTCTCGCCTATGTAAGGTCTATTGCCTTTGCCAATGTGCTTTAGCCATGCTGTACACTAGTGAGACTACTATTCAGCATGGCTCAAAGTTAATGGCATAAAGGAGAATGATGTGACATCGACTGGTTTGGCATAGTATCATGGAGTAAGTAGAGTGTCCTAGAATGGAGCAGTAAACTTAACTTTGAAAGAATAGGGGTCCCTGGAAAAAAATGCAACACCACTCCCATAAACAATGATTTTAAAGTAGTATGCAAATGGAATGTTTTATGCATTTATTCAATCAAAATATAAAAGATCAAATGTAGTGGGAAAACATCAACAGGGGAAATCGATAAAGACTGGTATTCAGGCATTACACAAGTTATCTGGATGACCCAATGTCACCAATTACAAGAACAATTTAAAAAGTAACCTATATAGTACAGTGGTTTGAGTGGTTTGGAGGAGGCTGGCCTGGTTTGTAGTGGGTACCTATGGTACTTACACCTTATAATACATCCAGTTATCCCTTATTAGTGAAATGTAGGCTGTGCCTAGACGTCAGGCTCTCTAGGGGTGGCTGTAGCCAAGGCTCATCTAGGAGACATGCAAAGTTCATGCAACAATAAAGGTACTTTATTTTAGTGTCACAAATGCCAAAAATACCATAGAGACTATACTCCCTTAGGCGGTAAGTAATACACCAATTATATACACTAGTATGCAGCAATAGCAGTAAAAACAGAAAACAGGGCAATTAGTGAAAATCCCAATGGTTAGAAATGGGCCTAGGTGAAACACAAACTATGTACTAAGAAAGTGGAATGCGAATGTCGGTTTTCCACCTAGGCAAGAGTGGTGTGTACAGGGGCGCCGGGAGTATTAGAAAATACCAAAGGTAAGTAATATAACCCACCTCAGAGCCCAGGAAAGCAGGAGTAAATCACAGTAACTTTCCCAAAACACACAAGAATACGAGAAAGAAGATAATGCAAGAACCAGAAGATACTTCAAGACACAAAGGGTGGATTCCTGGACCTAAAGACCTGTGGAAGAATGGGACTAAGTCCAAGAATCACAGAAGAGTCCAGGGAGGACAGGAGCCCCCGCTAACCCGAATCAAGGTGCAAAAGAAGAACCACTGGTGAAGAACAACAGTCAGTACTGCACCCAAGAAGATGGATGCGGGTTGGTGCAAATGATATCCCACACCGGATGGATGATTGCAGTCTGGTTTGCATCGCTGGATTCCACCAACAAGCCTTGGCACAGGCAAAGCTCATGGTTAGTGGAAAATGGCACTGCCTGGGACCAGTAGGGACCTGGTGGACTCTACCCAGGAGGAGGAGTCAGAGGGGGCTCTCAGCAACTCAGAGAGCCCACAGAATACCAGCCAGCACACACGGGAGTCCCCCAGCACGGGGACAAAGGAGTTGCAAAAGGAGGCCCACGCAGCACAAAAACAAAGGATCCCACGCCGCCAGAGAACCACTCAGGAAGCTGTGCATCTCAGGAAGGAGTGCTGGGGGCCGGAGCTACATTGTGCACAAAGAATTTCATAGAAGGATGCCACACGCCTTGGCAACTGAAAAACACGTGGTGCACGGGGTACTGTCTTGCGTGAGAAGGCAAGCTCTTACCTCCACCAAAGTTGGACAGTAGGACGTCAGGACCATCGGGTCCACTTCAGTCTACCACCCGTGATGCAGGAGCCATGCAACTCGTCAGGAGAGGGGACCCATGCAGATGGTCATCATTATAGAGAGGTGCCTGCTGAAGCAGGGGAGTGACTCCTTCACTCCAAGGGAGATCCGTTCATTCTTCTGGTGCAGACTGAAGACAGGCTGTCCTCTGAGGATGCACGACCGTGAAACAGCTGCAGTTGCTGGCAGGAGCTGAAGTTACAATGTTGCAGAAGTCGTCTTTGCTTCATTGTTGCAGTTTAGTTCCTGGAGGGCCCAGATGCAGTTTCTTCGGTGAGAAGGTGAAGTAAAGGATGCAGAGGATTCCTGCTGGAGTCTTGCAATCTGAATTTGAAGATCCTCCCAAAGGAGAGACCCTAAATAGCCCTGAAAGGGGGATTGGTCAGCTAAACAGGTAAGCACTTATCAGAGGACGGCTCTGACACCACCTGCTGGCACTGGCCACTCAGATGCTCCCAGAGTTCGCTGCCAACTTGGAATCCAAGATGGCAAACCCCAGGGACCCTCTGAAGGAGCTCTGAGCACCACACCTGGGGTGGTGATGGACAAGGTAGTGGTCACTCCCCTTTCCTTTGTCCAGTTTCGTGCCAAAGCAGGGACTGGGGGTACCTGAACTGGTGTAGACTGGATTATGTAAGGAGGGCACCAAATGTGCCCTTCAAAGCATTTCCAGTGGCCTGGGGAAGGAAGCTACCCCTTCCAAACCTATTTCCAAAGGGAGAGGGTGTAACACCCCTCACCCAAAGGAAATCCTTTGTTCTACCTTCCTGGGCTTGAGCTTCTCATGCAACAGGAGGGCAGAAACCTGTCTGAGAGGTGGCAGCAGCTGGGGCTGCCTGGAAAACCTCAGAAGGCTGGAATGGCAATACTGGGGGTCCTCTAAGGAGCCCCCAGAGTGCATGAAATCATACAACCAATGCTTGCAAAAGCCTTGGGGTATGATTCCAACATGTTTGATACCAAACATACCTATGTTCGGAGTTACCATTATGTAGCTGGGAATAGGGAGTGACCTATTTCCAGTACACGTGTAAAATGGCATCCCCGCACTCCTGAAGTCTGGGAAAATGGTCCTGGAGGTCGTGGGGCACTTCTGCTAGTGCAGGGGTGCCCTCACACACAGGTACTCTGCACCCTGCCCTCAGGGCTGGAGGGCCTGCTATAGGGGTGACTTATAAGTGACCTGGTGCAGTGTAACTGGCAGTGAAAGGGTGAATGCACCTTTTCACGCAGGCTGCAATGGCAGTCCTGCAGAAGCCTTTGCATGGGCACCCTATGGCAAAAGAAATGCTGCAGCTCATAGGGATCTCCTGGAACCCTAATGCTCTGGGTACCCAAGTACCATATAATAGGGACTTATAAGGGGGCACCAGTATGCCAATCTTGGGTGAAATACTGAGTTACCATTATGCAACAACCATAATTTAAGGGAGAGAGCATAACTGTTGGGGTCCTGATTAGCAGGATCCCAGTAGACACACTCAAACACACTGGCAAACAGGACAAATGTGGGGGTAACCAAGCTAGAAAGAGGCTACTTTCCTACAAGGTAAGCATCCACAATAATGATTTACCATCTTTTATACACCCACTTTTACATGAATGACTCAAATAGTGAATCAAGAAGTCATTAGCTCATAGTACCTATGCTTATGCCAACTTTTGTACAATATCACAAATTCAAGTCAAGGTACTTTGGCCGACGATATTTCGATCCTCTAGACAAGTATCAGGATCATCCTAAGCCTTCCTTAAGCTTGAGTTAAAAGGGTTACATAGTGCTTGTGACCAAAACGGCCAAGATAAATCTGACTCACGTCTCATATGAGTGACAAGGCAATCAATGGAGATCTGAATCTCTAATCAAGCGCCAATGCCATAAAGTAGTAGTAGAGTGGAGTAGTGTCACAGTGTAATAGAGTGTCATAGAGTGGAGTGGCAGAGTGTCGTAGAGTTGAAAGGCATAAATATGAGTGAACTGGAGTACAGTGAAGTAAAGTAACGTGAACTTGCATAGAGAAAGTTGGGTAGAGTGCTGTTGAGCATAGTACATTGTTGTATAGTGGAGTGGCATAGAGGGTTGTGCAGTGACGTTGAGTAGAGTATCGTAGATTGAAATGGCATAGAGTGGTGTGGAGTGGCATAGAGTGGAGTAAAGTGGAATGGAGTGGTGTATAGGGAGTTGTGTAGGGAGTTACAGAGTGGAGAAAGTGTTAGAGTTTAATGGAATAGAGTGTCAGAGTCTAGTATCATGGAGTGTAATGTCAGAGTGAAGTGTCATAGAGTGGAGTTGGGTGGTCTAGAGTGAAGTGGCATAGAGTACAGTGGTGCAAAGTAGATTGGTGTAGAGTGGGTGGTATAGAGTGTGTTGGTTTTGAGTAAAGTGGTGTAGAGTGCATTGACGAAGACTGCACTGGTTTAGCGTACAGTGCAGTAGCGTAGAGTGGTGAAGAGTAGAGGGGAGCAGAGTGGAGTGGCACAGCATAGATTGCAGTGGTTCAGAGTGATGTGTCATAGAGTGATGCAGTGCATGGTAGAGTGGAGTGATGGAAGGTAGAGTATACTGGTGCAGAGTGCAGTGATGCAGAGTAGAGTTGCATAGAGTGTAGTGGCATATAGTACATTGGTGTAGAGTGCAGTAGAGTGGCATATAGTTGAGCGGAGCAGAGTAGAGTGCCGTGGTGCAGAGTAGAGAGGAGTATACAGGGAGTGCAGAATTATTAGGCAAGTTGTATTTTTGAGGATTAATTTTATTATTGAACAACAACCATGTTCTCAATGAACCAAAAAAACTCATTAATATCAAAGCTGAATATTTTTGAAAGTAGTTTTTAGTTTGTTTTTAGTTTTAGCTATGTTAGGGGGATATCTGTGTGTCCAGGTGACTATTACTGTGCATAATTATTAGGCAACTTAACAAAAAACAAATATATACCCATTTCAATTATTTATTATTACCAGTGAAACCAATATAACATCTCAACATTCACAAATATACATTTCTGACATTCAAAAACAAAACAAAAACAAATCAGTGACCAATATAGCCACCTTTCTTTGCAAGGACACTCAAAAGCCTGCCATCCATGGATTCTGTCAGTGTTTTGATCTGTTCACCATCAACATTGCGTGCAGCCGCAACCACAGCCTCCCAGACACTGTTCAGAGAGGTGTACTGTTTTCCCTCCTTGTAAATCTCACATTTGATGATGGACCACAGGTTCTCAATGGGGTTCAGATCAGGTGAACAAGGAGGCCATGTCATTAGATTTCCTTCTTTTATACCCTTTCTTGCCAGCCACGCTGTGGAGTACTTGGACGCGTGTGATGGAGCATTGCCCTGCATGAAAATCATGTTTTTCTTGAAGGATGCAGGCTTCTTCCTGTACCACTGCTTGAAGAAGGTGTCTTCCAGGAACTGGCAGTAGGACTGGGAGTTGAGCTTGACTCCATCCTCAACCCGAAAAGGCCCCACAAGCTCATCTTTGATGATACCAGCCCAAACCAGTACTCCACCTCCACCTTGCTGGCGTCGGACTGGAGCTCTCTGCCCTTTACCAATCCAGCCACGGGCCCATCCATCTGGCCCATCAAGACTCACTCTCATTTCATCAGTCCATAAAACCTTAGAAAAATCAGTCTTGAGATATTTCTTGGCCCAGTCTTGACGTTTCAGCTTGTGTGTCTTGTTCAGTGGTGGTCGTCTTTCAGCCTTTCTTACCTTGGCCATGTCTCTGAGTATTGCACACCTTGTGCTTTTGGGCACTCCAGTGATGTTGCAGCTCTGAAATATGGCCAAACTGGTGGCAAGTGGCATCGTGGCAGCTGCACGCTTGACTTTTCTCAGTTCATGGGCAGTTATTTTGCACCTTGGTTTTTCCACACGCTTCTTGCGACCCTGTTGACTATTTTGAATGAAACGCTTGATTGTTCGATGATCACGCTTCAGAAGCTTTGCAATTTTAAGAGTGCTGCATCCCTCTGCAAGATATCTCACTATTTTTGACTTTTCTGAGCCTGTCAAGTCCTTCTTTTGACCCATTTTGCCAAAGGAAAGGAAGTTGCCTAATAATTATGCACACCTGATATAGGGTGTTGATGTCATTAGACCACACCCCTTCTCATTACAGAGATGCACATCACCTAATATGCTTAATTGGTAGTAGGCTTTCGAGCCTATACAGCTTGGAGTAAGACAACATGCATAAAGAGGATGATGTGGTCAAAATACTCATTTGCCTAATAATTCTGCACTCCCTGTAGTTCAGTGGCAGAGTGCAGTGTGGCAGAGTAGAATGTCATAAGGGCAGTGGTGTAGAGTACAGTGGCATAGAATGCATTGGTGTAAAGTGCAGTGATGTAGAGTAACGCAGAGTAGAGAAGAGTGGCGTAGAGTACAGTGGTGCAGAGTAGAATAGAGTTGCATGGAGTGCCGTGGCATAGAGTAGATTGCTGCAGAGTACAGTATAGTGGTGAAGAGTAGATTGTTGCAGAGTGGAGCATAGTGATGTAGAGTGCAGTAGCATAGAGCAGTGCAGAGCAGATTGGAGTCGCGCAGGGTACATTGTAGTGGTGCAGGGTAGATTAGACTGGCATAGCAAAGAGTGGAATTGCGTAGATTGCAGTGGCATAGAGGAGATGATTTCAAAGTAGAGTGAAGTGCCTACAGTGGAGTGGTGTAGAGTAGAGTAGATTAGAGTGCAGTGGTGCAGAAAAGAGTGGAGTGGGACAGAGTACAGTGCCATTGAATGCAGTGGTGCACAGTAGAGTGGCGTGGAGTTCAGTGGCAGAGTGCAATGTTGCAGATTAGAGGGTCGCAGTGTACAGTGGTGTATTGTAGAGTGGCATAGAGTGCAGTCGCCTAGAGTGCTGTGGCGCAGAGTACAGTGGCATTGAAAGCGGTGGAATAGAGTGATGTGGTGCAGAGTAGATTGGCATAGAGTGCAGTAGCATAGAGTGCTGTGGCGCAGAGTACGGTGGCATTGAAAGCAGTGGAATAGAGTGATGTGGTGCAGAGTAGATTGGCATAGAGTGCAGTAGCATATAGTGCATTGGTTTTGAGTAAAGTGGTGAAGAGTGCAGGGGTGTAGTGTACAATGGTTAGAGTAGAATAGCATAGATTGCAGTGGCGTAGTGTAGAGTGCTGCAGAGTAGAGTGGTGTAGAGTAGAGTGGTACAGCATAGATTGCAGTGGCGTAGAGTAGCACAGAGTGGAGAAAAGTGGTATAGGGTGCAGTGGCATAGGGTAGATTGTTCCAGAGTAGAGTGAAGAAAAGATAAAGAAAAGATAATATAATTCAATATGCTTAAGTATGTAACTATAATAACAACATAAATAATAACGCTAGGCATAATGGCCTAAAATGAAATATGGCTTCTCCCTGTTAGCCACCTATAATCAAGCCCTTCATTACCTAGATAAAAAAGCATTAAGCATAAATCTTAGAAAAATATACCCTTCTAAAACCTAAATTGTTGTGGGAAAGGGTAAAATCTGGGCCCAATTTCGACTTCACTGTGTCACCAACTGGTGTGATCTTAGGCAAATACAAATACTGTGTTTCAGGGTCACCTTTCTAGCCTGCAGGCACCAGGCTGAGTGGGACTCTGTTTCCTCTTTAGATCTTCCTCATTGTTCTGCAGCTCGTCTTAAAGGCCTCCTGCAGTGCTCCTCTTCAAGGCGGCAGCAGGTGATGCAGACAATAATCATCCAAAACTCTTCTCCTCCTGGTGCCCTTTGTTCTTATGAGCACCCTTAATGCCCACAGCTGTGAACAGGACAAACAAAACGGCAGAGGGCCTCCTGACTCACCTTCATTCTGTTACCATCAGATTGGAGGATGGTCCCTACAGGGCTATTATAAGTAGCGCTTTTGTGCGCTAATGGCCCTCGTAATAATAGATGTAAAAGGGGAAATTATGTTGTCCCCTTGTCCCCCCCACCTTCGTCCCCCATGTCCCCCACCCTCCAAAATCTGGGGGGGATACGTCCCCCGCGTCCCCCACACTTCCTACGCCCATGCCTGAGGCCTGTATGACGTACGTAATCTGTGGGATCTATCTGCTGTCTCAAGTATTGTCATGTTACATCTTTGCACCCCGTGGTTAAATTCTGCTGGATGAGCATGTGTAATTTGAGGGGTAGCTCTGAAGGGGAATGAGCTGGCAAACTCTGTTTGTAACCAGTGCTTTAAATGGGCCGGTACTATCCGGTACGGAGTACCGACACTTTTTTATTTTGAGAGGGACAGTACCTGCACTTCACAAGAAAAACGTAATACTTTTAATTGGAGAGTACCGGTACTTCTGAGAAATAAGCAGGTAATCTGGATTTTCAAAATAACAGGCGTCACTCTGATTCGTATTCCACTTCTATGTGCACTTTTAAACGCCCAGATGTTCCTCCATCTAATAGTAATATATGTGCCAACCCCATAAAGATGCAACTAACTACTGAAGTGTCCAGTTGGGATCGTAAATTGTAACCTACGGCCTGAGGGCTCACGCAGACCTCTGCGGCACATACGCTTACCCCTGAGCTACCTTGCTTCGATTGAAACCTGTGTCCTGCAGGTCAGACTCAGATCTCTTAAGTGGGAGCTCAACCCCCTGAGATATCCTATTGAGATCGATACTGAAGACTCGATGGCTGCTCGCGAATAAAAGTCTCTTTTTAGCTCCTTCAGACAGCTTTCTTCCAGCCCCTCGAGGCTCTTCATTCAAAGCGCTGAGCGCTTCATGTTTCACGTGGCCGGACTCATTACATATGATCCATTCTACACAGTTCTGAATGTAAGGTCTCGGAGTAGGACACATAGGGGGTCATTCCAACCCTGATGACGACGGAAGCACCGCCAACAGGCTGGCGGTGCTTCCCTGCCCATTCTGACTGCGGCGGTAAAGCCGCGGTCAGAAAAGGGGATCCGGCGGTTTTCCGCCGGATTTCCCCTGTCTGGGCTGAATCTCCATGGCGGCGCTGCAAGCAGCGCCGCCATGGAGATTCCGACCCCCTTCCTGCCACCCTGTTTCTGGCGGTTTTTACCGCCAGGACAGGATGGCGGGAACAGGTGTCGTGGGGCCCCTGGGGGCCCCTGCACTGCCCATGCCACTGGCATGGGCAGTGCAGGGGCCCCCTAACAGGGCCCCAGCATGATTTTCACTGTCTGCTTAGCAGACAGTGAAAATCGCGACGGGTGCAACTGCACCCGTCGCACCCCTGCAACACCGCCGGCTCCATTCCGAGCCGGCTTCTATGTTGCAGGGCCTTTCCCGCTGGGCCGGCGGGCGCTCCTTTGGCGGGCGCCCGCCGGCCCAGCGGGAAAGCCAGAATGGCCACCGCGGTCTTTTGACCGCGGAGCGGCCAAATGGCGGTGACCGCATGGCGGGCGGCTACCGCCGCCCGCCGCGTTCAGAATGACCGCCATAGTGCATATTAAAACCGAATTCACAATGAGACAGTTAAATGGAGCATTTCTTACAAGTTTGAGAGGTGCATTTTCCCAACATAATGAGAAAATGGGTTTTAACTACTTTCAAATGACGATTGGCGAGGCTCAGTGGTAAGATGAAAGAGCTCCTCGTGAGTCAGGATAGAGGCTCTTTCCCAGAGTTCTGTGCCTGTTTTAGTGCTCTGATTCTAGTCCAGCCTGCTGGATTAAGCCCGAGGTTCATTGTAAGAGCTCTGTGGATATCTCAATACTGGGGACCTCTGCATGGCGCAGGGCAGGATAGAAGGGCATTGGGGAGCTCTGGGCAGCGCAGCCCTCAGATATAGATGCATTTCCAGAGCTCCTCCTGTATCCCAGCATTGGTTTCAGGGCCGGACTGGCTGTAGCGGGCATCGGGCGTTTTCCAGGTGGGCTGGAAGGGTGGATGCCGGTTTTGAAGCGGTGGGGACCGGTTTTGTTACTGGGGGGGTGTTTATTTTCAGCTGCAAACTTGGGCCCCAGTAACAGAAGCAGCAGTGCTACACTATTCCCCCTGCCTGCTCCCCCCCGTGCCAGGGGGCTGATCTCACCAAATTGCCAGGGCTGCTTCGGGTTCCAAGTCCGGCCCTGATTGGTTCAACTGTGGATGCTGCAATCAAGGATAGAGAATCTTCGTGAAAGCGCTTTGAAGTCTCAGTACTGGGATAGTGCTACCTGGTGGAGGACAGGATAGATGTGTGTTATGGGATTAGTCTGTGCTGCCCTAGGCTTTATCACTGTAGGAAGCTGGCCTGGTGTGTGGTGGGTACTTACAACTTATACCAGGTCCAGGTATCCCCTCTTAGTGTAGTGTAGGTAGTGTCTAGAAGCCAGGCTCTCTAGAGGTAGCTGTGGATGAGCAGCCAAGGCTTATCTAGGAGACATGCAAATCGCATGCAATACCACTGTAGTCACACAGCACTCACACACATGAACGAAAACACCCAGACAAGACTGCAATAACCCAGCCGTGGATTCCTGAAGAGGAAGACCTGTGGAAGAAGAGGACCAAATCAAGAAGTCGCAGGAGTGTCCGGTGCTGGCAGGAGCCACTACCCACCTGTCTGTGGTTGCAGGAGTTGGTCGACGGTAGGACGAAGATAGTGAGCAATCCAGCCCTGGAGCTAGAGAAGAATCCTGGAGGATGCAGTCGATGCCCCACGTCAGATGGAAGATTGCAGTTGATCAGTGGCGTGGAAAAGCCACCAACAAGCCTTGGTAAAGGCATAAGCCGTGGTGAAGCAAAAGTGGAGCTGCTGGTGACCAGCAAGGTCCAGGAGGACTCAGCCCATGGGGGTAGTCCTGGGGATAACCCTCAGCAAGGCAGAGAGTCCACAGAAGAAAAGGCAGTCCCCACAGGAGACCCACTGGACGCGGAACTAGGAGTCTCAGAAAAGCCCACACAGCACAACTTGAGAAGGGTCCCACGCCACAGGAGAAGCATGCAGAGGACTGTGCGTCGCAGGGAAGAGTGCTGGGGACTGGGGCTACATGGACCCTGAAGATCCCTTGGAGGAGATGTAAACAAGCCTTGGTAGCTGCAAGAGACGCAGTGCACGGAGGTGTCCTGCGTGAGAAGGCAAGGACTTAACCTCCACCAAAGTTGGACAGCTGGGAGAGAGGACCAAGAGGACTACTCCAGACCAACACCTGTGATGCAGGATTGACGTAGCTCAGATCCACGCAGCCGGTCGTAGTTGCAGTTGGTGCCTACGGATGCAGAGGAGTGGCTCCTTCACTCCAAGGGAGATTCCTTCTTCCTTCTCATGCAGGCTGAAGACTTGCCACCCTCAGAGGATGCACAGTTGGGGAAATGTTGCAAAAACTGGAAGGAGCTGTGGAAACAATGTTGCAAGCGGAGTCTTTGTTGTAGATGCAGATTGTCGGTTCCTGGAGGGTCTATTCGCAGTTCTAGTGGCCAAAAGTCAAAGTAGAGGTTGCAGAGGAGTCCTGCTGGAATCTTGCAAGCCAAATCTGAGGACCTATCCCAGAGGAAGACCCTAAATAGCTCTGAAAGGGGGATTGGTCACCTAGCCAGGTGACCACCTGTCTGGAGGGGGTCTGGCATCACCTGTCTGACCTGACCACTCAGATGCTCCCAGAGACCTCCGCCCACCTTGGATTCAAGATGGCAGAATCAAGGGACCTTCTGGAGGAGCTCTGGGCACCACCCCTGGGGTGGTGATGGACAGGGGAGTGGTCACTCCCCTGAAGCCACTAAGATCATCTACGGCGTACCCCAGGGGTTGTCCCTCAGCCCAACCTTCTTTAACATTTACATGGCTCCACTCGCAAACATCATCCGATCTCACAACCTCAACATCGTCTCATATGCAGATGACACCCAACTGATCCTCTCCCTCACCAAGGACCCTGCAACTGCCAAAACCAATCTCCACGAAAGAATGAAGGCCATCGCCGAATGGATGAAGAACAGCTGCCTGAAACTGAATTCCGACAAAACTGAGGTCCTCATCCTCGGCTCCACCCCCTCCACCTGGGGTGACTCCTGGTGGCCTGCCACACTGGAACCCGCACCGACACCCACCGACCACGCACCCAACCTCTTATTCATCCTAGACTCATCGCTATCAATGACCCAGCAAGTCAACGCCATCTCTTCCTCCTGCTTCAATACCCTTTGCATGCTTTGGAAGATTTACAAATGGATCCCCACCGGAACCAAAAGGACGGTCACCCAAGCCCTCATAAGCAGCAGACTGGACTACGGCAACGCCCTCTATGCAGGAACCACGGGCAAGCTCCAGAAAAGACTGCAACGCATACAGAATGCCTCCGCACACCTCATCCAGCCACATCACAGCCCACCTGAGAAGCCTGCACTGGCTCCCCGTCAACAAGAGAATCCCGTTTAAACTCCTCACCCACACCCACAAAGCACTGCACAATACCGGACCAGAATACCTCAACAGATGGTTCCCCTTCTACACCCCGACCCGAGAGCTTCGCTCCGCTGATCTTGCCCTCCCCACCGTCGCACACATCCACAGAACAACTGCTGCTGGCAGATCGTTCTCCCACCTCACCGCCAAGACGTGGAACACTTTTCCTATCCACCTGCGACAGACACAGGACCTACTAACCTTCAGGAGACACCTCAAGACATGGCTGTTCGAGCAGTAGCAGCAACCTCACGGGTGAGTAGTGCGCTTTACAAATGCTTTGATTGATTTCCATTGTCCAGTTTTGCGACAGAACAAGGACTGGGGGTCCCTGAACTGGTGTAGACTGGGTTATACACAGAGGGCACCAAATGTGCCCTTCAAAGCATACCAGTGGCTTGGGGAGGCTACCCCTCCCAAGCCATGTAACACCTACTTCCAAAGGGAGAGCACATTACTCTCCTCTCCCAAAGGAAATCCTTTGTTCTGCCTTCCTGGGCTTGAGCTGCTCAAGCAGCAGGAGGGCAGAAACCCATCTGAGGGGTGGCAGCAGCTTGGGTTGCCCGGAAAACCCCAAAAGGCTGGTAGGAGCAATCCTGGGGTCCTCTAAAGAGTTCCCAAAGTGCATGGAATCATACTTCAAATACTGGCAACAGTATTGGGGTATGATTCTGACATGTTTGATACCAGACATGCCTAGGTTCATAGTTACCATTATGTAGCTGGACATAGGTAGTGATCTATGTCAAGGACACATGTAAAATGGTGTCGCCGCACTCACGAAGTCCATGAAAATAGAGCTGGAGTTCGTGGGGGCACCTCTGCTCATGCAAGGGTGCCCACACACACATGTACTTGAATCCTGCACTCTGGGCTAGGAGGGCCTACCATAGGGGTGACTTACAGTGAGCTGGTGTAGTGACCTGTAGTGAAAACGGGTGCATGCACCCTTTCATGCAGGCTCCAATGGCAGGCTTGCAGATAGACTTTGCATGGTCTCCCCATGGGTGGCATAATACATGCTACAGCCCCTGGGGATCCCCTGGTACTCTAATGCCCTTGGTGCCATATACTAGGGACTTACATGGGGGCACCGGTATGGAAAATGTCTGGTTATGTGGTTCAAGTAACCAAGTTTAGAGGAAGATAGCATAATCACTGGGGTCCTGGTTAGCAGGATCCCAGTGAACACATTCAAACACACTGACAACAGGCAGAAAATAGGGGTGACCATGCCAAGAAAGAGGGTACTTTCCTACACTCACTAACAGCCAAGTCTATTCAGAAGCAGGTAGCTCTGCTGGACAAAAGGCATCCCAGCTGAGGCCATCTGAGCTATCGAAATAATGAGAGGACAACACAGTACAGCCTACTCACACAGTGAAAATAGGGGTTAGGGGCCACCTTGGCATGCTGGTGTTGCAGAGTGTGGGCTCCAAACTCTAAAACATTGAAAGGCAAAAATCCATTGATAAAGCAGAGAAGATGTGCAGCAAGAAGAAACAATTCTACATCCTCATTATTATTGAAGGGGATGACAACTTTGCTCACAAAAAGGTCTTCCTCCAATTTTATGGAGGAAATAACCTGAGTCATACATTGACACGTACTATGTAAGCCTTCTGCACAATTTCTACCCACCTGGGGCAAGCTTTGTCCCTGATCTACTTATCCAGCTTGACTAGTCTTAATATTACTTGTACGTTGTTAGCAGAACTGTGTTAGATCATTGAATCTTTCAGTACTAAGAGTCCACAGTATGATACATTTTGGGAGACAGGTGCATTGTATTACTTCTACTCCCTGTTATGTGACACTCAGCTTTTGATTAGTAAATTAGATGAGTATTTTGTGAGAAATAATTAAAAGCTAAATAACTGTACAATTAATTTACCAAGTAAGAGTGGATATTACACGGTGACATTACAGACTCAGTGTCGCATTTGAGGCAGTTATGAAAGACTAACATTTAGTGTTTTTAGGCCGGCCTATCTGCCCAGTTGCACATATTTATACCCTAGGAATCTATGCTCAGCGAGGAAGGCATCACTTGGCGAACTTGTTAAAAACCAAATGGGGAGTGGTTTTACTTTAGGATAAGGCACAATCAGGAGACCTCTAGACACCTCGGTTAAAGGGATGGGAAGCAATAGAAAGGCCTCCCCTCTTGCTTTATCAATCACAGTAGTGAAAAAAAACCTTCTTTTGGGCTAAAAAATGAATGGGCCGAATAGAGCCTAAGTGGAAGTCAAAAGAGGTCTGGGGGTCCTTGGACAACTAGCACTGAACTTAAGTGCCAATCCTCTGATGTTGAACTGCACGACGTTGATGCAGACTATTTCCCAAGGGCTCCTAGAAACTCTCCTTTCCGTCAATAGCCAACACAAAATCAGAATACATCACTGACAAATATACGAATGGAATTACATAATATTAATTGATTTTATATAAAGGTAACCAGATAATATCTACTCCTATAAGCCTAGATTTAAATACCCACGACCAAAGCAGTAAGTTGGAAAACACCCATCATCATCTCATGGTTCCCTTGCGTGAGAATTACAGGAGTCACATGGAATAGAACAAACTCTCAGTATGTGGGAGCGCAATCTTTGGGAAACTCCCTCCTAAGCAAAAGATATTTGCAAAATAGAATCCAACTAAGACTCCCAATCTGCTTCACTGTACTAGGAGAGACGCAGATCCTAAGCAGATTCGGAAAAAATGAGGCCCCTGAACCACTCTCACTGGAAAGAAACGAAGCCTTCAGGACATTGTTTTGCTCGGCCGCCTAGAGACTGTTTGGACAATAAAACAATCCATGTGGATATGTCTAGTATTGGATAAAAGGCAAATAAAGTAAAACCGTAAAAACAGACGTTGTATCTTGCAACCGTTTCAGCATATCTCTACTCTCAAGGAGATATATTTAATGGACAGAGAGCTCGGCTAAAAGATGATCATGATAGTGTGCACGTTACATAAAAAGCAATGCAGATTTTGAAAAAAAAAGGTTTTCAACATGCAAAGTGTGTACAATTCCGAAGGCCCGACATTACTGTCGGATGTCATTGCATTACTGCATTGTTTCGCATTGTAAATGTCCACTTGTGTGCTCTGCCCTAGGCCGAGAGAGACATGCTCACCCTCTTTCGCTGCTGGAGCACAGTGCAACACAAGGCCTTTTTCGGATAGTTGGCCAGTGAAAAGGTGAACAAGTGAGTCAAGGCAGTTACATAGTGCACCCATACTACCCGTGGGCTACCTCCAGGTGCTGAGGAGGCTCAAACTGATCCTATGTAACAGCAAGAGTTTATCCTATTTCTGAAGGGCCAAGAAAGAGAAGATCCAGCGAGCCAAATCCCTGATGTGAAAAATATTATCTTCAAGGGCATGAGAATAAACCTAACGATAGCTGCCAGCTCTGTTCTGTAGACCTTAACATTCTGGGCAGAAAATAAGGAGCGGTTGTTTCTCTCTGATATAGGAGTTGCTATCTGAGATATATATATATGAGGTAGGCCACAACCATACGCCCCAGTGGAAGAAAGCAAATAGCATGTACGTCAGCACACACCTCAATGCACACTATTGTCCGAGCCGATCAATAAGGGACGGAGTCAGCCACTATCTACTTTACTCCATCTCTTAACAGCACTTTAGTCTTTTCAAACCTTGTCTGCCACTATTCAGTATATTTACCATTAAACAAAATGGGAAACAACCAAATACAATTTCAGTAGGCCTTCTGTCATCTATTGTCCCAGAACAGTAAAGGATGCCTATTGCCATGGGACCATACAGATGCCAGTCAAGCGATGTACAAATACATACTGATTACATGTTACAGGCACTAGAAGCTATTGAAGTGATGATCACTCTGCAGATATGTAGCTCTACTTCCTAATACCACTAATTAGTCTAAACTTCATTCGGGACATGTTGAGTCTCTGTGAGGTGAGGGGATGTGAGTCCAGCCTGAAGATTGATACAGAAGCTAAGGTGGGAATTTAAAAGTCCTCTGACCTTTACGCCTGAGTTCCTTTTAGTTAAAAGTGGCATCATTCGTTTGAGCTTGTCACATGGATAACAAACTGAACTACCTCAGGGCTTAGAGATGCGACCGAATCCACTAGGACTGGCTTGTTTTTAGATTTTTTAATGTATTTTTATTATTTGAAATAAATGAAATAGTTTACAACATCACTCACTGCCATATTCAAAGATCTTATTTTCATAATACATATCGCTACACACATCAGCTTTTTCATATAAATACATATAAACCATTCTACAAGAGTAACTAGTAGTCTCCTTCAATAAATTGTTATTAATTGGCTCGGAGGAGTCAATCCACTGTATACATACGTTCTGTAGTATAGTTATAGTCAGTATATTGTACCATAATGCCCTGTTACTACATGGCAATACATAGTGAGTTATAAATGATGTTCTTTTTCATAGTCAAGGCTCTGTAACTCACACCATTTCCCCCAGACTTTCTAATATTTCTTTAAACACCTTCTAATCATTAAACATCATTAATTTTAAATATCATTAATCATCTCTGTTGTTCTCCAGTCCCATGATCCTGTATATTTCGTTCCATTTTGCAGAACAGCAGTTTATGTTTAGGACGAGCTTGATCCCCCTATATTCCAAGGGCATCATTTTAATATTCCAGTCAATTTCAGTTTCCATAACTTTGCTAAAGTATTCATTGGCTTTTCCAACATTTGGCAAATGTAGGGTATTCCCTTCATGTGTGGATGTAATTTCCCACGATTTCATAACTTTTTAAACAAAGGGCAGACTGTACACATTCTATAGAACAAGGTTTCTTTCTTGCGTAATATGTAAGATGAAGCATTTTAATCGTCCCCTCCTTGGGGCTTACTCGGCCGCCACCCATTCATCGTCCTTGTTATGGCCAACCTTATAATCCCTTTTTTCTCTAATCTTTGTTATGTCTGGTGAGTTATTAATTAAAGTGTTATAAGTTTTAGATATGTCTTTCTTACCTGGGGGTTCTGTAATGATTCTATTTTCAACTGGTGATATACCTTGCATGTACTTGTTTTTAGATTGTTGAGCCAGGGTGGAGCAATACTCCCAGAATGTGCTCTGATGCATCACAGATGTATGCGTTACAATGTGTTTCAGTATTACGTAGCACATTCCCACCTCTTGTTGATTCCACAAAGCACTTTCCAGAATGTCAGGTGTAATTGCTACATCTGACTACACCAGTAAAGCCACATTGCCACATCTGTTATTACACATTGCCGCACCTGTAATGCCACATTTCTGAATCTTTAAAACACTTGCTTCCTTCTCTAATGCTCATTGCTACATCTGTAATGCACAGATGTATAGGTGTTGGTAGTAGTCACATTGGTGAGTTTTGGTGTCATGCACGAGGCCTAGAGCGTGCCCTCCAGGCTTGGTGTAGTAGCACAAATGCACGTCTTACACTTGTGGTTGTAAAGAAGACAGTGTGACGATAGCATTACAAGTAGAGCACACACCTGTTAACTGTTATGGCACGGGGTCAGTTGTTTATAGTGAGGTATATCTTGGCTTGTATTGGATTGTATCGGCGCTATTTGCTGAGTCATGAAATCGATGCAGACAGTGCACACCACACCTTCCCCTGTGTATTGGATGCCATGTCATAGTTTAACGCAGGGAGGGAAAGTTCCAGACGCAGGAGATTGAGGGCATGCAGCGCCCCGAGCACAAGAGGGCTGGGCGAGGAAGTAGCGCCACGGCACTTAGCACAGTCTGTAACTAATAGCACATGCCTGTCGGCGGGGGCTGTTTGCTTTACAGAAGGGACGGAGTTCTCTCTCCACGAAGCAGAAAAAGGTGTTAACTAAAAGAAACCAACAGTTGCTAAAGGCAGCAATGATCAGGTCAAAGAGATCGATGCGGAAAACAAAGCAAGTCTAAAACAGGTGGCGAATTCAAACTGGGGATGGGGGTGGGGGTGGGCGTGTTGGGGTTGGTGGGGGGGGGGGGGGGGGCTGCAGGGTCACGGTTTGCCTGCCCCTCACAGAAGGAAAACCGAGTCAGTCATTTACACTCTCTGGGTCTGATAACAAGCTGAGGCGTTATCACCCCTGATAAATAACAACACCACGGAGTACGTTATTTATCGGTTGCAATAAATCACACCTATTAGCACTTTGTAGGAGTAAGATGCGGATTTTGGTGTTTAACGCAGCAGAATAAGCATGATACAGTTAAACACCATGGCCCATATTTACAGCGGCGCAAACTTACAAAATACAATTCTATTTTGTAAGTTTGGCCACTTTTGCTTCAAAAAATGACGCAAATGTAGCACTAAAAATGTATAAATACGGGTCCGTATGTTTTCCCTGTAAAACTTCGGCAGGTTTGACCTGCCGAAATATAACTAATGTTGAATTAAAACCAAACTCATACTTAAGTCCCGTGCACAAACGGGAGTGGTAGCCCTTAGTGGGACGGGGGTAACGAGAGTGCTTGCTGTTAGAAGGGCGGGAAGAAGACAAGCCTCTCGTCGGTGTTTATCTCCTTGGAGGACCAGGCTCTTGATGGAGCCCCAGTTTCCCTCGCCCGCACCTCTTGTACATTTGGACCTGTGTGTGTCTCCGACATTTCATCTCTGGAAGCCTCAAGCCTCTGGGATCAGAGTAGTTACAGGGTGGAATGTTCTGCCGTTCGAGGCCTCAGACCATAAGATTTGTGAACCAGAGTGACAGGTCTGCTCTGGGGAATAAATTCACTGCCTGCAGCGTGTACGATCTTTGGGCGAGATGTATCAAACGTTTTTGCAATCGCTAACGGCCCAACGGCCATTATGGCGTTAAACACCAAAATCCACATCTTACTCCTATAAACTGCTAATAGGTGTGATTTATTGCAACCGATAAATGCGTTTTGTTATGTAACAAGTCCACTTTGCGATTCAGTAATATGTTACTGAATCGCATATTGGATTTGCGACTACATACCAATTCGGTATTAGGAAGGGGCGTGTCAAGGGCGTCCCTTCCCAATGCCGAATTGCAGACGTATGTATGATTGTTTTGCGATTGTTAATGCGGTCGCAAAACAATCGCAGTTTCCACCTACTTCAACTAGGTGGTAACCCATTCGCAAAGGGGAAGGGATCCCCAAGGGACCCCTTCCCCTTTGTGAATGCATGCAAAAACGTTTTTTAACAGAGCACTGCCTACTCTTAGAAAATGAAAAGGAAACTTTTAATTTTTCATTTTTACACGCATCCCGTTTTCTTTTAAGGAAAACAAGCTGCATTAAAAAAAATTGCTTTATTGAAATGCAATCACAGACATGGTGGTCTGCTGAGCCCACCAGGCCACCATCCCTGTGATTGTAGCCATTTGCAATGGCTCGCAAATTGCGACTTACCTAATGAATATTGATGAGGTAGGTCCATTGCGAATCGCAGTATGAAACTCCTGGAGTTTCATACATTCCAATAGCGATTACTTAATTGCGATTTGCAAAAAATCGCAATTAGGGAATCGCTATTGTACAGATTGATACATCTGGCCCTTTGTCCCTAAAGTAGCGCCCTGAGGTCAGAGATTAAGATGTGTATTCTCACTGTCATAGACAAAGTAGTCTGTGGTTTCCATAGCTGTGTGGGGAATGTGTGTCAAGTCATCTGAATTGTCCCTTGCCTGCACTCATTCAACTGGAAGTGAATGACGAGCGTGAAATGGAGATCGCTCTTCTAGTCAGTCAAGATGACAGTCAAGCTTTACATGATCACACGGTCTCCATGCAAGCCAGTCACACGCGTTACCCACAAACAGAGCTCTTTCCTGAGCCCCGATTCAGGAGGATTTACACATGCACTCACAGCCCTCACTAGGAGCAAAGGACAAGTGCGACCCAAGCTGAACTCTACTGAAAACAGATATGAGTGGATCTTTCCATGCGTGTAATGCTTCCACTGGGACTGAATAATGAACGTGACATGCAGAGATCTCTCTACTGTGTGGAGATCAGAGTGAATTCAAACATGTCGATTCTTCTTGCTCTGGGAGCAGATGAGTTTGATGCGGACGGAGCTCAGAACCAAGGTCATGTCCATGTCGGGGCTCGTGTACATGGACTGCCTTTACTTGGAATGAATGTTAGGTGTGAGTCAGTCTGAGTGAGCTCTCTGCTGAAAACAGATACTTAAGGAAACACGCAAGGTATGCATATCTGCCCACACCAAGAGTGAATGGCAAGCGTAACAACCTTTGAACTTTTTCATGAACCTACATCCTGCTCCTAAAACAATTGCTGGCACTTGCCACAGAAGCATATCTCAACACTTGTATAACTTTACAGAAATAATGCACATGCTTAACCTTATTCGGTGGAAGTGGGGGGATCGGAGTGTTCGCTTAGTGGTGTGGAGGCCATGTTAACCCCATCTTCTGTAACTTTTTGACAGGGTTATCAATATCATCTCTGCTGTGCCAGAAGATGCGGAAAACAGCAAAGGTTTCTGGTCCAGGGCTGCTGCGGCCTAAGCGCTGGTAGGTGTCCACCTGTTGCAGATCTGTCCTGCGTTTTCATCAGCGGAAAAATGCAAAATTTCCATGAGTCCCTGGAGTTTGTCACTAATAGCATATTCACCTTTCGTGCACATGTTCATGCAGCTATTCACTAGAAAAAACTCTGGAATAGAGTCTGACAGCTAGATACATTTTGTTTACAGCTCTGTAGGAAAGTGCCACTGTTGGCATGGTTACCCCCCACTTTTTGCCTAGTGTTGATGCCAGCTTTGATTGGAAGTGTGCTGGGACCCTGCTAACCAGGCCCCAGCACCAGTGTTCTTTCCCCAAATCTGTAACTTTGTTTTTACAATTGGCACACCCATGGCACACAGTTAAGTCCCTTGTAAAAGGTACCCATGGTACCAAGGGCCCTGTGGCCAGGGAAGGTCAACAAGAGCTGCAGCATGTATTATGCCACCCTGGAGGACCCCTCACCAAGCACATGCACACTGCCATTGCAGATTGTGTGTGCAGGCGGGGAGAAAAAGGCAAAGTTGACATGGCACCCCTCTCAGGGTGCCATGCCCACAAACCACTGCCTGTGGCATAGGAAAGTCACCCCTATGGCAGGCCTTACAGCCCTAAGGTAGGGTGCACTATACTACAGGCATAGCTGCATGAGCAATATGCCCCTACAGTGTCTAAGTCCATTCTTAGACATTGTAAGTGCAGTGTAGCCATATTAAGTATATGGTCTGGGAGTTTGTCATTATAAACTTCACAGCTCCATAATGGCTTCACAGAATACTGGGAGGTTTGGTATCAAAGTTCTTAGCACAATAAACCCACACTGAAGCCAGTGTGGGATTTATTGAGAAATGCACCCAGAGGGCATCTTAGAGATGCCCCCTGTATGTTAGCCAAACTGCTAGTGTAGGACTGACCAGTCTGTGCCAGCCTGCCACTTTCAGACAAGTTTCTGACCACATGGGGTGAGAGCTTTTGTGCTCTCTGTGGCCACAAACAAACCCATTGGCTACTGCCCTCTGACCCCAGAAATGCCCCTAAATCCAGGATTTACGAGCCTCCCTTAACCTAGCTCACCAAATTCCTGGCGACCTCACAAGAAGAAGAAGGACTGCATAGCTGAAACCCCCACAGAGAAGGACAACACAAACTGATTTTAACCCAGCCCTACCAGTCTGTCTCCTGCTTCAGAGAACCTGCACCAAGAAAGCGATGCATCGTGCAGGACCAGCAACCTCTGCCAAGCTCCAGCGGACTGGCCTGCATCACAGAGGACCGAGAACTCCAGAGGACAGCGACCCTGTTCACAAAGAATCAACAACCAACGGACTCCACAACCTCCCACGATCCATGATTACCGACCACCCTGCAGCCGATGCCTCTGGCTGGTATCCAGGTGGCCCAACTAGCTAGAGAGAGTCCCCAAGCGATTCTGAGCAAGTGCGCACCCTGGGTTGACCCCTCCACGACAACGCCTGCAGAGGGAATCCTGAGGACCCCCCTGACCACGAAAGCTCCGGACAAAGCTATCCAACGCCTAAAAGATGACTGCACTAGCAGCCCACAGGTCTTGGAGAACCGGACCTCTGGTGCAGCTATGTTCAGCAGGCTGCCCTCCTCCCTGTCCAGCCTGTGGTTTGCCCAAGTTGACCCACTGGACCTCGCCTGCAGCATCTGAATGACCCCTGGATACCCTCATAGAAAAGCATTGGGACCCCGATGCTCTGTTTGCACCCTGCACCCGGCCGCCCCTGTGCCGCAGAGGGTGTGTGTTTGGTGCCTACTTGTGGCCCCCTCGGTGCTCCTCTAAACCCCCCAGGTCTACCCTCTGATTTCACAGGTACTGATTCCGAGTACCCCCAGTCTCCATAGGAGCCCATGTTAAATTTGCCTCAACTTTGATTCTGCACCTGGCCGGGCCCGTACTGCTGGTGGTGGGTGTTTGGAGTTAACTTGAACTCCAATCTATGGACATCCTAACCCCAGGAGACTGGAACTATAAGTCAAGTACTTACATGTAAATCATACTAACTTTTCTCCCTCCCAGGAACTGTTTCTGAAAATTGCAGGGTCAACTTTTAAAACAGATAATTGCCAATATTTCAAAAACTGTATAACTTATCGATTTCAAACAAAGTGCTATTGATATATGTGTGAAATACAAATCTATTGAAATAATGACCTGCAACTTGAATCTTGTGGGTCTAGAAATAAATTAAGAAAATATACTTTTGCTATATAAAAACCTTTGGTCTGGAGGTAAGTCATTGAGAGTGTGCTTCTTCTATTGCTTGTGTGTGTACAACAAATGCTTTGCACTACCCTCTGATAAGCCTAACTGCTCGACTACACTACCAAAAAAGAGAGCATTAGTGTTATCGACTTTAGCCTCTGGGGAACCCCTGGACTCTGTGCACACTACATCTCATTTTGATATAGTATGTACAAAGCCAGCTTCCTACAAGCACTAACAATTACATGGAAAAAAATTAAAAATAAGGTCTTTAATGTCATAGGTTATCATCAGCTTTGAGGTGTCACTGTAGCCTTAACTCCCACTTAAGACAGATGTAATATGACAGGCAGATCTGTTTGGAGCTCAGTCCACATGATATCATAGGACATCAAGTGATAGGATATGACAGTGCACTGCATGCCCTGACATTGCAATACATGACCTGATGTGACCTGACATATCACTTACATTGCACTACTGAGCGGGATAATGTGAATTAATGTTGTAATAGTACCTTGACACTGACCTTCCACTACATATCTATATGAGGATATTTTTTATTTTAGTACTGAAATGTGTAAATTTAACGAGAACTTGACTCACTTTAATTAATTTCTTTCTTTTGCATGTGTGGTGCTAGGTGTGTCAAGAGCATGGCTATTTGTTTTCTTAAATTTGTTTTAGTGCGAGTCAGAGAATGCAGCTTGGATTTCACTTGTTATTTTTACACATATATTTTTTGCACACTTTTGAAAGCTGCTTGGAAAAAATGGCTAATGAAGGGAGAAACTCATTGGCAATTTTCTAATTGTATCCAAGTCACTTTGACTGTAAATCTGTGTTATGTTGATATATTCACTATTTTGGGGACTTTATGTCTTTATAATTATAGTGGTTTGCAACTGCTGTACACCCAACTCCAGCTGAAAACTTTGGGGTAGTTGAAAAGGTGGCAAATGCAGGTATCCCCAAAAATTGACTCGCATAGAAGAGGGAAACTAAGGGGTTTCCATCGGCAGAGTCTCAGTGGGCTTCAGTCCACTAGTAAGTTTGAGTTTAGTTTGAGTTTATGGATTTGTAAAGCGCGTAGCTACCCTAGGGCGTCCCAGTGCTGAGATACGGGAAAGCTCCCAAGAAGGAAAAAAAGAGAAGAAGAGGAGAATTAAGGCAAAGAATTAGCAGCAAAAATAATTGTTTTTAACTTCTTCCTAAATAGGCGTTCGGAAGATTCGTGTCGTAGCTCTGAAGGAAGGGAGTTCCATAGCCGAGCAGCTTTTACCGTGAAGGAGTTACCTCCCCAAGATCTCTTAAATCGTGGTATGTGGACTTCCCAGGATGTAGATGAACGCAGAAGTCTAGTGGGGGCATAAATGGAGAGACAATGTCTAAGAAAAAAGGGACCCCTATCATGTAGGGCTTTATGGACCAGACATAAAGATTTAAATTGAATACGTTGTTTTATAGGCAACCAATGGAGTGCTGCAAGTGCTGGCTTCGCAGACAAATGCCTAGGTAGATTAGTAAGCAGTCTGGCTGCGGCATTCTGCACAACTTGGAGTTTCCTTATCACATAGTCTGGAGAACTAAGGAACAAAGAGTTGCCATAATCAAGGCGAGAAAGAATCAGCGCCTGAATGAGGATTCTTTTAGCCATGGGTGGTAGAAGATTCAGAATCTTCCTAAGAGATCTCAAAAGGCCAAAGCACATAGACAAGACCTTTTTAGACTGGATCTCCATAGTTAGACGGGGCTCAAGCCAAAAACCAAGGCTGTTGATATGTGTCTTAGGAGGGGGGAGGCTACTGAAGACCTCTGAATAAGAAGTTCGAGGAAAAGCAGGAGGGCCATTACCCACAATCATTACCTCGGATTTTCCGTCATTAAATTTCAGTTTGGATAAGGTCATCCAATTGGCAATGTCAGCCAAACAGCAAGAGAGGCTGGCGGAGGAGGAATGCGCAGTGCTGCAAAGGGATACTACTAACTGAGTATCATCAGCATAGGTAACCATGGAAAGGTTATGGGGGAACCACCTCAGCTAAAGAGGATAAATAAATATAAAAAAGAGTCGGGCTCAGAGAGGAGCCCTGAGGGACTCCACAGGTCAGAGGATAGATATCAGAAAAAAAAGAGCGGTCTAATACTTAAAAGGATCTTCCTGTGAGGAAAGAGGAAAGCCATGAGAGAGCAATGCCTCCTAACCCTATCTTAGACAGTCTGTGACAGAGGAGGTTATGGTCAACAGTATCAAATACTGCAATAAGATCAAGTAATATAATAGCGGCATGGCCTCCTTGATCTAAAAGTTGTCTGGCAGATTCAGTAGTTGCTAAGAGAGCAGACTCAGTGCTATGCTGGACTCTGAAGCCATCTGAGAGGGATCCAAGAGATTCTGGTTCTCTAGATAGCTTGTCAGTTGATGATTAACATGTTTTTCCAAGACTTTTGCTAAGATGGGAAGAAGAGCAATAGGCCTATAATTGTCTAGAGAGGCGGGATCCAGTTTGGGTTTTTTGAGAAGGGGTTTGATGACAGCATGTTTAAAAGACGGAGGCAAAGTGCCTAGAGACAAAGAGCGGTTTAAAAATGTTTGTCAATGGGGGAACGATAATGTCTGAAGTCAACAGCAGAATGGAAGGAGGGGCCGGATCGAGAGGGGAACCAGATTTAGTATTAAGAAGTAAATTAGCTACCAGAGTATCTGGAGGGGTTGAAAGACATTTAATACAGTACTCTGGACAGAAAGGTCAGTTGACTGATGATCCAGGGTTTCTTGAGGAGAGGCAGAAGGAAATGAAGAATATATTTTGATGACTTTGTCCTGGAAATGAGTGGCTAATAGATTACTCTGTTTAATGGATGCCTCTATAGGGGAGTCAGTTTGTGGAACCAAAGTCAGTTCCTTAAAAATCAGAAAAATTGCTTTATGGGAGTTGGAGGATTCTTCTATTTTCGTACTATAGTAAGTCATCTGGGCTGCTTTAATATTCTGATGGTAACATCTGATGGCTTGCTGTAGGAAAGTACCATCTTGCCTGGCATGTTACCCCCATTTTTCACTGTATATATGTTGTTTTAGTTGTATGTGTCACTGGGACCCTGTTCACCAGGGCCCCAGTGCTCATAAGTGTGCCTGAATGTGTTACCTGTGTAGTGACTAACTGTCTCACTGAGGCTCTGCTAATCAGAACCTCAGTGGTTATGCTCTCTCATTTCTTTCCAAATTGTCACTAACAGGCTAGTGACCAATTTCACCAATTTACATTGGCTTACTGGAACACCCTTATAATCCCCTAGTATATGGTACTGAGGTACCCAGGGTATTGGGGTTCCAGGAGATCCCTATGGGCTGCAGCATTTCTTTTGCCACCCATAGGGAGCTCTGACAATTCTTACACAGGCCTGCCACTGCAGCCTGAGTGAAATAACGTCCACGTTATTTCACAGCCATTTTACACTGCACTTAAGTAACTTATAAGTCACCTATAGGTCTAACCTTTACCTGGTAAAGGTTAGGTGCAAAGTTACTTAGTGTGAGGGCACCCTGGCACTAGCCAAGGTGCCCCCACATTGTTCAGGGCCAATTCCCCGGACTTTGTGAGTGCGGGGACACCATTACACGCGTGCACTACATATAGGTCACTACCTATATGTAGCTTCACAATGGTAACTCCGAATATGGCCATGTAACATGTCTATGATCATGGAATTGCCCCCTCTATGCCATCCTGGCATAGTTGGCACAATCCCATGATCCCAGTGGTCTGTAGCACAGACCCTGGTACTGCCAAACTGCCTTTCCTGGGGTTTCACTGCAGCTGCTGCTGCTGCCAACCCCTCAGACAGGCATCTGCCCTCCTGGGGTCCAGCCAGGCCTGGCCCAGGATGGCAGAACAAAGAACTTCCTCTGAGAGAGGGTGTTACACCCTCTCCCTTTGGAAAATGGTGTGAAGGCAGGGGAGGAGTAGCCTCCCCCAGCCTCTGGAAATGCTTTCATGGGCACTTTTGGTGCCCATTTCTGCATAAGCCAGTCTACACCGGTTCAGGGACCCCTTAGCCTTGCTCTGGCGCGAAACTGGACAAAGGAAAGGGGAGTGACCACTCCCCTGACCTGCACCTCCCCTGGGAGGTGTCCATAGCTCCTCCAGTGTGCTCCAGACCTCTGCCATATTGGAAACAGAGGTGCTGCTGGCACACTGGACTGCTCTGAGTGGCCAGTGCCACCAGGTGACGTCAGAGACTCCTTCTGATAGGCTCCTTCAGGTGTTGCTAGCCTATCCTCTCTCCTAGGTAGCCAAACCCTCTTTTCTGGCTATTTAGGGTCTCTGTCTCTGGGGAAACTTTAGATAACGAATGCAAGAGCTCATCCGAGTTCCTCTGCATCTCTCTCTTCACCTTCTGCCAAGGAATCGACTGCTGACCGCGCTGGAAGCCTGCAAAACTGCAACATAGTAGCAAAGACGACTACTGCAACTCTGTAACGCTGATCCTGCCGCCTTCTCGACTGTTTTCCTGGTGGTGCATGCTGTGGGTGTAGTCTGCCTCCTCTCTGCACTAGAAGCTCCGAAGAAATCTCCCGTGGGTCGACGGAATCTTCCCCCTGCAACCGCAGGCACCAAAAAGCTGCATTACCGGTCCCTTGGGTCTCCTCTCAGCACGACGAGCGAGGTCCCTCGAATCCAGCAACTCTGTCCAAGTGACTCCCACAGTCCAGTGACTCTTCAGTCCAAGTTTGGTGGAGGTAAGTCCTTGCCTCCCCACGCCAGACTGCATTGCTGGGAACCGCGACTTTTGCAGCTACTCCGGCCTCTGTGCACTTCCGGCGGAAATCCTTTGTGCACAGCCAAGCCTGGGTCCACGGCACTCTAACCTGCATTGCACGACTTTCTAAGTTGGTCTCCGGCGACGTGGGACTCCTTTGTGTAACTTCGGGTGAGCACCGTTTCACGCATCCTCGTAGTGCCTGTTTCTGGCACTTCTCCGGGTGCTACCTGCTGCTGAGAGGGCTCCTTGTCTTGCTCGACGTCCCCTCTCTCTCCTGACGCAATTTGCGACATCCTGGTCCTTCCTGGGCCACAGCAGCATCCAAAAACGCTTACCACATGATTTGCAGCTAGCAAGGCTTGTTGGCGGTCTTTCGGCGGGAAAACACTTCTGCACGACTCTCCACGGCGAGAGGGATCCGTCCACCAAAGGGGAAGTCTCTAGCCCTTTTCGTGCTTGCAGAAACCTCAGCTTCTTCTGTCCAGTAGAAGCCTCTTTGCACCCACAGCTGGCATTTCCTGGGCATCTGCCCATCTCCAACTTGCTTGTGACTTTTGGACTTGGTCCCCTTATTCCACAGGTACTCTAGATTGGAAATCCATTGTTGTTGCATTGTTGGTTTGTGTCTTTCCTGCATTATTCCCCTATCACGACTTCTTTGTCCTTTGGGGAACTTTAGTGCACTTTGCACTCACTTTTCAGGGTCTTGGGGTGGGCTATTTTTCTAACCCTCACTATTTTCTAATAGTCCCAGTGACCCTCTACAAGGTCACATAGGTTTGGGGTCCATTCGTGGTTCGCATTCCACTTTTGGAGTATATGGTTTGTGTTGCCCCTATCCCTATGTGTCCCCATTGCATCCTATTGTAACTATACATTGTTTGCACTGTTTTCTAAGACTATACTGCATATTTTTGGTATTGTGTATATATATCTTGTGTATATTTCCTATCCTCTCACTGAGGGTACACTCTGAGATACTTTGGCATATTGTCATAAAAATAAAGTACCTTTATTTTTAGTATAGCTGTGTATTGTGTTTTCTTATGATATTGTGCATATGACACTAGGTGGTACTGTAGGAGCTTCACTCGTCTCCTAGTTCAGCCTAAGCTGCTCTGCTAAACTACCATTATCTATCAGCCTATGCTGCTAGACACCCTATACACTAATAAGGGATAACTGGGCCTGGTGCAAGGTGCAAGTACCCCTTGGTACTCACTACAAGCCAGTCCAGGCTCCTACACTTGCCTATAGGCTTCTTTAGAGGGAAGACTATAGTTCTTTTTCCAAATTCTTTCAAGTTTTTTACAGCTCTTTTTGAGTTTTAACAAAAGAGGTGAAAACCAAGGGTTAGTCTTGTGAGTGGATTTCTTTAATCTAGTTTTAATGGGTAGGACAGAGTCTAAGGAGGTAGAAATCCAATTATTAAATGACTCTGCAGTGATAAAACGATAAATGATTATAGATCATAGGAGGAGTGCAGAGTGCCTTATGCCATTCTGTGGGAACTAGCTTGGACCAGATACGCCCCTCTGTTTTAGTCTTAGTGTGAGCACCTGAGGGATGGTTGTATAAAAGAGAAAAAGACAGGAGATAATGATCTGTCCTAGGCAGGGGCAGAGGAGTAAACATCATAAAATCAGGGTCATTGCTAAAAATAAGATCAATAGTGTGGCCTTTAAGGTGAGTGGGATCCGTCGAATACTGAACCAAGTCCAGAGCAGTCAGAGAGGCTAATAAGGATTGGGCAGCAGGACAATCTACATTCTCGGAATGAATGTTAAAATCTCCGATAATGGTTAAGTTAGGAGTGTTACAAATGAGACTGGCTACGGCATTGGGTAAAGATTCTAAGAAGTTAACACAAGAGCCTGGAGGTCGATAAAGAAGAATGCCAGAGAAAGTGAAAGTAGGTGATAAGTATAATGTAAAGGTCATGCTCTCGCACCCTGCAATATCAAATGACGAAGCAACACATTTAATTGCCGTCTTATGAATGGTAGCAATACCGCCTTTCCACATGAATTATTGTGTAAGTGGATGGTAAGGTTCTACAAATATCAACAGATGAATTATCCGTCAACTATGTTTCTTTAAGAAATAGTGCATCAGGTTGGAGATTTTCTAACAGGGTGTAAATATGTAAATAGTGTGCTGGTAGAGAGCGACAATTAAGCAGGAACATTCTGCCCAATTGCTGAGAGGAGTTTATAAAAGAAGAGGAATTAGTGGGTTTCCAGGAGCAACTGGGGCATAGTGAAAGGTTGCAAGAGCACGAAGTGTTAGAAAGGCACGTACCAGTAATAAAGGATACAGGTGCAGGTAGTAGTAAAGGAGAGTGGATAAGCCTATTAATATCCAGAGGAGCAGCATTTCTGGGCTCGTCTGGGCGCGGATGGGCGCAGACGGGCTTGCCTCTGGCACGCCTCCGCTTCGCGGCTGGCAAACAGCAGGCTTTAAATCCCCCATCAGGGGAAGCCTGATGCCGGATGAACTAGCGGCTAGACCGCTAACAAAAATGGCAGCTGAAAATGGCCTCCCAGGTAAAGGAATGAGAAGTAAAAATGGAGACTGCCGGACCACTAAACACGGGAGCCTGCAGCTCCTATATCGAAAAACTACCCCCAAAAAATTACTGGTCCCAAAGAAAAAGTATCCCAAAAAGCACCTGAAAGATTTAAAATAGTTAAAAACCAACAAATATTTTAAAACGACTCAGGAGGAGTCACATACCTGGTCTGGCAGGCAAACAGCAGGCTTTAAATCCCCCATCAGGGGAAGCCTGACACCGGATGAACTAGCAGCTAGACCGCTAACAAAAATGGTGGCCGAAAATGGCCTCCCAGGTAAAGGAATGAGAAGTAAAAATGGAGACTGCCGGACCACTAAACACGGGAGTCTGCAGCTCCTATATCGATACCTACCCCCCAAAAATGAATGTGCCCACAGAAAACGTATCCCAAAAAGCACCTGAAAGATTTAAAATAGTTAAAAACCAACAAATATTTAAAAAAACAACTCAGGAGGAGTCACGTACCTGGTCTGCCCGGCAAACAGCAGGCTATAAATCCCCCATCAGGGGAAGCCTGACGCCGGATGAACTAGTGGCTAGACCACTAACAAAAATGGCATCCGAAAATGGCCTCCCAGGTAAAGGAATGAGAAGTAAAAATGGAGACTTCCGGACCAGTAAACACGGGAGCCGGCAGCTCCTATATCGAAAAACTACCCCCCAAAAATTACTGTGCCCACAGAAAAAGTATCCCAAAAAGCACCTGAAAGATTTAAAATAGTTAACAACCAACAAATATTTAAAAACTACTCAGGAGGAGTCACGTACCTGGTCTGGCCGGCAAACAGCAGGCTTTAAATCCCCCATCAGGGGAAGCCTGACGCCGGATGAACTAGCGGCTAGACCGCTAACAAAAATGGCGGCCGAAAATGGCCTCCCAGGTAAAGGAATGAGAAGTAAAACCATTGACCTGGAAGCCTGTCCACCTCTGAAACGTGAGATCTCAGTGACGGTTTCCCCGCCATATTTAAGGCACTGCCACATCCTGGGGATGTAATATGGCCCTGACCAGGGGAAACAACTCAATGGTCCTGGTATGAAGAGAGAAACCTTCATGTGTATTGGGGCCATTGCATTTTTGTTTTTTTTCTGAAACAAACTCCTGCTTTAAAGAGTTTTGCTTTAGAGAAAGAAAAAAATATGACGTTTTGGGACAAGTAACCATGATGTTGGCTCAGCGCACTCCTCTGCCCACAGGTCTCCTGCCACACAGGTAGTACACTGAAGACCAAGAGGTCCTCATAACATGGCGGAAGGTTATCCGCCTGTTGAGGGGAGGCTAGGATCTCCTTTGACCTGGTGAGCTAGCACGCTGCCCACCAGGGGCTAAATGATGCTGTTTGTATGGAGTTATCCAGGCCAGAAATGCCTTCTTTGCACATTAATTTGATTGGTTTGGCTATTCAGTACTGCATCAATGAATATGGATTCTTCTATGGCCTCTTCCCTTGGATCATACTTAGTTGATTCCAATTAAATTTATATTTGGCTACTCATTGGCTCAGTTGTCGTTCTAGGCTAGGTTTGCATATTATAAATAACCCGAATAAAAAAAAACTCACAATAGATTGCTATTACTTTCTTCAAATATACATTTGTTATTTCAAATACCCGTTGGCTAATAAGCATATTCAGTTGGGCTCAGTTGCAATTAATGCACCTCCTTTGTTAATTCATGTACGTCACTGTGGCTATATTACACCTGAATGTGCATGGGTAATAGCTTCTTTGAGAACTGCAGATATTGTGTTTCCCAACGAGTCACTGAATATCACTTTCATCAGTTTGGGTACACCCAAATTACTGATAAGTTATGGTGGGGTGAAAAGTGTCTTTCCCTGTCAAACCAATTTTTACTATTTTTGAAGTGTGCAGCGGTTGGCCCAAATACACTCTGTGCTTGAAGCATGCGTTTGATGTGGACGCCTTTGAACTGGTTTTGCTTTTATTTGCACTGTCGGGCAGCCCACTTAAAAAAGGCTAAAAACCTCCTCAAAACGCGTTTTGAAGCATGACATTTTCACTCGGTGTCACTAAACTACACGTGTACTGAGAATTTTTTTTTGAAAGTTGGTGAATTTTTCTCAAATAGTTCTAAATCTATAGGCAGTTTCAGATGGGCAACTGCACCGCCAATGCTTAATTTTTACAGATGACTGGAGGTGATGGGCATCGGCGCTCATTTTGGGCACCAATACTTTTTTTTCATCATCAGACTTGAGTGGAAAAAAAGGCGAAAGATAGAAAAACAGTGAGAAAGCAGCGTTTTGTGGCTTTGCACTTCATGAATACTCCCTGTCATCTAGTGCACCTATGCCTTATTGTCTATTGTACTAATATTTTAGCGATTGTGTTATGTACTAAGGTACTAGTTTATAAATACAGTTATACCTTTTCTCCTGATCTTCACCCCCCCCCAAAAAAAATGTGCTCCTTGTTGGTATCTGCTTTCCACTTTCCTCACTTGCCAATTGGTTTGCTCCGTGAGAATGTTGGCTAAAGAGGGCATCTCTTCGACAGTGGCCCTGTTGTCGAGTTGGTGATGACAGTTACACAGATAAACTTAGCTAAGAATTACTCTGCGCTTATGAGCCTCTTTCCTTCTGAGTGACGAGAAAGAACCTGTAAGAGTGAGATAAACCAAGAGGAAGTGGAGGGGGTGGAAGAAAGAAGCAGGAGGTTGGATCAAAGCTAAGCAGTCTTGGTGTTGAGCAAACCTGACATTCGGCAGTGCTGTTGGCAGGCGCCTAAGAAAAATTGTGGGTCCCTGCACATTTTTTTTTGGCACAAATGAATTCCCGAGTGCAACCATAGGGAAAGCAACATTGCATCTTCCATTGGGAATTCATATTAATCGCCCCACCCCCCCCCCCGACTTTTGAAATAGTTGGCTAAAACTCACCAAGGTTTGATAGCCTCATATATATTTTCAAATAGGTGCCTGAAATCAGTTTGTAGCACTTTTTTTTAAACACAGGCTTTTTCCTAGAATACACATTAGGGCAATTTGCTCAAACCATGTGGCGTTCCTAACAATGATAACAAATGATGCAGGCACATTTTGAAGCAGTACCCCAATTTATCTTTGTTTTGTGAAAATCCACATAATAGTTTTTGTAATAAACTGAGATGCCGTTTTGGAAGTTCTCCAATTCTGATTCCCTACAAGAAACAAAGAGGCCTCACCTTTATTAGTGGGGCTAGTCTCACTGCCTTACCTCAGCCTGATTTAGGCAGCAGGAGAGAAAACGTTGTAGGCCGGTGCTTGCCAAACGTTTTAGAACCATGACCTACTTTTGATAACGAAAAACGTTTGCGACCAACCCCTGCTTTGGTGGACATGAGGTGGGAGACTTTTTCATGTGATTAAAGCATTGTGTAGCAGCACACTGTTGTTTACAGATAGCACATTTTCCATTGAAATAGCCACCATATTTGCACAGACATGCAGTTTTACTGACAAAACTATTTAGCACACAAAAGGTGTGTGTGGAAATCGAGTTTCAGTGAATATTATTTGTACATCACCAAGTAAAAGTGTGTTTTTCTTAATCCTAATAAATTCTTTGTTTCCTTCACACTTCAGAATTACAAAAAAGTGTGCTTTGTTTGTACTTTCTTAACTGCCGAATGTATACAGTTCATTTAGAGGTATTTACATCCTGTTGTGTGCCACAAAAAGACATTGCACATATTTTGCTTTCACGCTCACTCTACTCCAGAAAGACTGTTACATAACTCACATTATTTTTCTTTCTCTGGCTGCAAAGTGAGAGGACTTTTTAAACACCAATCCCCATGTTAAAATTAAGCAGAAACTTGTCAGAAGGCATAGCTTTACATGTAACCTATGTCTTTGAAGCGCAGCAAATTTGACAAGATAAATACAGAACTTAAAGTCATCTTTATTTATTGCTTGGATTTTAGCAACCCACCAAAAATCGTCTTGTGACCCACAGTTTGGGAAACTCTGTTGTAGGCTGTCCTTGCAGTCACTGCGGTATCTTTAGTTGGAGGCTTACCCCACCTGGTTCACTATGGCTTTCATAAATGCAACATAAAGCTTTCAAACGTGTGCGGGAGGGGGTCTTTGATGGTGGCAGATTGGATGAGGAACACCTTTGACCATCTTTAGTGCTTAATTTGTAACAAATTGAGTCCAAGGGCCCAAAGTATTTTTCTGTTCTGCACTGCAGCTTCAATCACCTCCACTTGTGCCACTGCTGCCAAATGCCAGTGACAACAGGACATACATGCTAGTTTAAAAAAAAAAAATTAAATCCCCACTGCGGAAATCTTCAAAAAAAAATAATAATAGACACACAGGGGGTCATTCAGACCCCGGCGGGCGGCGGGAGCCGCCCGCCTGGCGGGAACCGCCGAATGACCGCACCGCGGTCAAAAGACCGCGGCGGCCATTCTGTGTTTCCCGCTGGGCTGGCGGGCGACCGCCAGAAGGCCGCCCGCCAGCCCAGCGGGAAACCCCTTCCCACGAGGACGCCGGCTCCGAATGGAGGCGGCGTAGTGGGAAGGGTGCGACGGGTGCAGTGGCACCCGTCGCGTATTTCAGTGTCTGCATAGCAGACACTGAAATACTTTGCGGGGCCCCCAGGGGCCCCGCGGCACCCCCTACCGCCATCCTGTTCCTGGGGGTGTCAGAATCCCCATGGCGGCGGAGCGCGCTCCGCCGCCATGGAGGATTCCCCCGAGCAGCGGAAAGTCGGCGGGAGACCGCCGACTTTCCGTTTCTGACCGCGGCTGAACCGCCGCGGTCAGAATGCTCGAGGGAGCACCGTCAGCCTGTTGGCGGTGCTCCCGTGGTCGGTGACCCTGGCGGTCACCGGCCGCCAGGGTCAGAATGCCCCCCACAGTGCCACCATATGGTGAATAAATACATTGTGGTGTTCAGAAAAAGGTGCTGGTGTAGAAAACTGTCAAACGCTGGTACAAATTAAGCACTGACCATCTTCCACTACTTAGGAGACCTGGGAGTAGAGAGACTGGTCCTGCAGTGAGGTTGAACAAAGAAATATAATGTCAACTGAACCCCATAGAAAGTGCAGCATGGGATGCCGTGCTGTGCATCTGGGCAAAATGCCTTCCTCATATTCCAATGTTTTCATTTTTCTTTATGCTGGTATGTATTAACAAAAGAGCTATTACAATACAATGTTATATACCACAACATGTTTATGTTGTTAATCTGAGATGCTCTCTTCACATTCATGCATCCCGCAGCCTTGAAATGGATGAAAGCACCACACATGTGATGCAGACTCCATGTCCCAGTGGCCACCAGTCACCTTGCTTGCTACTCACAAAAAACATTGCCTTCATTTCACATGCATACATCTGGGAAGATAAAGGGTTTTGCGATGCAAAAAAAAAAATCACCTCCATTTTATCTCACAACTATCCATTGGAGCATGATACAACTACAAATTGCTTCCTGCTTCTTGAATTAACACCCAATTTCAAGAAACTGAAGTTTGAAAATAACCCATTGTAGCTTATAAACGACCATCTAAACAGTATTTTAAATTGATGGAAGCATGAAGGGACCGAGAAGATGGCCAGTGTCTGGATACAGCTCTAGAAAGAGACAAAAGAAGGAGCGTACAACTACTAAAAACTAACTGAAAGTGACCTTTGTACATAACCAGTCAAACGATTGAAGAGAAACATTACACCTTGAAAAGGGTCAGAGGCCACGGGTCGAAAGAAAAATATATGTCGAGTTACTTGACCAGCAGGGATCAGTAACATGTAGTCAGGAATAGCTCTGTTGATGTAATCCTTGAAGAACATGTAACAGTACATTGCAGAACACAACATCGAAATGGAGAATTGAATTGCTAACTAAAAAAAGAGTACTGGCCTGACAACACCATGAATCAACATTTGTACTGGTTCTTCCCAGTTCCGCTGGAGCTCTGACAGAGAGTACTATCCCGGAAAAAACGACCTACATCACCACTTCTAAATGTACATTATGACTCCTCTTATTCATTTTCCACACGTGGCCAAAAGGCCAAGCAAACACATTGGTGAATAAATATATAATTTTAGCGTTTTTAATACCAAATGTTCAGGATTTACCTACATTTTCTAATAGTACCCAAGAAATCCTAGGCATCAAAACAGCCTTGTGGCTATGTACCCCTCGCCTTCCCACGTGGTGCTGCTTTATGTCTGTTATTTGTCCCTCTTTTTGCCTTTTTCAATGAAATTCTCAGACCTTTACTGTCTCCTTCACTCTCTGTTAGTCTCATACGCTTCCTTCACTTCACTGCTTTTATCTCTGACTTGAAAACTCTTTAGTTCTATTGCTATCTTCAGTCTTCAAATCTAGTTTTTGTCTCTCTGCTCCTCACCCTATCGCATTCCGTCAAATGCCACTCCCTGCCAACTCTGTCTGCGGCATTCTTTCCCTGTCTCCTTTTCCTCTCCTAATCTCTTCTCCACCTGCCTCCTTTCTCCTCCACGCTTGCCTGGGTACTGGTGAAGGGATGTTTATGTGAGGAATCCTAGCTGTTGCTGAGACAGCAGGTTCTAACCGAGAAGCCAGAGTTAAAGCTGACACAACTGCCGCGTAAATAGCAACGTCTTTGTTTGCGGAAGTGAATAAATATATGCATATATGAAAACTTGCCTGGGAAGTTTTCGGGTGTTTGTAGAGCTTATATCTGCATTCATTGCGTTTCTTTGTGTGTTTGGCGTGTGTGCTTTTGAGGGGGGAGCTAGACTAAGGGGGGGGGGTTGTTCTTATGCACTTTGCAGAGCATGGGTTTCTGGGGACGTGTGTATGCTGTGGTCTGCATATGGGAGAATATATGATGTTTGGGGAGCTTTGTGTGTAGGGTAAACATGTGTGGCATCTGTGTGTGTAAAGGCTGGGTACCAAGGAGTATGTGTGTTTGTGTGTGGTGTGAGAATATGTGTGACAGGAAGTCAATATGGTGGAGAGCTTGTGTATGACAGAAGTCTGTGTATACTGGAGTCTGTGTTGTGTGGGATGTGTTTCAGTGTAGGGGAGAAGTATTTGTGTAATTCTTGACACCCGGTATGTGAGTGTATCTTCGAGGGGGTTTGGGAGGGAAGTCTTACTCTGTGTCAGTGTATGTGTTGGTGATGCCTGTGTATGGGACAGATTGAGTGTGTGTGGCAAAGTCTGTAAATGTGATAAGGTGGTGTTGGTATGTGAGCAGTCTTTGAAAGAAATACGTGCAGTGAGTATGTGTATGGTGGTCAGTATTGGGGTCCCTATGTGATGGATCATAGCGTGAGAGTTTGTGTATGCGTGGTGGACCACATATGTGGTGGCACATAAATCTATGGAGGGGGTCTTTGACTGTTGAAATCTGTGAGTATACATACTTGGTTGAGCATATGCACGTGTGGAAGGTGAGGTTTTGCATGATGGGCAATTTTCCTAATGCTATTTGCTGGTCATTGCCAACACTGTGTCATAGGCCATAGTTACAAACCCTCCTAAGATGGTCCTAATTTCATATCTTGTATGCCACAGCCATGTTTGCTATTCCTGCCTAATATTGCCAATTGTTGCTAATTCTGTCAGATATGATTTGTTTGTAAGACCTGTTTGAAATGGCCAGGATTTGAAAACGTGCCTCACATAGGCATTATTTTAGTGCTAACTTAATGTGGTTATTTCATAAGGTCTTTATTCCCAATCATGCCTAATATGGTTATTGTAGGTGGCAATGCCTCATATTGTTGTTATCTCAAAACATGCGTTATATGGTCCTTTTTAGAAAGACTACATAAGGTGGTAATTATGCCAAGCCTGCATAATGCCTTGGCTAAAACTGCCCTACATCACCATTGTTCATATTTCTACCTTATATAGTCATTATTTCTAATTCTTCCTGGTAATGTCTTTGCATCTAATCTTGCCTGGCCTTCTCATTATTGTCTCTGGTAAATTCATTATTTCTAATCTCACCTGAATTGCTTAATTAATTCCTTCTTGTTGATCATTATTTCAAAATCTGCCAGAATCAATTGAGTTGTTAAATGTGCTTTAATTTTGCCATAGCACAGAACGACAGTTGAACATGCAAGGGGCAAGTGTCCTTCATGTGGTATGTGGCGGACAGAGCAAGAACATGAGGTGGCATGTTGGCCGTGCAGGTGTGCTACATGTTACAGAGGGAAAAAAGGTAGCAAATTTTACTTGACCATCTCTGCTGGTCTTATTACAACTATGTATGCCTTTTACCCAAACTGAAGAGTAACATTACAATTGTAGTACAAAATATCCAGTTTACATTAAAGAACACAACAACGTCACTCAACAATATCAAAATTGTATTTTGAAATTGAGCATGAGTTTTATAAACCTTAATAACCACCAACAAAAAGAGGGCATCTTAACCATTTCAACTTTGAACATTCATGCACCACACTGCAATAAACATTTACAGCACATTAAGGGGCAAATGTACACATTTTTGGAATGGTGATTACCTAATTGCGATTTTCTGTGAATCATAATTAGGAAATTGCTAATCCTGATCTATGAAGCAGATTGAGTTTCACTTAGCGATTCCTAGTGGGTCGCAAATCGACCTTTCTCATGAATATTAATGAGGTAGTTCTCAGTTTGCGACCCATTAGGAATTGCAGCCATCTCAGGGACAGTGGTCTGCTGAGATCAGCAGATCATCTTGTCTGTGACAGCTTTTTAAGGAACCAATCTTTTTTTTCTCTTCATGCAGCTTGTTTTCCTTAACCCCTTCACTCACTGCCAGGACTTTTTTTTGGCTATTTGGGGCAGAACTTTTTGTCCACAAAAGCTGCCCACGCCAAACTTACGTCCTGTTATTCCCAAAATCCCAGGGATTCTAGAGATACCCAGACTTTGTGGGGTCCCCTGAAGGAGACCAAGGAATTAGCCAAAATACAGTGAAAATGTAGATTTTGTTTTTTTTAAAATGGGGAAAAAAGGCTACAGATGAAGGCTTGTGTTTTGTTCCCTAAAAATGGCATCAACAAAGGGATTGCAGTGCTACAATCACCAGCTTCCCAGCTTTCAGGAACAGGCAGACTTGAATCAGAAAACCACAATTTTCAACATAATTTTGGAATTTTACTGTGACATACCCCATTTTTACTAGTTTTTTGTGCTTTCAACCTCCAAAACAATGCTTGGTGGTAGGAATTTTGTGGATTCCTGTAGATTCTGGAAGGTTCCTTCACAAAAATGTGGGAAAAATGTATGATTTCCAGCAAAGTTGGTGGTTTGCAGGGCATTGTGGGTAAGAAAATGGTGCAGGTGCATGTGAAGCACACCACCCTGGAATCACCCAGATCTTTAGTTTTCAGATGTGTCTAGGTCTTGTGGATTTTTCTAAATGGCAGCATCCCAAAGTCCAAAAAGCGCAGCCCTCACCATTTCAAGTGGGACGATTTTGAGAGTTAGCCAAGCTCTCATGGCCCAAATGTAAAATCAAAACCCAAAATAATCAAATGTCCCCTTGCTTGCTGTGGGATAACATGTTTTACTGTGCGGAGGGAAGCTGAAAGACTGTTACTACCTTCAGTTGTGGCGGGGGTATAACCAGGCCCATACTGGTTGGTAGCCACCACCCCACTATTTTATGTATATTTTTTAATTCCCTGGCATCTAGTATGCCTTCTGCCCCCTGGGGAGTGGATCCGGGTTAATTACCCCACCTGCCCACCAGAGGACAGAACAACTTTGGCCCCATTTTTTGGGGGTGGGGGTATGGCTATACCCCCATCCTCTCGTTTTGGAAAAAAAAAATCTTCCGTGGTCTCTGGTGGGCTTTCTGCCCCCCTTGGGGGCAGGTGGGCCTTCCAAAAATAGGCTGATCTGCCCCCAGGGGGGGTCAGATATGGCCAACAGTAATGTGCCTCCCCATGGGGAGTGACCCTTGCCCAAGGGGCTGCCTTCCCCAAACAAAACACACACATACACACACACCAATCCCACGGGCAGATTAGCCTAATAGAAATAGGTTGATCTGCCCCCAAGGGGAGAAGAAATGACCTAAAGTAAATTTGCCCCCCAGGAAAATGACCCTTGCCTAAGGGGTCGCCCCCCTTGCATGAAATTGATGCAAATAAATAATAATTCCTGGTGTCTAGTGGTTTCTCCCTCCCTTGGGGACAGATAGACCTAACAAAATTAGGCTGATCTGCCCCCAAGGGGGATAGAAATGGCCTAAAGACAATTTACCCCCAAGGGGAGTGACCATTGCCTAAGGGGTCGCTCCCCATATTTAAAAAAAAAACATAGTAAACATAAAAAAATATATATCCCTGGTGTCTAGGGGTTTCTGCCCCCCTGGGGGCAGAAAAGGCCTAACAATATTTGCCCCCCCCCTCCGCCGGGGAGTGGCCCTTGCCCAAGGGGCTACTCCCCTTATGTATAAACATAAATAAAAAACAAAACTCCCTTGTGTTTAGTGGTTTCTGCCCCCTTGGGGGCAGATCGGCCTAATAGAAATAGGCCGATCCGTCCTAAAGGGGAGCAGAAAAGGCCTAAATTAAATTCCCCCCCCCCCCAGTGGAGCGACCCTTGCCTAAGGGGTCACCCCTCTTGCGTGAAATTGACACAAAAAAATAGAAATCCCTGGTGTCTAGTGGTCCCCCCCCCCTTGGGGGCAGGTTAGCCTAACAAAAATAGGCTGATCTGCCCCAAAGGGGGGCAGAAATGGCCTAAAAATTTGCCCCCCAGTTGAGCGACCCTTGCCTAAGGGGTCGCTCCCCACGTACATAAAACAAAAACAAAAATGATCCCTGGTGTCTAGTGGTTTCTGCCCCCCTCCCCCTGGGGGCAGATCGGCCTAATTGGGGCCTAACTGGAGAACGGCCCTTGCCCAATAGGCCGCTCCCCTTATGCCATAAACAAGAAACATCCCTGGTGTCTAGTGGCATTTCTGCTGCCCGATCACATCGCGATCAGGCAGCAGAAATGCTGAGACAGACATGAAAGGAGAGGAAAGTCCTTTCCTCTCCTTTCATGCCTCTCCCACCCCTCCACGTGATTGGAGGAGAAATGCTTTTGCATTTCTCCTCCGATCCATGGGGGCAGCATCTGATGAGGTCAGCGCCCAATCGTGCGCTGATGTCATCAGACGCCACAGGGAGGGATCAGGAGGGGCGGAAGGGGAAGCGATTCCCCTTCCACCCTTGCCCAGGGGAGTGGGGTGCCAGGCCCCGGGGGGAGCGCTAGTGCTTTCCCCGTGGGCCACTGTCTGGACGTAATGGTTATGTCCTGGGCACCAGAGCGGTGCTGCCCAGGACGTAACCGTTACGTCCACGGCACCCGAGGGGTTAAAGGAAAATGGATGCTTTTAGAAAGAAAAAAATAAATTTTTAAGTTTAATTTTATAAGGGTAGGCAGTGGTCCGTGGGACCACTGCCTGCTCTTAAAAAATACTTGTATCAGCATTCACAAAGGGGGAGGGGTACTATGGGGACCCTTTCCCATTTGAGAATAGTTACCACCTCCTCTGAGGTGTTGGTAAAAAATTAATGTTTTGCAACTGTAAGTTGGTCACAAAACATTCATAAATATCCCTGCAAATAGGTATTAGGAAGGAATGCCCTAAAGACGTCCCTTCCAAATACCATTTGGCAAACCTAAATTGCAATTTGGTAACAGGCTACTGAATCACAATTTGGCTTTTGTACATCTAAAAAAAACGTTTTTTGCGGTTGCAAACAGCACAATTCATAGGTTTTGTACATATGGCCCCAACTTACAAAGCTCAAACATTATTATAAAACGTTAGTGAAATATACTCAGTTTTAACACAGGGTACAGTGATGATTTCAACTTGTAGGGATATGACACAAAAATAGGCCTACACTATGTAAATTAACATATAGACAGCAAGGAAAGGAGTGTTTGAATAAATAAAACATTTAGCCGGAGAGCACACATCAACATTTTCAATAAAAACATTAGAATAAATTAGCTCTGGACAAAGCCTTCATACAAAACACAGAGGTAAATTTGGTGTGCTAGTTAACACCATCAGAATGGACAATATAGCTTTAAATGAATCATTTAAGTGAGAAAATCAATGTACGTTTTCAATTACATCGAATCAGTCGGACCTCAGATGAGTACTGAAAGCCTTATACTCATTGCAAGAGGAAGGAACAAATAAGTTGTTTTCAAATTTATTATCAGTGATTACTACTTTCAAAATGGTTGCAGTGCATTATAGTGTAGTCTAATACGTTGCGAGCTAGGTAAAATAATTACAAATCTATAAAAAAAAAATTTACATTAAGGTCATAACTTGTATTCAATGTAAAAGAAGACACTGAAATTCGCGACGGGTGCTACTGCACCCGTCGCACATCCTCCACTCCGCCGGCTCAATTCGGAGCCGGCATCCTCATGGAGGGGTGTTTCCCACAGGGCTGGCGGGCGGCCTGTTGGCGGTCGCCCGCCAGCCCAGTGGGAAACCCAGAATACCTGCGGCGGTCTTTTGACCACGCAGCGGTATTCTGGCGGTTCCCTCCAGGCGGGCGGCTCCCGCCGCCCGCCGGTGTCAGAATGACCCCCATAGTGTCTTCACTATGAGCACTGGGCCCTGGCTGGCAGGGTCCCAGTGAGACAGTGAAAACACCCTGACATACGCTCACAAACAGGCCAAAAGTGGGGGTAACAAGGCTAGAAAGAGGCTACTTTCTCACAGTGGTGTAGATTGAAGTAAAGTGTTATAGCGTGGCAGAGTGGCATACAGTGGAGGAGCACTGAGTGGAGGGGCGTAGACTGGAGGGGCATAGAGTAGAATGAAATAAAGTGTAGTAGAGTGGAAGGGCAGGGAGTGGCATTAAGTGTCGCAGAGTGGAGTGTCGTGGGGTAGAGTGACACACAGTGGAGTGAAGTTTTATGGAGTAGAGGGGCATAGAGTAGCGTAGAGTGGAGGATCAGAGGGTGGCGTACATGTTGCAGAAAAAGTGGAGTGGCATAACGTAGAGTGGGTTAAAGTGTTGTGGAGTGAAGTGCCTTAGAGTGGAGGTACATGAAATGGCATTTAGTATCGCAAAGTGGAGTGTCGCAAAGTGGAGTGTCACAGAGGAGAGTGTTGAAGAGAGGAGTGTCACAGATTAACATGTTGTGTCATGGTGTGTCGTTGAGTGGAATGGAATAGAGTTCAGCAGAGTGCCATAGAGTGAAGTGGTATGAGTGACCTAGAGTAAAGTGGTATAGCGTGTTGTACAGTGGAGTAGTGTAGAGTGGTGTAGAGGGAGTGGAGTGCCGAAGAGTGCAGTGGAGTGGCGTAGAGTGGCCTGGAGTGAAGAGTGGCACTGATTGGAGTAGAGCGTTGTAGAATGGAGTGCCTTAGAGTGTAGTGGAGTATTGTCGAATGGCATGGAGTGGTATGGCACAGAGTGGAGTGGAGTAGAGTGGAGTGGTGTAGAGAGGAATAGAGTCATGTAGAGTAGAGTGTTGTAGATTGGAGTACAGTGTCATGGGGTGGAGTAGAGTGTTGTGGGGTGGTATAGAGTGGAGTGGTGTAGAGTGGAGGGGTGTACAGTGTCAAAGTAAAGTGGCCTGAAGTGAAGTGAAGTAAAGGGGTGTAGACTGGATTAGCATAGAGTGAAGTGGCATAGAATGGAAGGAGTGGAGAGTCCTAGAGTGGCATAGGGTGAAATAGAGGGTCATAGAGTGAAGCTGAGTGTCGTACAGTGGAGTATGGTGTTGTAAAGCGGAGTTGTGTTGAGTGGAGTATGCATGGTGTGTTAGCCCATTGCCAATTTTCAATTGAAATGACTATTTCATTTGCACAGACATACAGTTTTACTGATGAAACTATACAGTGCCCAAATAATAATGTGTGGAAATAGCATCTGCTAGTGCATTTATTTATTTTGATCGTATTAAAATATTTGTTTACACCACATTTCAGAATTACAAAAAAATGTGATTCATTTGATCTTCCCTAATTCTGGTATATTCTGAAATATTTGCACAGTTAGTTTACAGACATTTACATTTTGTTGTGTGCTTGAAAAAAATAATACCTTACAGTCTTTTCCTTCAGCAGACCCCCAGTACCTAGCAAGATTGTCACATAAGTGCTCTAACTTTAAAGTCAGAGAAAGAAAAGTAAATGCCTAGCTCATTCGGAAGACAGAGCCTCACATTTGACCTCTGTCTTTGAGTGTACAGCAAATGTGACTAGAGTAAAATGTAAAGGCCCGAGAGAGAGCACTTGTGGAAAAATACAAAGAGCGATTCAGAGAGGCGGTGAACAGGCTATGTACGACTGGAAAGACAAAGGGGGTGATTTAAACCTTGGCGGACGGCGGAGGCCGTCCGCCAAGGTACCGCCGTGAAATGACCGCACCGCGGTCAAAAGACCGCGGCGGCCATTTAAACATTTCCGCTGGGCCTGCGGGCGCTCTCCGAAAAAGCGCCCGCCGGCCCAGCAGAAATGCCCCTGCAACGAGGACGCCGGCTCAGAATTGAGCCGGCGTAGTTGCAGGGGTGCGACGGGTGCAGTTGCACCCGTCGCGTATTTCAGTGTCTGCAAAGCAGACACTGAAATACTTTGCGGGGCCCTCTTACGGGGGCCCCTGCAGTGCCCATGCTATTGGCATGGGCACTGCAGGGGCCCCCAGGGGCCCCGCGGCACCCCCTACCGCCATCCTGTTCATGGCGGGTTTCCCGCCATGAACAGGATGGCGGTAGGGGGTGTCTGAATCCCCATGGCGGCGGATCACGCTCCTCCGCCATGGAGGATTCAATGGGGCAGCGGTAAACCGGCGGGAGACCGCCGGTTTACCCTTTCTGACCACGGCTGAACCGCCGCGGTCAGAATGCCCTCGGGAGCACCGCCAGCCTGTTGGCGGTGCTCCCGTGGTCGGTGACCCTGGCGGTCACCGGCCGCCAGGGTCAGAATGACCCCCAAAGTCTTGCTGGACAACCTAAACCAAATGTGGGGTACAACCCACAAAGTTAATGTTAAGGAATGGGAAAAATGCGTTTCCAGGAAAGCTTCCAGAATGTCCCAAAGAAGTCATTACAAACCAGGCAGATGTGCTGTCTGGCATCCTTTAAACTAAAAATGGCTTAACGCAGAAATATAGTGTGGCGCTGGAAAACATGCATTCCCATAGTAGTTCCTGCACTGATAGAGCTACGTTTTGTGTGGATGTGCTCCTTGTGAAAGAGCAGAATGCCATAATTGACATTGATGTTAGCCACTGGCTGCACTGAGCTGACCCACTGCCCCACGCTCTTTGCTGCAAGTGGACAGAATTAAAATGTGAATGAAACAACAACAGATTAATGGATGGCTAGGGCTGACTGAAAGCCCCTGCAAATATATTATAAATATATTTTTATCTTGGCTAACATCGGACCTTCACATGATGGTGCCAAAATAACCTTGATTCAACCACATCTGCCTAATGTAAGCAAAATTAAATTGTATGTCACATACGCTACATCAAAACACGGACTACTGAAATCAAGCAGAACACAAAATGAAAGAGATGTATAGAAAGATAATGATGGAAACAAACACAGACCAATGACAAAAATAACATAAAATAACTAGCTGACAGCTTTTACCAAACCCAGATACAAATAACACGGAAAACAATTAAAAACTTAGAACAGAACATTTACATTAAGTCTTCACAAACATGAAACATAAGATATTTCTGCAAACAATACACTTTCCATTACAATATATGTTACGCAACTTAAAAGAATTACATACTATCATAGAATGCCTTAATGTGTCACAGAACACTATAATACAACTCTGCTACCTAAATGTCCAATAATGCCCCAAAACAGATACACATAAATCTGGATGGGAAGTATTTTCTCAGCTTGGTGCAATTTTAGTAACACTTTTCTTTATACAGGAGCCACATGAGAGGGCCTTGATAGTGTCATCTGCACCATTTTCTAGGTTTAAGTGGACAATGTTGACCTTGTGAGTTGGGACCTGACATTTTAGGAACTATACCGTACGGGCTACTCTGGAATAACGAATAGATCCTTAAGTGGTGTTTTCTGTCAAAGGCCATTTCAAAGCATTTTGCTGATTAAAACAGAGTGTTTATTGAGAATTCTCATACTGTGAACAGGTCTTTGGGTAACAAGGTAACAGCTTTACTTTTCTGTTTTGTTTTTTTAAGATATTCGGGGATCTTTGCCCTACGGAATGTTTTGTTTTTCCATGGTGTTCTCTGAGCTCGCATGGTTATATATGTCTGATCTTCGCTATGTTCTTAGAGGACGTTGTCTAAGAGTGTATGGACTGGTCTGGGCAACTGTGGGTTTTCGCAAGTGTACTGTGACTGTATGCTTTGATCTAACATAGCATTTTCTCCTTCTATCACTCACGAAGGTTCGCATCCATGCCACGGTTCTCCCTGAAGAAACGCCTTAGCCAGCTCCCTCGCCATGCCCTTCGGATGAAATCTTGGCAGGTGCTGAAACCACTGGCATTTGCTGGACTGCGACCTACAAGCAAGGTATGATCGAGCAGATAATGGGACAGACACTGGTCTGGAGAGGAACAGGACATTTTTCACGTATTACCTGTGTGAGAATATGAGTGTTGACCCAAACCTCTTCTTAATCAGACCATCGGAGGGGCAGCTACCTGAAATTCCAGGATGCTTTGCTGACCCGGATCATGCCATATCATAAACTGAATCATAGTTGGGAAGCTATGAAATGGAGACAAAGTCATAGCCAACCTTTGCGAGAACTATAATTAAGGCACCATATCATTTTGCAGTGGGAAGAGATCTACGTGGTATTAATAGCTGGACAAACTAAGCTTGTTTACTGTGAAGGGATAAAGCAACATTTGATGCCACTCGTAACGTGATCTACAATCAGTGTTGGTAGTGAGATTAGCCTCACTTGATGTCAGTGGTAGAATGAGTTGCATTTGATGTCAGCATGTGTATGAGCTATATTTGATTTCAACAGTGAAAGTTACATTTACTGTCAGTGGCAGAAGGAAGTACAGTTTGTGTCAGCAGTGGAAAGAACTATGTTTTTTGTGTTGGTGGTGAGATAGGCGTTTGCATCAGAGACAGGGCACGCTACATTTCAATTGATCTTGACTTAGTCTACTTCTGGTCTCAGCTATGTGATGAACTGCATTTTGCGTCAGCACTGGAATAAGCTAAATCTGGTGTCACCTGTTTGATGATCTACATTTAGGGGGTCATTATGACCCCGGCGGTCGGCGTTAATATGGAGGAAAGTACTGCCAACAGGCTGGCAGTACTTTTCTCCATATTATGACATTGGCGAATGTACCACACCGACCGCCACGGCGGTAACAACTTCCGGGCTGGAGACTTCACTCTCCAGCCCGGTGCCCGTTACTTGCCCGCCTGCAGGATTATGACCCCGCCTACAGCCATGGTTTTCATTGCATCCTTACCACCATAAAAACCATGGCAGTAGGCATTATCAGTGAGAGGTAATTCATTCCCTGTCACTGATAGGGGTCTTCCCCACCCCCCTCCCCAGGTTTCCCCACACCCCTCCTTCCTCTCCAGACCCCTCTTTCATACACGCCCCTCCCTTCACACATGCATAGACACCCATTCCAACATTCATCCATGCATGCATACATCCATTCACACACACATCCACACACTTACATACATACACACAGACATGCATTCACACAACTCAACATACACGCACTCACACATCCATACATGCACACACACGCAACACTCAACACACACCTGCATACATGCATGCACAGATATACACCCCCCCCCACACACACACACACACACAAAACCCCGCTCCCCCTGTCGGAGCACCCGACCTGAAGTCAGGGGGTCCTCCGTCAGGAGATGCGACAGGGCGCTGCTGCCAACAGCAGCGTCTGCCAGCAGAACACCGCCAGGCCATTTTATTCTCATAATACGGCCAGCGGAGGTCTACTGGTGTGTTGCTGCTGCTGGCAGCAGCGCCACCTTACCACAGTCTGCCGGCATGGCCACAGCCGGATATCCGCTATCCTTCTGGCAGAAATCCAGTAGTGGTCATAATCCGGCGGGCGGCTGGTAGCAGCGCCACGTTACCGCCATCTGCCGGCATGGCCACAGCCGGATATCTGCTATCCTTCTGGCAGAAATCCGGTAGTGGTCATAATTCGGCGGGCGGCTGGTAGCCGCGGCGACGGTCTTTTGGCAGCCGTTGTCGCGTCGGTAGGCAGTTTTTACTACCGGGTTCAAAATGACCTCCTTGGTGTCACTGGAGGGAGAGTGATGTGAGTGAGATCTGGTGAGAGTGGTAAGGTGAACTGCGCTTACTGCAGAGATGGCACAAGATGCTGTTGCTGTCAGTGGCTAAATGTGCTACATTTGATGTCTGTGCTTGGATGAGTTGCATCTGTTGTCATCGGGGATCATCTAAATTTGAGGTATGCAATTGGATAAAGTATATTTGGCACAGACAGTTGAATTAACTTAATTTGATTCATTTACAGCAATAGAAGAACTTAGATTTAGCACTAACGGCATGATGAGCCAGGTTTGCTGTTGGGAGCATGATGGTCTTTGTGAGCAAGAGTATTTACAGATGGCACTCACATCCATGATCCAATCCCTTCCCACAGGCAGTGTATAGCAGAGCGCCCACTCGCCTCCTCTCTCGTCTATGGGGGCTCCTAAACACCGTGAACCTCCCGCTCTGGCTGCGTCGGCCATTGCTTGCAGTGTACGTCTGGGCTTTCTCTGTGAACATGCAGGAAGCTGCTGTGGAGGACCTGGAGAAGTACCGCAATCTGGGCGAGCTCTTCCGACGCCAACTCAAACCCTCCGTGAGGCCTATCGACTCCCACAACCTGGTATGTGGCTAACCTTTCTTGTAACTGGATATACTCAGGCGCTGAGGATGCAGGCCACCTATGCTGTTTTGAACATTCAGGAATATCCTGATTAAGGACACACGTAACTTGTGTTTCACCACTCCCTATGTGCTCCCAGGCAAGCCTTTGTTAGATTTCTGGTATCATAGTGCCCATCACTATTTATTCCTCACCATTGTAGCCTGAATTGACTCTCATTGTTTCTGCTCCTTTAGGTCAGTCCGGCAGATGGGAAGATTCTGCACTTTGGGCGAGTGCAGCATTGCCAGGTGGAGCAGGTAAAGGGTCTCACTTACCCACTCGAGACCTTCTTCGGGCCACAGGACTGGCGAATGAGGTGTTATGATGAGGTTAAAGGTAAATGATGGTATCTTGCATGATAAATCAGTTTAGATTTTAATTCAGTGGCAACGCATCAGCTTAAAATTCACTCTGTCACAAATTGATGGACAAAGTGTGTCCCAATTCCTTCCCCATACTAAATCAAGATCTCTAGTAAACAGACTCTCTTTATTGTTTTGTGTAAATGCATATCTGTTTTTGTAGCTTTCATTGTCTGAACTGTATGTTTGCTGCTTAAATGTCGGTATACGTTTGAAACGGAATGTAATTCAATTATTTCAGAAAGTGCATATGGCTTCCTGGAATATCACCTCAGTCCCGCTCAAAAGTTGTGACAACTCAGGGTATTCAGCAGCAGAGAGTGAATAAAATGTGTGTGTGTGGGATACTTGGGTTAGGTCCTACATATGAAAGGAAATTCTTTCCCTTACTTTTTGTTGTAACTACATATGTGTTTTTCATAGAATATTCTGTGTGTTGCCCCAAAATCGACTCTTAGTCTTATTTATCAGCAGAGAATATGTGTGACTCCTTAGAACCTCTTTGCGTTTGTTGCGTTTGCATAACCCGCGTTCTCGGAGTGAATACATGACTTTCTAGATTGTGTGTTTACATGTGCCTATCTCCCAAGAACCTCTACTCATAAATATATGACTCCATATCTGTCATTCACTATCACTGTATATGTGTTTCTCAGTCTGAACAAGAAAGTATGTGTGTGTGTTCTCTGTCTTCCTCACTGTAATACCCCCTTGAGCTTGTCTCTATGCAATACAGTCCCAACCCTTTATTACAAGTTGGGTAGAATAAGGTGAGGTATTTACCACACATGATATAGATACCATTGCTCCTGGGTGACAGATTTACCATTTTTGGCAAAAGATCGCATATTTTCCATTTCTAACTTTCAAATGAGGCATAACCCTTTATATCATTTAGCAGAAAAAATCTGCTGTTTTGTTCTTTTCCCTGATAGATTCTGGCAGGTCAAACACAGAAAAAGTGTGGGATTTTCTAATTATCACACAACTTGTAATTCCAATCCCTGCTCAAACAAATGTTTATACAGGAATCGGAATTCAGTGCTGCACTTACATTGGAAGCCTCAGTGTTTTGCACATCTTTGGCTCTGCCCAATCATATGTGTGGTTTGTGTGTCTCTGTGTCTTCCTTTCTCTTCCAAGGAATCCCTACTCATTGGGTGTGTACGTTTGTTTTTCCTTGGAATCTTCCATCAGTGTATGCATTGGGGCATATCTTATTGAAATCGCCTTTTGAGGTCTCCTACCCAAAATCTGTAAGAATCCTGGCAGTGGTATAAATTGTGTAGGTTGTATAGAGTTTACGCAGTGTGGTATGGTACACATGTGGTTGATGCCCTTTCCTTCTGTAAAAAGATGCTCAGTTTGAGTCAGACTACGGCCATCTATAGAACTGGTCCACCTTCAGCGCTGGGATTCTCCAGGCCTTGAAGGGGCAGTCCACTGGGTAAGTGACTGCCTGACAAATGTGTCCATCCAGGTATTTTGTAATGCCTGAATGTCTACGGTTACTTGCCCCACACGTTCATCATGCAGGTCCTTACATCTTTAGAGCTCACTATCTACCACCTGCTTGGGTCTTACATGATTATTCTGGGGTCAGGGTAAGGACGAATTGGTGTCTTTGCATTATTTTAGTCCAATTATTTTGAGCGACAACTTTATGATTCTAGATTAGGGTAGAGGGACTGTTCTGTACTGGGAGCTCAATAGAGGCAGCGTCATCTCTTATGGCCCCACTATTTTAGTGGTCAATAAAATCTAATTAGACATCACCTTCTGGGTACAGAAGATTACGGTTGCTCAGCACCTGTACTCAGATCCCTTTGTAGACCTCATTGCGATTGTACTTCACCATGATGTTTGGAGGTTTGGCTGGGAGGCTTGGAGCTACTGAAAACCTTGGAATATTCTTTATCTCCACCAGGCGATGTGAAAGGATCCTTCCAAGAGCAGCTGGGCTTGCAGAAAGGTAGCCGGCTATACCACTGTGTCATCTACCTTGCTCCAGGGGATTATCACCGCTTTCACTCTCCCACTGACTGGTGCATCCACCACCGGCGCCATTTTCCTGGTGAGTCCTAGCATGCACTTCCAAATTACACATTGCTTTGCCTACTGGAACCAACGCTAGTTTGACAAACCACCTTCAGCCCAAAACCCAACCTTACAGGGCTTTCTCACACACTGCTCCACCCACAGGAACATCCCTGGAGAGGCCATCCCATTCACTGTCCCTCTCAAGGAACCAACACTGCCCCTGCTGGACCTCCTGAAATACTTCCCCGCCCTCTGAACCAACTGTGGAAGTCCAGCCTCACATGATGGTCAACTCATAAACACCAAATCTGTCCACGTCAAGCCATGTTATTTTACAGGTTATAAAAATATAAAGATAACTTGTTGTGCAAGACTCGGATAAGTACGTAGCTAGCAGATGTTGCTAGTTTTTACATTATACACTTCTTTTTTTACCAATAAATTAATTTTGATAAACACAACATGCAGCATGACCGTCCCAACAATGTGTAACACCCCCATTGACAGCAAAAAACATCCTAACACAATTGCGTTATTCACATCACTTTGACATCCTTTGCATTTTCTTGAAGACCCTTGACAAGAAGCAATTACTTGAGGGTTGAGGTTTAGGTTAGTAAGAGAATTAAATCAAAGACGCCACTGAAATCTAAAACTTGGAAAATGGCCCATTTCCATCCTCTTGATTCTCTCCTTCTTGCAACCACTGCTCATTATGTGGCCAAAAGCTACTCTGCATTACTGAGTAAAGATCACACAGGTAAGACTTGGCCTCTCTTGCCTTGGTCGTGTAATAATACAGAGAAGAGGGCATCTGTTAGTGACTGGTTCGGTCTGGAACAAAAAATAGGCCCAGGCACCAAAATAAAAGTAACCACCATTAGTGAATGAGACAGCTAAAAAGGTGGCCCACAGTTGCAAAACAGGGCAGTTTTGAACTTGTAAAAACATGTTCTATAGTTATATTGCAAAGTATGGGAATCTGCATACATCTGTGCTTGCTGCAGACAGTGTTTACGGTAATATCGGGGAAATCTCAACCGTACTAACCAGACCAGCAGGCCATAAAACAGGCCCACTAACAGACAGAAAACTGGCCTACACACACACAAGTGAGACCAGTTGGTCTAAGATTTCCAGATTGCCCTATGGGTAATGTTCAATTTGAGCCAGCGGTTGCAGGTGGGACCCACCAACACTCCTTTTTAGGGGCCAGCAACACACTTTGATCCAGAGGAAGAGACAGAAAAAAATGTCAAAACGAGGAATGAAAAAGAGCTGCAAGCGCTTGAAATAAAGAGGCGTTCAGTGTCTAGAGTGGATTAAAGAGGCATTAGGTGCAATCAAGACTGTGCTTCTTTGATATTTCGCACCCCGACCTTCAGTACCGCGGACTTCTGAGAAACACTTTGGGCCCCAGCACTTATTATTTAACAAATGAAGCACTGGCCATAAGCCAGCCCGACCCTGTTGAGAGATCATGACATAGGCTGTGATTCTAGACTCCAGCCCAAGAGCAAGTTTTCTTTTTAAAATCTCGATTAGAAAAAACACAGTGTGCGCGAAACCACATACAATTACTCAGAAAACAAGTTATTAATTTGATTAATTTATCAAGAGTAAAGGTCCGATGGATCGAAGAGAAGAATTTTTAGACTGGCAACTGTTAACCAATGCAATAATCTGAAGAAAACAAAATCTTCTATACTTTGACCAACAAATACCAACCATTGGAGACAGGCCATCAATTTGACTGACGGGCTAATGCAAAAAGTGTTGTTTTCTACATTCTTGAAGGAGTTAAGATATTAAGGTCAACATCCTAAGGAGGCAACAAAAAACTCCATTAGTAATGACAGATTCTGAAACGAGGACGCAGGGTCCAAACGTGAGGTCGGTACTCGTGCTTCGCGTAGCACGGGAGAAAATGCTGTATTAGTCCTGCAGTTTTTCGTGTACATCCCGCCATCTAGTGTTTATAATCCAAAACTGCAAGTTGTTTTTCTCATCTATTGTCTAGACTGCCTCTGCTGGGGACCGGAAGGAAACCCACAAGTACCAGCAACAGACTCCATCATCAGATAATTTTACCGCCTTTCTTTGCGCCTTTCGGTGCGGTTGTAATACCAGCTTTGTTTGTATGCCTGTAACCGGGTCAAACAGGAAACTGATAATATATCGAGAGCTTTTCAGCAGCAGTATCACATCCATAACAGCACCCACGATTTAGGCGTGTGGCTATCAAACTTTAAAGTTAAGAATTGCTACATTGTATCTTTTTTTCTCTTGAAATGGCCTTCAAATCAATGTAAGGTAATGGGTAAATTAAATCAATGGAATTCCCTCGACCTTTTACTACCTACATTTTCCACTTGTGTATTTCCAAATGGCATGTGCATACATGCCAACATTGAAGAAGAGGAAAGTTAAAAAAAAAAATCGAGAGAATGTATTTCCCCTCTAGCTTTTATTGAAGCAGCGACAGTTTCAGACAGAAAACAGCCAAAAGAAAGTCAATATTGGTTAAAAAAAAAAGCGTGAGTCTCCCGCCATAATCGGTTTATTGGCATATTTGCTACTAGGGTTGACACCTGCCCGGTTTTGTTCTGTTATGGCTGGCATTTTAATGTTCCCCTTATCAATACATACTTTAAACAGTAAATGTAAGAAAAAAAATGCGTTCAAATGAGTTCTAAAGCTTCTTTAATGACCCCTAACTGATCATTAAAGTAAGCTAAGAAAGAAAGACCATGTTGAAAAGGAATGCAGCTGATTTCATATAAAGTTGTACATAGGAATCATATCATGGCTTTTGCAGAATCTTAAATTGTGAACAGATAGTGTGTATTTTTCTCTGGGAAAGGTGGCAACCCTATATGCTACTCTTCTGGCTGGGAGAAAAGGTTCCAGGTAATTTCAGCCATACATGCAAACCATCCCGATTCAGACAGGAGACTACCAATTTCAAAGCTAGTCTACCGCCTTCCGAATCCTGCATGCAGAAACCTGAATATTCTGCAGGCTTCAGCCGACAGGGAATGTTCTTGTGTGTCAGAGTATGCACGGCCATTAGCCTGTTCCTGTAGGCTAGTGCACAATATGTTTGTCACACTCTCTCTGCCTGCCATAGCACTTTCTCTGTGCTCCTGACAGGTAAGGGAATTTTTTTTACTTTTGCATTTCTTATATTCTATCTTGTAGTAGCACATTTCTAAGTCCCATATACACCCATAGCCCCTATTGAGGTCTCAATAGAATTTAATTGGAGAAATACATTCTCCTGATTATTTTTTTTACAATCCCCCACTTTATTTTTCTAAAATGTTGCCATTTATGATTACAACAGGCACAGTGGGTGCCTTAGGAGAGGGAGAAAAAGAGGAAACGAGAGAGATGAAATAGTGAGCGGGCTAGTTTGAACATTTTTGCTAGGGCGGCTTTTGTCACCCGGTTCAGCATTTAGTTTAAGAGATGCTAATGAGTAATATCATCATCTGCAGTGTAGCAGCCCATAATCAGCACCGTAGCTGCCCTAAACAGCCAGTCTGTAATGCTGCCCTGAGTGAGTTAATGGCCAGTCCACCTGTATGGTATTCTTATGAGCAGGTAACAAACAGTTGTGAGGATTTGAATAGAAATCACCAGATAGGTAGTCCAGCCTAACAAGAGGATGCTCAATAGTTACAGTATCATCAAGTATAAACATGTAGCATAAGCTCAGACCAGCTTTGTGAGTAGCTGGCAGCAGCAGCGGCTTGTACCCTTTTAAAGTGCCCCACCACTTCGCAAAAAAAAAACTCCCTCCAAAAGCCTAAAATAAATCATCCCTCCCTCAAAATGCCCAAATAACACTAAATATAACACAAACACACACAGTAGACTTACATGCACTACAAACGTTATGTACATTAAACACACATGCATTACACATTTTTTTAAAAAGGCACTTACCCACAGGCTGCACGTCCTCCTCCGTGTGCTTCTGCTATCCGATAGAGGAAGAGCTCCCCTAGCATGAGAGGAGGGCCTGGATTGGATGGAGCTTCCTGGCTGTAAGCTCCTTCAGGCCCTGGAGGCCTGTTCCTGGTCTCCCCCACCTGTCTTAGAAAGCTGAGTGGAGAGCTTCAAAGTGTGCATGTAACTTTGGCTTTTGCAAAGCAGCCGGCCAAAGTGACATGCGCACGTTGGAGCATCCAGTCCAGGCACTGCTCCAGTCCTAAGCTGCCAGAAGCAGAGGCAGTCACACGCCCAGCATGTTTCTGAGCTGGTGCGTGCTGCGTGGAAAAAATAAAATGGCCATTCTAATTCTTACTGCGAGACTCGCGGCAGGGGGTGAGGGGGTTGCTCCCCCGTCCTCGAGAAGAAACTGCCACTGGCAGGCAATCGTTGGTAAAAGGAACTGGATACCTAGAGAAATCCAGGCTGGAATGGTTTTTGAGAAAGTCGAGGTCAGGAAATATGATGGATAAAAAGCACATGATATTAAAATCTCTCTACCATGTCCACTCAGGAACATTTATATACTTGCTAAAAATACCTTTTCTTAGACTACTAGCACTGCTACCAGTACAACTACTACTACTGCATTTGTAAGGATACCAAGCCTTCTTTCTGTACAGTGATTCGCTTGCAAACTACCAACTTTGCCTACAGTAACTTCAACACCCTTCCCTCAATAACAGACCACAGAGATCAGGTATCCCAGAAACAACCATGCCCTTAGACCTCATTGGGTGTATTGCTCCCTTGATGAGAATGACCTGTGCACTCTCATTGAAACCTACAAAAATCCTAAATCCACTGACAAGCAACCACTCATCCAAGCTCAAGGCTACCTATCCATCTTCACCATCATCACGAACCACCGACCCCCTGGCCCACCTTACAAAGCCATGCAAATTCACACAACCCTTATTCAAATGCCCATCACACGCCCTAGAGACCCTATTCCTAAACTCACTAGTTCCTCTCTCAGATTCATGCTTTTTAAATGCGGCTAAGCAGCCAAACAGTACATTGAGACTGAAAATGACCATGTATTTCAATCTGGAAATCATGTTCTTCACTAAACCATGGCTCAGTGATTGTGCAGACAATATACTGGACCTTCTGCCTCCAATCTGTGCCATTCTTAGCTGTGACTGGGAAAACAGGCACAGTGGGGGTTTAGCTGTAATCCACAAAAACTCGCTAATATGCATGCTTCTTCCCTTGAATCAGTATCTTTTCTTTGAGTGTAGGGTGAATGTTATTTATCACCCTATGGAAAAAAAATTAAACTTTTTTTTGGCGAATGCATGGAGTTCATCACATCCCAAAACATTAGCTCTGACAACACCATCTTCTTAGGTGACTTCAATTTTCACTTGGGTACCAAGGGCAGCAAACCAATGGACACCTTCTTCTCCCTTCTTAGTGACAATAATCTGAAACACTGCCAGAAACACACACACACTACAAGGGCTACATTCTGGATCTAATCTTATCCAAAGGTCCTCACCTAATAGCTGATGATCCCATCCTGGTAGACTGGTCTGACACCTTCTAATCCCCTTCACAGTGACACTGTTGTGCATTAAAACCTCTGGCCAACTAAAAGAAGGAAAACATCTACCTGGTTTAGGGATAGAAGACGCTTCGATATTAAGGTCCTTGAAAACAAGGTTCACCCAAATCACTCCTCAGTACTTGACATAACTGCATGGAAAACTTGATAGAGGAATTTTTCCTCTCAAGAGCAAGCTCGGCAGACCCAAACCTTTTCTATCTTGGTTTTCAAAAGACATTTATGAGAAAAGGATGTACCTCAGAGAGCTTGAGAAAGACTGGAGACAATCACCTTCTCCACTGAGTGTGATTTGGCTGAGAACCACAAGAAAAATATACAAAGACCACATTTTCAGAGCCAAGTCAACACATATCAGATCCCTCCTGGACAAGCCAAGGAACAGACTGAACCTCTATACAAAGTAATCAGGTGGACACGCAGCCCTTCATCCAAAACCACACCCGTCTCCTCTGAGGCCTTATGCAATAACTTTATGGAGTTTTCAACAAATTAAAGGGCATAGACTATTTCCTGCTAGCTACCTCTTAGAGTAAAGCTAAAGATAATTTAAGGTGCAAAGTTAGATGCCCATGGTCTCTTTTCGCCCCAGTTTCAGAGTCAGAACAACTGGAGACCATAATTAAGGTGAAACTTTTAAGCCACTGCTCTGACACTATCTGTGGTTCTATCAGTAAAGATCTCACCAAACAGCTCTTCCCCCTTTAGTCCACCTTAGTCAAATCTCCTATTGCAGAAAGTCTTTCCCAGACTACCTAAAAGTTAGCCAAATCACTCCTCTTTTAAAAAAAAAAAAGATCTCTCGACTCCACTGACCTAACCATCTTCTGTCTAGCCTCCGCCCTTTCCTTCTTAGGCAAGGTGATATCGAGCTGCATAGACATTAACCCTATTTAACATCTTTTGTGAGCCACTTTGTGAGATACTTAGGAACTCTGGAATCTTCTGTCACCTGTGTGATGACGTTACCCAGATTTATGTGAAGGTCTCATCCCTGGATGACATTACACTTCACAAGAATTCAATCATGGATATCAACTCACCACCTTAAACAACCCTGCAAAAACATAATTCCTTCTTATATCACAGAATAAATCAAACCTACCTGTACAAGAATGGACAGAAACCCTCTTTGTAGTGGGATGCCAACCCACCATTGTTTAGAGCACCAATACACTTGGCTTCATCCCCAACAATCTTCTCAACCTCCACAGTCAAATCACAGCAATGACCTAGAGCACCCTGTTCCAAATACGTTTACTGTGGGGTATGAGGCAGCTCCTTCTGGAACAGGACTTAAAATCAATTGTTCAGACACTTGTTCCTTCCTGACTAAACCATGGGAACTCACTCCTCTCAGGTATCTCTAAAGCACACTTAGCTCCGCTCAGAGCATTGCTGCATGCTGCAACCTGAAGTCCGCCTTATTACTGGATTCAAACGTCTTTACTGTCCTGCAATCCCTCAAATAGGTTTCTCTTGAGGCACGAGCTCAGTTTGAAGCTGCCCTCATCACAAACAAGGCCCTGTATTCCTCTTCGCCCATCTACCTAAATGAAAAATGGAAAACTTGGATGATAAACAGGGTTCATAAAACTTACAATCCCTTCTCCTGGAGCCTCCGACCTTCAAACGAGAACAATACATGAACCAGTCATTCTCTGGGAGCACTTCAGGAATCTGACACACTCTTCCTCTGACCCAATGTCTGACCTTAGGCCATGCTACTTTTGAAAAGGAACTTTTTGTTTTGTTTGTTTCGCAATTCTTTATTGAAGGAGCAAAATACAATATTATGTAAGGGGAAGTTAGCGAGGAACATAAGATGTTAATCGCAAAACAATAACGTAGTACCAGAGGACGTAGTTCAGAATAAAGCAAAACATTGGCCAAATGGCAAGCTGAGATCCCTCAAAGCAGAGACCTTTGAGGGTCGAGGAAGAGTAACATCAAGTAGGGCACGTAGGTCCACAATTACGTGCCCCAAAACCAAAAGGAAGTGAGGTGGGGGCCGAAAAGTTTAAAAATGAACTTAGGACTCTTCTCTGTGAATGACACTTGGGCTAGATCTATAATCTCCCACACAGTCTCGAATTTCTGTTTTTCATATTTCCTGGGCTGTAGCGCAAAATATACTTGTGATGACTGTTGGTAACTGTACAATTGTAAGAGCTCCGATGCCTCTTGGCCCTGTCCACACTGGATAACATCACAAAATATAAAAACAGAGGCCATAAGACTATTGAAAGGTAGGCCGGACTCCTGCTAGTGTACCTGGGTACAGCCAGAGGTACTCCTTGGCCCTCCTGGGTTAACAGAGAGTAACACGGAAGCAGCTGCAGCACTTAGCACCAGATCAACAACTGTGCTGCCCCCCGAAACTGACAACCAAACAGCCTGTACCCACATCACTGCTTTCCGAGCTCCAGTACACAGAAGATACTGAAGTGAAGTGCAAAGAATGGAAGTACGGACCAGCCGTCAGCAAGGACATCAATACAAGTCGGAGTTGTGTAGCAGAACCCCAGCAGAAGGGAAATACGTCACAAAAGCAAATAGGTCTGTGATGCATGCTTACAGTACCTGACTGTGCTGTGCACTGAGTTCTGTTATGGATTATAAACTCTGTTGTCATGAGGCATCTGAAGAATGATATTCTGCTAATGCTGCTCAAGGATTTTGCATACTGCTGTAGGGCTCTGCACAAAAAGCCATTCTGTATGCCAGATAATTTCCTCTTTATACTGCTGCAAAAGAGCTTTCCAAATCTTTATTGCTGATCCTGTTCCCCAGCTTTTCAGGGACACCGAAGCGCCCCAACTGTTTTAACTATTATCCAGCTAGCCCAATGCTTGGAGCATTGCTTTCTGTGTCTGTACGCTCTGGATATTGGTAGTGTGACACTCTTGAAGATCCTTGTTAAACTTGGACTGGTCTTAGGTGAAAAATACTGCACGACAGCTGAGAGCCACCAATCCACCCACCTTGAAAGGTTAGATCAGGTGTATGAACACGTGCATTTTCTGGATAAGCTCACGAACACAGCAAACGGATGCCCTCAGAGGCATCTGAAAATCTGGAATTCATGGTAAGAACACTTTTAGATTTGTCTGGAAGTCTGACAACTCCTTCCCGGAAGGTTGGGGCAACAATGACTTGCTCCCTGCTTCTGTTGTCGGTGTCATGTGCCTCACTACCCGTTATCTCTGCTTCATATGATTTTCCTAAATGAATCATAATGCTCTTGTTTCTTCTCTGACTTCACTTAGGGTCACTGCATTATATACATTTTAAAAGCCAATAAAAAAATGTATACAGTTACACAAACATTATGTTTAGTGGTTCTCTCTCAAACACTCCTTACTGGCTTTAGATACACATAGAGTACATAAGGTGCTGTCACACAAAACCTAAACTTCTCAAGGCAAACTACTACACAACATAAACCTTCTGAATACCTTGTGAATAGCTCCACTGTTCCATGTGCATTAAAAATGCCTTCCTACACAAGGAAAAACAAAAGCATAAATGCAAAGGCAGCATCATTCCAATATATTGTCAATTTTTAGTTCTGCTCCTCACACCCAGAGCCTCAAATAAAAATGGCAGCAATACATTGCATCTCCACCGGTACTGGTACTGTTCTCACCTAAGTGGCTCAATTGACAAAATGTACCCTGCTCTGTTGTTCTTACTCGTGTGTTGTATCTAAATTTTACTTTTACAGAAGCAGTTTGCTTGAACACAGTTTTAGGGAGAAGGGTTAGCAGGTCGTTCCTCCACTCTGCTCTTAGAGATTAAAAATACTTATTCCCAAAAACATTTTTCTTGAACAAGGCAACGTCCCACCATACCTACCTTTGTTGACCATAGATGTCCCTTATATTCCGCTCCCTGAGATAACTTACTGTCACTCTGCTCTGCTCGAGATAAACTCTGATGCTGAGGGTCTACACCTCACGGTTTTTAACTGATAGACACCAACACCGACCTGGAGAGATAACTTAATACCTCTTCACTCATGGAAACCAACTCTGGTGTTACCATCTCACACATCCACGGGAACTAGTCAGCAAAACTAACCGTACCCAAGAGGGACTCGACAAACTGCTGGATCCCACACCAACTTCACCTCTCACGGGAACCAGCCTTGGAGGGAGTCTCACAAATGCATTCCACCAATGAAAACTAATCCTGCCCTGCAGCAAGCACTTCACTCACTGCTTCACTAGAGGGAACCCTGCATGTGAGTACCAGCCTCATGCACTGATCAACCCCAAAGGAACCCTGTCACACCGACCTACCAATGGGAGACAACTCTGCCATAAAGGACCACTTTATATATCTCACCTTTAAAGAGAACCAAATTGTCTGGCTGGACCACCAACAAGATCACTAATCCTATTGAGTTAACTAGTCCTTGAACAATAGCTTTTCCCACATTTTCACCCTTTAAAGAAAAGCTCACTCTCCAGCTGTCTTCAGTTGTGGGATATTCTGTGTATCACCAATGCTGACCTCTCTCCTTGTCTCACAGGATCTCTTATGTCTGTGAACCCCGGAGTTGCCCACTGGATCAAAGGCCTCTTCTGCCAGAATGAGCGGGTGGTGCTGTCAGGGGAGTGGCAATATGGATTCTTCTCACTCACTGCAGTGGGTGCCACCAACGTGGGCTCCATAAAGATCAACTGTGATCAGGTGAGTGTTCTCTTTGGCCTCGACATTCTCATTCTGCTCTAACCCTAAGTTTACCACACCACTCGGTACACACTCAGGCCCATATTTATACTTTTTTAGCGCCGCAATTGTGCCGCTTTTTGATGAAAATACGGGTCAAACTTACAAAATACAATTGTATTTCGCAAGTTAGCGCCACTTTTGCGTCACAAAATGATGGAAATGCGCCGCTAAAAAAGTATAAATATGGGCCTCAGTCTTCACGTCAGTTGGACAGACAAACCCGTGAACAGCTGCACAAAAAGGGTAACAGACCCTTCGGCAGCTTCCAACCTAACCCATATTCCCAATGTACAATGTAGCTACGTGAGGAAGGGGGGAGGGTGGTTTTGAACATTCACTGGTCCTTCACTGCACGGATGCTCAGTGTACTGCATTTTTCCACCAAGTTTCTATTTTACCTGTGTTACATGAAGCCAAGGACTCAGTGGAGCTTTCTGAAACGGGTTGGTATTTTACTATTAACGTTTATTCCTCACCATACAACATTCTAGTGTGTTCTCCCTCCCTTCAGTGGTGCTGGGGTGTAATGCTAATAGGCAATCACTTTAATCACAGAGGCGCCTGAGAGGGCCAGCCGCCCTCTTCCATGGCTAATTCTTGGGCTCTCCTGTTACTGAGCCCTTGCTCCCTGACCCATACAGCTCTCCATCTGAAATTCTCAAATGGTGGAGGAAAGAAATTAAAGGCAAACCTTAGGTTAACTACAGTGGATTGACAATTACACTATTCCCCTTATAACCCGTCACCATGAAGTGTTGTGGGACGGAGTTCCAAGGCAATAGGGACAGGTAAAGGAGAGTATAATTGCTGGCATGGCATGCCATTCCAACGTAAGTGGAAAATAGAACTCACAAACGAGCTGTGCAATGATATTTCTGCTCCTTCCCTGGTACTGGTAATCAGTGTGCTTGAATGTAGTTAGCTTTAGTTAACTATTGAATCTTTCTCAGCCTGGCTCGTAGGATAATCTAATGATTTTAATAAACCATATAGAGCTTTTGTTTGTTGTGTAATACATAGTTTGGATAGTGAAACAAAGAGGGAAAGAGCTGGTTGTGCAGGGGTGTGGGGGTGTAGGGGTGGAGGGGTGGAGGGGGGACAAAGGAGCTCTCCTCTTTGGGTAGAGACTTCTTCTCCTGCAGCTCACCCTGGGTGATTGCTTTCTTTTTCTTCAGCCCTTGTGATTTTGTACATATTACATATCAATTCTGTTCACCTAGCTAATAAACACTTTTGTCCCGGTTTGTCACAGGAACTGCGCACAAACTGCTCACGCCATGTGAAGGGACGGTATCATGACGCAAGTTACACAGAACGTTACGGCCCCCTGGGGGTCTTCAAGGCAAAGGGTGCTGATCTGGGTGAATTTAATCTTGGCTCCACTATTGTCCTGATCTTTGAGGCTCCACGACGCTTTCAGTTTGACTTATCGGCCGGCAGGAAGATTCGTGTGGGTGAGGCCCTGGGGAACCCATGAGCCAAACCTCAGAGGAGCTGAACAAAAACGTGAAGGATGATGACAAAGCCATGGACCAGGGGACGGAAGGGAGAGGTTATGCAGGCCATCCGTAGTGTTGGCCTGGAAGTGTTTTGAATCTTTCATTGGAAGGACAGTATATGTAGCATGAAAGCCTGGGGGATAATTTCTCCCCAAATTTTTGTCCTGGTGAGACAGCTTTCTCCTGCAGCTCATTTGCACAGTATTGACTAAAAATGGATAATCTTGAGAAATTATAGTTGTTTTCAACGAACGGTCTGTAACCTGACTAGGCAGTATTGGCAGTGAGTGACTGATGGTCTAGTTTAAACTCACTAATAGGTGGAATCCAGATGAGGTGTAATTAGGTGACTCAGCGGCCTCTAGTTAAGGTGGCAGACTTTCTTGACAGGCCAATTTCGAGGAAAGTCTGCAAGGATTGCAGTAGCCACGTGCACCTCTGGCTGATGTGTATGAATGACTATTTTATGCCGCTCCCAGAAGAGGACATCGCAGTGCAACAAATAGCCTTAAAAATTACCTTTGTTGCTTGGAGAACGGGAGGGTCGAAACAGCAAAACATCGTATTCCCTGGGCCTCAGAAAATCCATGCATCAATGCTGATTGCTTCTAAAAAGCCAATAAGACCAGGGAAGAGAAAATGCCTTATGGACTCCATACTTACAACAGCCTACAATTCCCAAACATCGTAAAGCCAGACTCCATCTGGGTGTGACTTCCTCTGCTCGTTCCTTGAAGCTTTACAAGAAGTCACCTCATTTCTACCATAAGCTTGTCCTCGTCAGGATCAACACAGTATGAATCTAGTACACTGCCCTACCTGCTCTGGTGATACTTCTACCCTACTGCCATCCAACACGCAGCGCTCCTCTGATCGATGCAGGATTGCCACTGCCATATCAATCCAGACTGGTTCTCTGCCCTGCCTAGGTGGATGCAATACCTGAAGTAACAAAAGTGTTTTTTTTTAATTAACTCTTTTAACATTTCTTAACGCTATGTTTGTGGTATTAAAATGTCTGTGCTGGCCACAGGATCTAATAAAACTGAAACTGATCACAGCCTCTTGCTTCTTTACATTGCATCCGGTCAATGACCTTGCCACCTTTGGAGTCATTAGGTTGTATAGGATTGCCTAAAATGGGGGAGGGTGTGGTGGGGGGGTGGGCAAGAGAGGGAGAGAAAAGGGCGGCATTGACTCGTGATGGCTCTTGCTTTGTGCTGGGAAGCACCTGACAGTGCCGGCCGGTAATTACAGGAGGGGGACACATAAAAACTCACCCATCTACATGCAGGCTCACACCCTATGCATTCAGAAGGGGGAACACATACACCCTCCATTAATAAGCACATACACACCCACAGGACACACTCACAAATACACGTGCATTTATACATACACACGACTACACACATCCAGTATTAAAAAAAAAAAACTTACCAGCTGCAGCAGTGATTTCGGCCACTGAGATTTTTGGAGAGGTAGGACTGCCGCCTCCTCTCACTGGCTGACCTTAGGCCAGCCAATGAGAGTAGGCAGCAGTCCCTACCTCATCACAGAGTGGGATGGGGTCAGTGAGACTCAGTGGCAGCCAGCAGCAAACAAAACAGGTATGGCGACAAGACAATATGTAACCCACTGACAGGCACTAACAAAAACCAGTAGTGCCCTTAGGTTCAAAGTCAAAGCACTCAATCATGGTCCATTTTAAAAAGGGTTTATAACAGGTCATGATTGAGAGCTCCTGAGTTGAGATAGAAGGCACTGTGAGTTTTACACAGTGCATGTCAGTGAGTTAAAGTTTTTAAAAATAAAAAGACTGACTTACCTACTGCCTCATGCTCGTTGCTCCTCTTTATCTTGGCAGCACACGCTCCCAGAGCTCCAGCCATTAACTTCCCTCTACCAATCTAGATGCTTCCCTCAAGGTGCTCAGGCAGCATGAGAGAAGCACCAGGATTGGCTGGAGCGCGCTGTTGTGACGCTCCTTAAAGCACTAGTGGTTTATGCTTGCTCTCCACCCAGCTGTCTAAGATAGCTTGGGTTGGAGTGTTTAAAGTGTGTGTGTCAGGTTGACCATTGCAAGACAGCTGGCCAAAGTGAGATGCACACTTTAAACTGAAGTGCAGACTGTTCCTCCCTTCTTCTTCCCAGCCCTCAGACTTGGCTGCTGTCAGCACAAAAAATTAAATGTTAATAAGTCTGTTTTATTACCATTTTATTTGTCATGTTTTCTGCTTGCCAGCGAGGGGGCGACATTCCTTTGTGGAGGAATCGCCGCTTGTGAGGCTGCTGGCCCCAGCCCACTCGGTGATGAGGTGTCACTCGGCCCATGGCACTTCAGGGCTTAAAACTGAAGCACCCAGGTCCAAGACTATCAGTGATGATGCCTCTCGTCATATGGGGAGGTCATGCAAGTGTTTCGTTGGGCTGAGGTCACAGCCACAGTACTGTGACACCTTCAGCCTTGCAAAGTTCAGCTCAGGCATCCTGGTGCTTGCAAATATATAGTGCCCGCTTGCCTGACCTGAACATAAAGAGTGTCTGTCAGGCTGACCTTTGCTCAGTCTGACAGACACCCCTTTCTGACTGCCAGATGGTAGGGAGGAGGGGTAGGGGGCCCCTCCACCATTAAAAACAGGCTGCTGGTGGCACTTGGCTTACTTCTGAGATCTTTATGTACTCAAAGCCCACATAGTAAAAGGAGAAAGTGTCTGCATAAAATGCTCTGTATTAGAGGAACATTAAGAGCTCATGGGGGAAAGGGGGAATACATGAGTTGGTCAGAAGCTGCAAGAGGTGCGAAGGACTACATTCAACCCCTGAACATGCACACAGTGAACGACACTACAATAAGTAATTGTTCAGGTTTATCTTAAACATTCATGGACAATGTACGGCATATATATTAGAGGAATGGAGTTTAGCTAAAAGGCAAAATGGTTGACTTTATGATTGATGCTTGACAAGAAAGCAACAGAGCTAAGAAGGTATCACAGCATTAGTACGGGATTTCCTCCTGTCATTGTACATTATCTTGAAGTTCTTATCTATAGGGGTCAGTCTGTCCTACCAGAAATTGACTGTGTTTATATCCTAGCACAATTAATAGACAGAAGCATGGCATCCTAAAGTAAAGTAAATAGTTTTGTTTGAGGCCTGTTTTTCTCACTCACAAATACTTTTTTTTCCACACTCATTTTGTCTCTCCAGGAGCACTATGTGACGTATTTTTATATATTTAATGCTTGTTCTTCCAATAGCAGAACACACAAAGAAACCCGCTTCGCTTACCAAGTCAGTTTACTCTAACCTTGCAACTACTTTTGCAACACAAACTAATGTAGACATAGGATACATAGGCAGAAAACAAGTGAAGTTGCCAAAAACATAAGTACCAAATGCTTGTTTTTTTCTCCTCCATCAACCATTCACAACAATGGATCCATTCATGCTTTCGCTTTTGTTCATCTTTAATTAATCTATGAACCACCGACACTCATGAATTCATCCGCCTATATGTGCAGTTATTACGCAGTGCGTGAATATTTGCCTACATGTGTTTGTATGTGTGCCTGCTGTTTTGTGTGCATGCATACCTACACCTATATTCAGCAGCAGGCACATCCATTCTGTCTGCACGTCCCCCTCAACATTATTTATCTCTGTGGGCAGGCCCTACACAAATGACGTACCTTTTGGCTTTGTCAGTGCCCGTTTCTTTATTTTCCCCACCTTAAAATCCTGTGCCCTGCACACATTCAGTGAATGCGATCTAGCCCCCACCCTTCCCCATCTCACTGGGGATTTGAGGGGATGCAGCTGTTGTGCTGATGCATCCAAGAGGGGAGTGTTTCCATGCAAATTAGATATTTTACATCTGTGCCCGCAAAATATTACAGACGAGAGTGCAGAGGCAGAGTTTTCTGAAGTGAAGTCTGTATAACTGACTGTGACTAACAGTCCTAAAATGTATTTATTCGAACCCAACACATGGTGGCGCTCTGTTTTTTTTTTTTTTAGGAGAGTTTGTTAGTGGAGCATTTAGCTATTTAATATTCCTTAAAAAATGATAAAACTAGGACTCAAACCTCTAGATTAAGATGATAAGTGAGGGGAGCCAGTTGCAGTGGACCTGTGAAAAATACATTGGGCTCTGCCACTTACATTTTTATAAATTAAGCACTAGTGGACATAAATGATTTACAAGTATGGTTTCTCTGCCAGAAGTGCAATGAAATCCACAGTTGTAAATAGTAATTAAGGGTTGAGAATTAGGTGTTCCAAGGCGTGTTTTGCCTTAGAAATTTGGCAAAGCCCAACATCATGTACTTTTATAGACATTCCCAACTCAGTCTGAGTTCTTACCATCTTAGAATTCTTAGAAGTTCCTGGAAAATTCCAGTCAAGGACTGTAGCAACTACTTTTCTTGGATGGGAAGGAAACAGATCACCCTCAAATGTTTTGGGCGAGGAAAGGAGGGGGTGGGGTTCTTTATGGGAAAACATGTTTTGTGGAATGAAAAACAAAACAATAAAACATGCATTTGAACAAAATTCACTGCTGTGGAGAACTCGCACTGCGGGAAAAGGAGCCCTGGGAGGGGCGTGAGGAATCATATGAGACTCCCACTAGGACGCCTGGATACCAGAGCCTGTGCAGATTTTCAGGCTTACTACCAGGAAAGATTGTGAATAGAAAACAAGTAAAAATACACTAACACAGGTGTAACTCTTCATCTGAAATGTTACTTTGTTTGTGACTAGGACACACAGTTATGAAAGTGGTCCTGAAGTTGGTCTTTTTTTAGTATCAACTCTCTAATACATTTTTCAAAAACATGAAAAGTAACAGAAATATATAGCAGGACAGTATATATAAACATTATAAAACCGAAAATATACAGACTGTATGTGACAAGAATCATAATTAAATACATTGAAATTAAAAATAAATTTCTGATGGATTCAACTACCTGTGGAGTCCTCACATGAATTCTCCCAATGCGCCAGCATATGACCAAAATTTTCTTCCTAGCTCCTCACGCCGACCAGGGTGTCACAACTGCATGGCTCCGCACGCGACTCTGTCTGACGTCATCGGAGCCATGAGAAGAACTCACTGGCATGCTGACGTTAGTTCCCTTTCTTCCGCGCCTTCAACGGTAACAGTTTTTTCCTATTTCTTGGCAGTTACTGTTCATTGTGTTACAATGTCTCCACCAAAAAAAAAAAAAACAGGATTTAAGCCTTGTAGTGAGTGCGGAGGTCACATGTCGGTGACAGATGTGCGTGTCCTGGCAGCGGATGAACCCAAAAGCCTTGAAAGAGAGAGAGGCTAAGCTTTTCTTGGCAAAAGCTAAGAAGGAGCAGAGAGGTCGCTGAAGATCAAAGGCAAGGGGCACTTTGTCGCATAGATCCTCGAGGTCACGTAAGAAGCGACGCCGACAGCATGAATCTCAACGTCGTTCGTCCAGAGATCAGTCTCGGTCTCCTCCGAGACGGAGCCACATGGCGTGGGAGATCAGCCCCTCAGTGTCTCCTCAGAGTCCACAGGCTTCTCCAGCGCCAACTTTAATTGAGATCTCCAAGTCCCCGGCAAGCCCAATAGCTCATTTTTCTCCTGCATCCACTCATGATCAGGTGTCGGGTGTACAAGCATTGGAGCCAGTCCAGCCACCTCAGGAGGAGCAAGGGTTTCCTGCCTTCCCGGCTCCAGGAGTGGATCTATAAGCGTTCCTCAATGCTATGTTTAGCATATTTAACAGAGCTATGGCTGTCTCTGGTGTAACTGCTGGTCCCAGGGGGCTGTTGGCATTCACACTGCGGTCACCGGCGCCGTAGAAGCAGGTCCCGTTTGTACCCTTTCTTCCATGTGAAGGTACTGGTTCAGTGCCAATGACGTCGCTACCTCTACCCCGAATGATGGTGCCAGCAGCGCTGACAGAGTCGATAACGTTGCAGGATGAATCCCGATCATCATGCAGTGTGGCTTTGCCTCCCTCTCTGCAAGAGCGGCCCTCTACTTTGAAACCGGTGTCATCGACATTGGTTAATTCACTATCAATGCCACATTTGGAGCCCAGGCTGAGATCGAGAAGGAGGGCCTTGAGACTCTTGGAGGAGCAAGAGTATCGACAACAACTGTTGGAGAAAGGGGAAATTCCAGAGCCTGTAGGGGAATTTCAGGGCCTAGACTCTGCTAGTGGTCTGGATACAACCACAGTGTGATAAGAAAGGCTGCTGAGTTTTTGGATTTACCATTACCGGCATCAGAGACAAAAACAAAAATTTTAACTGAGGTGCTGCATCCATCGGCTACGTCTTCTGAACCTCTCCTCCCTTTCAATGATGCCCTTACTGAGCCCATTTTAGAAATTTGGAGGAAGCCTGTCACAACACCGGTGGTTTCCAGGGCTGTGGCTAGGAGGCACAGAGTTGCTCCAGAGGATCCTCAGTTCCTATCACAGCATCCAACGCCTGAGAGCTTGGTGGTGCAAGTCTCTTGTTCTGTGCGGTCGGCTCCTGGTTCGTTCCCTACGACTCCATCTGATAGGGAGTCCAACCGTATGGAGCAGATAGCTAAGAAGTGCTTCTCCTCAGGCAGTATGGCCTTAAAGTCTCTGAATGATACATGTGTGCTGGGGAGGTATATCTATGCTCTAATGGACACCGCAAGAGCAGTTGTACCAAATTTTCCTCAGGATGTGCAGGGGCACTTTAATGAACTCCTGCAGGACAGTCAAGCAGCAGCAAAGCAGGTCATTCAGTCTGGTTTGGACACTGCAGACTCGGTTGCTAGGACTATGGGCACTTCTGTAGCAACCAGGAGGCATGCATGGCTCAGAGGTTCTGGTTTCTCCTCTGATGTTCAGACTACGCTGATGGACCTTCCTTTTGATGGCGAGAAGCTGTTTGGGTATTTTCGGAGATTCAGAGGATTTGGCCGTGGGTCCTCATTTTGTGGAAGGCTACAATTCAATGTCCAGCAGCCTACCAACCCTTTCTACAGGTCTTATAGGGGCCGTGGGAGGGTTAGAATGCGAGGAGCCACACAGCAGCCTTCCACTTCATCCTCTTCATCTGGGGGAGCCCATCAAGGAAAGCAGACATAGTTTTCTCTCCATATTCCAGCATATTTTACCCACATGGGGAAGGCTGTTACATTTTCTCCACAAGTGGGAGTTAATTACATCAGACTCTTGGGTGCTGAGCATAGTGGGAAAAGGTTATGCCCTTCACTTCCCTCCCCGTCATTCATTTTTACAAGGAAGAGCATCTCCTGTTGCTTCAGCAGGAGGGGCATGCCCTTTTGTTAAAAGGTGCATTAGAGTTGGTTCCAGAGTAGGAAAAGGGTCAGGGATGTTATTCAAGGTATTTCCTGATTACCAAGAAGGATGGTCGATTGAGACCTCTGCTGGATCTGAGGATTTTGAATTGGTTCCTCAAAAAGGAGAAGTTCAAAATGCTGACCCTAGCACAGGTGCTTCTTGCGTTGAACAAGGAAGACTGGATGGTGTCTATCGACTTACAGGATGCTTATTTTCATATCCCTATTCTGAAGTCGCACAGGAAGTATCTCCGGTTTGTGGTAGGGTCACAACACTACCTGTTTGTGGTCTTTCCTTTTGGTCTTACTTCCGCACCTCAAGTCTTCACGAAGGTGATAGCAGTGGTGGCAGCGGACCTCAGAAGGAAGGGAATATCTGTATTCCCTTACCTGGACGATTGGCTGATCAAAGCCGGGTCCCCAGAGTTCATGCTGCATCACTTGCAGGTGACAACCCAGTTGTTGTTCAACCTGGGCTTTACGGTGAACATGCCCAAGTCTCACCTGGAGCCCTCTCAACGCCTCCTGTTTATAGGAGCAGTACTGGACACAACATTTAATCGGGCCTACCCTCCTCCTCAGAGGATTCAGGAAATTCAGGCATTGATTCCAATGTTTCAGAATGGAGTGGTTGTTCCAGTCCTCAAGGTCCTACATCTGCTTGAAAATAATAATAAACAAAGGGATAGGGAGGAATATTGGTCCAGTGTACAACCTCCCTACATCTGCTTGGTCTGTTCGTTTCCTGCATTCTGTTGGTCACTCATGCACGTTGGCACATGAGAGCTCTCCAGTGGTGCCTCTGCAAGCAGTGGTTTCAACACAAAGGGGATCTCGAGGAGTCGATAACGATCTCCAGAGACGCTGCAGTGGCTCTACGATGGTGGGCTGTGGACAGCAACCTTTCTTAAGGAAGGCCGTTTTGTCTACCACCTCCGGTGACCACAGTCATAACGGATGCTTCCACTCTGGGGTGGGGATCTCCTCTGGGAAACCAGGAGATCATAGGCCATTGATCTCCAGTCGAATAGATGTTTCACATTAGTCTGTTAGAATTGCAGGCAATACGCCTGGCTCTCAAGGCCTTCCTCCCATCCATTTGCGGTCAGTCAGTTCAAGTCTTGACGGACAACACTACCGTGGTGTGGTACATTAACAAGCAGGGAGGAGTAGGGTCATACTTTCTCTGCAGAGAGGCTCTGCGGCTCTGGTCCTGGGCGCAGGACCATCGGATTTGCATAGCGGAAAACCATCTGTCCAGAGTTCTCAACGTACGTGCGGACAGTCTCAGTCAGCACTTCTTGACCGATCACGAGTGGGGTCACCATCGGACATGGTTCTTCCCGTCTTCCGTATGTGGGGAGTTCCTCAGATAGACCTGTTTGCCACTCAAGAGAATGCACACTGCCCGTCATTCTGCAGCCTCCAATATCCTGTGCAGGGGGCATTGGGGGACGCATTTCAGCTGTCTTGGTGCGACCAACTGCTTTACGCATTCCCTCCCATACCCTTGATTCCTCGAGTTCTGAGGAAGATTTGCCAAGATCGGACTCAAGTCATTTTAATAGCCCCGTATTGGCCAAGAAGGGTGTGGTACACAGACCTTCTTCAACTCTCACTGTGCTCTCCGCTCCATTTCCCCCACAGGGTAGACCTCTTCTCACAGCCGCAGGGGCAGGTTCTACACCCCCACTTCCAGAGCCTGCACCTACATGCCTTGAGATTGAACGGGGCAATTTAAGTTCCTTTTCTCTCCATCCAGAAGTGGTGGATGGTATCTTATCGGCCAGGCGGCACTTCTCCAAGACTGTCTATGCCAGCAGATGAGCAAAATGTGTTACTTGGTGTGGAGAGAGACAAATTGATCCCTTAAAATCCCATTTATCTGATATTTTGCTTTTTGCCTTTCCTGTGACACAGAAAGGTTGTGCAGTTGCAACAGTGAAAGGCTATTTTTCAGCGCTGTCTGTCTTTCTTTGCCTTCCTGATCAGCCTTCCTTATTTAAGTCCCCTTAGGTTTTTAGGTTGCTTAAGGGCTTAACTAACAAGTTTCCTCCCACTCGGTTTGTAATGCCTCAGTGTGATTTCAATTTAGTTCTGACTTTTTTAATGGGTTCATTGTTTTGAGACTTTCAGTTTAAAAAACAGTTTTCCTAACAGCTATCACATCATCTAGATGTGTGAGTGAACTTCAGGCTCTTAGTGTGAAACCTCCCTTTACAAACTTTCACGCTGACAAAGCGGTGCTGAAAACCAGGGCAGCTTTCCTTCCTAAAGTAGTCACTCCCTTTAATCTGGGACAATCTATAACACTCTCGTCCTTTTACCCTCCTCCTTATCCATCAAAGGAGGAGAAAAGGCAGCACCGCCTGGATCTACATTGAGAGGACGAGTGACTTCAGAATTGATGATCAACTCTTCATTGGATATGTGGGTAAAATGAAGCGCAAAGCTGTTAACAAGAGAACCCTTTCAAGGTGGGTCATTCTTTGCATAAAGATTTGTTATTCACTAGCAAAGAAGGTTCCTCCTGAAGGTATTAGGGCCCATTCCACCAGGATTAAGTCTACCACTTCAGCTTTAGCTAGAGGCGTAACAATTGTTGATATTTGTAAGGTAGCAACTTGGACTTCCCTCCACACTTTTGCAAAGCATTATGGCTGAGACTCAGAAGTTAGGAGGGACGGCCATTTTAATGGACCTGTTTTGCAGGACTTCTTCGTCTGACCAGTCAGGCAACAACCTCCGAGTGCGGGACTGCTTTGGAATTCTATTCATGAGGTGAGGAATCCACGGGTAGTTGTATCCACCAGAAGAACAATGCTTTTTCTGGTGGATACAGTACCTGTTGATTCCTCACAGTCCCTCCCCATTGCCTGTCTGGTCATACCAAGACTTCGTTTATCATAGTATGTATATATTTTTGTTTTTATATAAACAGATATTGTGATTTATATATATTTGTGTGCATATGTGTATATATATTTTTGTTTGATTGGCACATGTTGTGCTTGTGAGGTCGGTATTCACCTGTTCGCCTCGAAGGCACGTAAAAAATGGTGAGACTGACGTCAGCATGCCGACGAGGACTTCTTATGGCTCTGATGACTTCAGACGGAGTTGCATGCGGAGCCTTGCAATTGTGACGTCTTCGTTGACGTGAGGAGCTAGGGAGAACATTTCTGTTGAATGCTGGCACATTGGGAGAATTCATAAGGTGAGGAATCCACAGGTAGCTATTGTATCCACCAGAAAAGCATTCCCAAAGATAAGTAACTTGTTCTACAAGTAGTTTGGAAATAAATGCTACATACATATAATGCAAATCCAATAAAAACCCATCATAAATTATCCTAATCTCAGAATTGATGTTAGGGCCTCATTACGAGGCTGGTGGTCTTGAGACTGCCAGCGTCATTGGTGGCAATCAGGACTACCGCTGCTGTGGTGGTCTGACTGCCAGTTCAACACTCTGCCGATCAGATTGCGAGGGTTCCACCGACTCGGCTAGGATTAGTGATCCCACTTGGTTGACGGCGGGTGGAGGTCGAAACCAGCCAAGGTGGCACTGCATGCAGCACCACCCTTCTGATTATGACCTTGTCCTCAGCCAGTCTTTTCTTGGTGGTTTTACCACCAAGAAAAGGCAGAGAACAGGTGCAGGGAGCCACAGGGGGCCCTGCACTGCCCACACACTTGGCATGGGTACTGCAGAGGCCCCCTGCCCAGCACCCTCACAATATTCAATGTCTGCTGTGTAGACAGTAAACTTGGCAAGGGTGCTGGTGCACCCAGCATTGACGCAGGCTCAATTTTGAGCCTGAGACAATGCTGCCACAAGTTTCCTGCTTGGTTAAGGTTTCTGCCCATCACCATAGCTGGAAACTTGTAATAGTTACGGTGGGGTGGTCGCCACTATGGCGGCAGCCACTCTGTCAGAGTTTGGCAGACGGGTGTTCCCGTCCGCCAAATCATAATTAGGCCCTTAGTAGTGTAGAAAGCCAATTAAAGCTATCTGTAGAGATATCTTTCAGGCCTTCTGTATCATGTAATAATGATAAACAAGAAGTAAGAAAGAAACAAACAGGTGAGTATTTCTTTAAATAGCTTTCAATTTGTAACCAAAAGAACGCCTTTTGGGACATTTCCAAAGTATATTAACAATATCAGACTCTTGTTCTTGATATCTCAAGCATTTAGAACTATGGCTAAGTTTGGCAGCATGAAGTTTAGCAGGAGCCCTGTGCCAGCAATGTACTATTTTAAAATAATTATATTTCAGCCAAGAGTCTCGAAGACCTTTATTATAATTTTCCAATAATAGGGTCCATTCTTTATCTGAAAAAGTTGTGTTAAGTCGAGAAAACCACAAGGACCTTAAATTATTAGATGCACCAGTAGAAGAGGAGGACTTATTTGTTTGGAATATATATGCCTGAAACTGTATCTTTAAAATGAATGATTCCTGAAACATCTCCAATATAGGATTAAGAATAGAAATTAATTGAGTAAAGTTAGTGATCTGTGATCTTGGGAGATTAAATTCTTCTTGTCAAGTTCTTTCCCCGTCTATTTGATTTCACAAGTATTCCATAATGGGGCTTGAAGATGTAATCGAGCATGGGATTTTGTAATTTGATGTGCTTTTTGCCAGGCTGATTGAGAAGAATGTATAATAGAATTAGAAGATTTTGTAAAGCGTAGATTTTTAGAATAGTAAATTGCAAGAGGAGTAATGGTTTTAAGTAATAATCGTTCAAATTTGAAGCTTAGTGGAGTACTTTGGTCTGTAGGGAGCATATAAATGGAATGAACTAATTGTTAAGCTATCCAGTAATTTTCTAAATGGGGAAGACGTAAACCTTTCAGTGAAGAAGAATGTAATTTTGAACCATGTAGGTGAGGTTTATTATCGCCACATATAAAACGAGATATCATAGAAGACGTGGTCTCAAAAATATTTGTGGTTGCGGTTAGCAAAATCATGCCGAATATATAATTAAATTTAGGAATTGTATTTCGTACTCTATCCCACAATGATAGATTTAAGAGAGACCAACACTGAAAATCTCATTTAACTTGATCAATTATAGGATTTAAATAATCCATCATATTTTTTTTCAATCCAGGATTAAAAAGAATCCCAAAATATTTACGTTGAGAATGTTTCCATTTAAAAGGAAAGGTCCCTAAAGAGGCAATAGTGGTAAAGCTATTCTTTGGTAATGTTTCACATTTGGACCAATTAATTTTATAACCTGAAAAAGTTAAGAAATTATTTAGAAGAGAAATCAAAGAAGTGGCTGAGGATTCAGGGTGAGAAAGTGTCCAAAGAGTATCATCAGCATATAATAAAAAGTGGTAATTTCACCAGTCGGACATGTGATACCCTTCATATTAGTATTCTGTTTTATAGCAATGGCTAATGGTTCTGAAGCAAGAAGATATAGCAAGGGAGATAAAGGACATCCTTGTCTTGGGCCATGAGAAATATTGAAACGGGTGGGGATAAAATCGCAGTAGGAGAATAATACATTCCTTTTGTTAAAGTAATAAAGTACTTTCTGAAACTCATCCTTTCCATGGTTCAAAACAGATATCCCAATTCTACTCTATCAAACGTTTTTACTGCATCTAAGGATAACAGCACATTCTCTTCTACACTGTTACGTGCATGTCATAATAAATGTAAAATTGCACGAAGACGATTGGAGGAAGAGCGACCAGGAACCAAGCCAACTTGAGAAAGATGGAAAGTGAAGGTATGACTGAATTGAGTCCGAAAGGTAAGATTTTTGCCAGTACTTAAACATCAGGGTTTATTAATGATGTGGGTTTATAACTAGAACATTCAGGTGGGTCTCTACTGATTTTAGGAATTACAGTGATACTGGCATGGAGAAAATTGGGGGGCAGGGTAAGTGTAATGCTTCATTAAAAACAGATCTTAAAATTGCAACTGTTTGTGTTTTAGTAATCTTATAAAAATTTCCCCCGGAGCTTTACTGGTAGCAAAACATTTAATAGCCTTAAATATTTTTTCCATTGTAATTTCCCCCTCTAGGCTTTCTCTTTGTTCCGGAGTTAATTTTGGTAGGTTAATTTTTGCAAAAAAATCAACTTCTTCCTTAGTATCTAAACAATTTAAAGAAGAATAAAGTGATTCATAATTTTGAAATTGTGATAATATGTCAGATGGCTACGTAAATAAATATCCAGTAGATTTTTTGATAGAAGGGATAGTTCTGGAAGACTTCTGTTGAAGTAGTTGATAGGCTTGAAGTCTCCCAGATTTTTCCCCTCTTTCATAATGACATTGATAAATAAGAAATACACATTTTTCAGCTAGTGAAGTATATAGATTGTTAAGTTTGAATTTTGAAGAGCACAATTTCCTCAATGAGTCTGGGGATTCTGTTTGAGAGTAATTGTCTGTAAATTCTGAAATTTCTCTCTCAAGAGTTAGTCTGGTTTTGTTTAACAAATATTTGGTTAAAGAAGAGCAGAGTCTTTCCTAATCATTCCTCTATGATGGCTTCACCTGTATCCCATAAAATGCCAGTACTATTAAGTGAGGTCTTGGTATCTTTTAAAAATTGGTCGACATATTGACATAGTTTCTCTTTATCTTGAAGAGTTTTATAAAAAGAAAGATTAAAATTACAAACAGGTTTTGGGATAATCCTATATTTAAATGGATATATATGAGATCATGATATGAAAGACTACAAGAAATAATAGCAATGCTTGTTATTAACTGTAAGAGTGAAGAAGAGGTTAAGAAATAATCAATTCTTGTCCAAATTAAATGTGGGCATGAAGTGAAAGTATAGTTCCTTTCATCCGGGTATAGTGGTCTCCATGGTTCTTGAAGTGCAAATTCTTTAATGAGGTCAAGTAAGATATGTCTAATACTAGTGAGATGAGTGTTGAGTTTCCTTGATCTGTCAACATATGGGTCAATGGTTACATTCCAATCTCCTCCCAGTTATAAACAAGTTGAACCAAAATAAGATAATAATCTACTAAATTGAGAAATGTATGTCATTTTAGATTTAGTAGGTGTATAAATTTAACCAACAATTAAAAAGATGTTATGAATATTAATTTTGACAATATATGTATCTACCATCCATGTCTTCCCAAATTTGTATAATCTTGTAAGGTAGATTTTTATTAAAAAGGATAGCAACACTACATTTGCGTATAGAGGTACATTCTACAGTTGGTTTGTTTGAAGTAATACTAGCATGTATAACATGTCCAACCCAATCCCTCTTTAACTTCTCACTTTCTACTTTACTAAGATGAATTTCTTGCAATAATGCTATATCAGGTTTTTTGTCCAAGAAAAATACCTTTTTCCTCTTAATAAAATGTGTGAGACCATGAATATTCAAAGAAACGATCTTTAGTGGTTTTGATTGAGAAGGTTGCATACTAGAAAAAGGAAAGATGGAGAAGAGTAAAAAGAAGGGATATAAACATTTATTGCAGCAATAAGACAGAAGTGATCACAGAAAAGAATAGAGAAAGAGGGAGAAAGACGAAGAAGGACAAGAACCACAACAACAACAACAACAACAAATTTGAGGTCAAAGTCCGAAACTGAGATTTAATCTAAATAAAACTGAAGAATGTATGAATGAAGAAAACAAACATTTTAATATAATATAGTCTGATTGGAGATAAGAGGATTAAGAAAAAGACGTTAAATAGTAATATCCAATCAAAAGTATAAGTAAGGGATTCTGAGTAATGACAACTAGCAGAGAAATAAATTGTCCAACACAAAGTGATAAAACAACAATGTACAGTTTTCAAAAAAATCTTTAGACTGAAGGAGTGAGTAACATGTCATGGAACGAGGTGTGAAAGCGAGGTTAACAATTCCAACTTTCGAAGAAAGTAATAATCAAAATACCCCATATCTCACCATTGAGAGCAATATATAAATAAAAAAGAAAAGAAGAATTTTGAAAGAGACATTTATAAATATATATATCTTTAAGAATTTTATAAATTTCCTATATCTAGAAGGGAGAAGAAAGGGGAAGAAACGTAGAAGACAAACGATGAGATTACAGTCTGTATTCAACATATCACATATAGTCAAACCAGTCCTTTATATCAAAATCAACTATTAAGAAAAAAAAGGAAAAAGAGCAGAAAAGAGATCAAAAAATTAATGGATCCTATTATATTCAAGATGTCAAAGGTGATCTAGATCTATCTCTAGGTTGTGAGTTCTTCTAAGCTTTTAATTTACCACCATGAGACCAAGTACGTTGAACAGTTTCCCATCTTCCTCAGTCATCTGAAGTAGTGGCAGCAGATGGATCGTGTATAGGCAGTGGAGAAGAAGATTTTATCCCTGGTTCTTTCTCATCTAAATCATTCAAAAAAGATTCTAAGTCGTGAGGGGCTGAGTATTCCTTGGAATGTCACAATCATAATCGCTTGTTCCAGAAGACCATAGTTGATGTCTGTCTTTTTTCAATCTGGGGCGTAGTGCTAGAAATTGCTTCCTTTTGAGATTGGTGGGTGGCAAAAAGTCTGTGATAATAATTTGCGATTTCTCATATGTATATGGACCATGTTTCCTGGCTTCAATAATAATTTGACGAGCATGTTGATGTCTTAAACAACAGGCTAAGATATGGCGAGGTTGTGTGGAACGAAGTGAAACATATCTTCTTTTTCAAATTGTTCAGGAAGACCTATAATTCTTGTATTATTCTTTCTGCTATGGTCTTCCAGATCAGTCATTTTTTTTGTTGTAAGTACCAAATATCGTGACTTGTGTCAGGAATTTTATCAAGGTGTGTTTCAATTACTTTGATGAGACCAGCCATTATTTGCATACCAGACTGAAATTGGTTTATTTCTCCTCTTAAAACTTGTACTTCCAAAGTATTTGCAGAGACTGCAGTATATACATATGAGCCTGTTTTTTTCCTAACAATTATTTTTTTAAGTATCAATTGCTGGAATAGGAATATCTGGAGAACTTGCCATTGTGTTTGAAGAATGAGTATTAGCAGAGTTAGACATTGAAGCCTTATAATATCAGATCAGGCGTATCTTTGTAACTCAATGTACCAAGATAAGCTGTTGCTGGAACTAGATTTTATTCTGTCATTGAGGATGATCAGATAATTAAAAAAACTAAATTATAAATTATCAAAGTGTTTTGAGATACCATGCAAAATCAGTTTAATTCTCAGAAAAGAGGTATAATTTTGTTCTATGTTAAATGCTCAAGGTGTTATGGTAACCATAAGACTTCAGCTGATATGACCAGGTATGTAATCACAATCTTCTTTTCTTTTTTGTCATCATTTTGTTTGTATGTTCACTTTAAAATTAAATCTGGTTAGTCGTCATTTAATATCAGAAATGACAAGTGGTTTCAGATTACATACACAAAAACCTTTAGACAATAAAACCAGTCTATAAATAAGCCTCCTCTTCAAAGTTTGTAGTTGTTATTTTATATTTAGGCTTACCATCTCTGCAGGGTCAAACAATGATTATTTTAAATTGAAAACATGATTTGCTAAGGAAGAGTCCTTGTATATATTCCTGTCCCTTTTTTTCTTTTCTTCTCTCTATCCTCTTAATCAGCCTCCTCTCTCCTCCTATTTCTGTTATTCCTTTAATTGTATCTTGATTTTAATCATGCCTCTGCCCGTCAACCCTTACTTTCGATCTTCTTTCTTCCCAGGAGGGCAGCATGTCATACAGTTATGAAGAAGGGGATTAAGCGAGGTGCAGTTAACTCCAATGTTTCATATTAATCCCATAGCCAATGTCAATTGCCACAATGATTATTGTTCTCTATATCTGAAGAAAGCAATGAAGAAATTGAGAGTGAGGATGTAGTGTTGCAATATTAGAGCGGAGCAGTTAAAGGAGAAGGAGGTCATCCCATTTAGAGCGAATGGGCAGTGATCAGTTTGTTCCATAACGTAATCTTTGTATGAGATCTCCTCAATCTCCGATTCCACCCAAAGCATAGACAACGCAAGAGCTCAAGGGCAAACCTAAAGTTTGTGGCAGCTGCAATGTTTGTATTGCAGATGAAAGCTTATCTCACACGAGGGATGAAAGATAGCCTGCAGCTTTAGTCTTCATCAAAGCGATCGTGTGAATGAGCTGCCATCTTCTCTTGCGTCTTTGTGCTGTTCTTGTTAGTGGTCCAAAAACACGACAAATGTGTGCAGCTGAGAGCAAAGGATTAGGGCACAAAAGTAGCTTAAGTAGTTCCAAAAAGCGATACTTCTGTTGCAAGTATAACGGGGATGTAGTAAACGGCCCGCAACCTTGCCTCCGTCCTCCAACAAAGAGCCACCATTTTCCCCTGCGCCAAGCTGCACCCCTTCAAAGTTGGCTGTTTATAATTGGCCCAAACACATTTGAAAAACTTGTATCTTCCTATTAGTTATATCTAGATGATCTTGGTGCACTAAAAAGTGCAAAGCTCTGCTTAATATGTACAGGTCAAACAAATTGCACACCGCTCCTGAGCTCATCTGCCAAAGTGAGTTCTTTCCAGGGGCGTAACACACAAATTTGCTAGCTAGCCTCCTATCCGGGCAGGGGTCCTCACTAACCTGTCATATCATAGACCACACATCTTGCAGCAGCCTGCTGTGTTTTGTGTGCAGACAGTGACGCTGGTGCTCCTCTACAAAAATAGGTTTTTGTTTTAATTTGTGAAACCTTCATTCAACTTTTTTTTCTTCATAGGCTTCCTGTAAAAGTCAAAGTATCCTCATTTGTAAAGTGAGTGGGGGCCCTATGGAGATAGCTGGGTGAGAGGATGAATTGAGGTAGGCCATAAAGGTGTTGGAGCAAGTAAACCTGGCTTCTCAGACAGTGTTAGCCTGCAAAGGTGGCTAAAGCAAGAGTCTGTTTAATGTCCTGTCTCTGTTTTACTGAGCAAAAGGTGGCTAAAGCAAGAGTCTGTTTAATGTCCTGTCTCTGTTTTACTGAGCAAAAGCATGCAGCAGCCCTCTCCTTGTAGATGATGGTTCTGATGTAGGACAACTGAAAAAGATGGGGGCTACGACTTCAGATTTGGTCAGCTGATTAACAGGAGAGCACCGGGCAAACCATTTCTTCCTGACTAGCACCATGTTGGACCGGCTTCTGTAAAACAAAGGGAGATGCTGGCTGGCACTGGAAAGGGCAGAATATTTTGAGTGCACGTGGAGGGGATCAGAAAGCAGGGATATTTACCTATAAATCAACAAAATAGTTTTCCCAAAAGCAGAGCCAGGTTAGGCACCAAGCCCCTCTGATTCAAAATTATTTGGAGCGCACTACATACATCCTGACAGATTACAATAGCAGGGACGGGGCTATATTTTGGCACCAAGGCAAACTATTGTTTGTGGATCCCTCCCTTTAGACGTTGGCATCTTGCACTTGCAGGGCAGGCACAATAAAAACATACCTTTAGTATATGCTCAGGATTTAACATCAGCATATGGCATTTCACTGAAACAGCTATCTTTTAATTGAGAGCTTCAGGATTTCAAAATAGGCAGAGCCATGTGTTGGACTACTTAGCAGTAACAGGTGCAGAATTTAGAGACTTGGGGCCAGATGTACATAGCTTGGCATTTGCAATTTCCCATTATTAGGGAATTGCAAACAGCTATGTACAACAGTGTCTCAGATACACTTTGCGATTCCCAAATGGGTCACAAGGGACCCGCTTCAGCAATATTCATTAGGCAGGTCACAATTTGCTACCCACTGAAAATGGCCACAGTCACAGGAATAGTGGCCTGCTGGGGTCAGCAGACCACCATGTCTGTGATTGTTTTTTAAATAAAGCAATCTTTTTTTTTGTTATGTAGCCTGTTTTTTTACTTCAAGGAGCCACTGCCTGCTCTTAAAAAATGTTTTCACCCACATAAACAAAGGGGAAGGGGTCCCCTAGGGACCTTTTCCTGTTTGCGAATGAGTTAACGCCTCCTCTACGGAGTCTGTAAATTATGAATATTTGGCAGCCACCTTCCGGTCGCAAGCCATTCATACATGGCAGTGCGATTTGGTATTAGGAAGGGACACCCTAAACACGCCCTCTTCTAATAAATCACCCATCTGGTGGTTTGCGACTACTAAAATGCTACTGAGTCGCATTTTGCCTTTGGTACATGCCAAAAAGAATTTTACCAGTTGCAAAGTAAAATGCTTCATACATCTGGCCCTTGATCTATCCCTTAGATGACAGATTTTTAAATGTACCAGGTTAAATGCCCAAGGTCACACTGAACTCAACAGACTATTAGAAACACTTCACCTTAGGCTCTGCACCTGACTTGTTTGTCCACTCTCCATTTCTGACAGATCTGTGAGGGGTGATCGGTCACAGATTTTTTTTTGTATTGAGAGTTCACTTGGGGGTTATTACTTATATTAATTTTAGTAATACAACAAAGCTGGTTCATGTATTAGGATCTCATGCATTAAGGATCTCGTATAAAGCTTGTTGAGAATAATACAAAATAACGCTAAATGTATAGAAAATGGATTTGTGAACTTAACACGATTTTGAAAGAAAAGTGATAATACCACATGAGAAATGCAGTAATTGTTCTTCTCTGCCGCCCATTAGAACAGCTTTACAGGCAGGAAGACAGCAAATGCAAAGTGTCACATTGTTTGTAATAACGCATTTACTGATTGTCATTTTACCAAATATGTCTTGATGATCTTTGAAGTAAGCCCTAAAGGTTTATGCATTCTCTCTCGACCTGTTCATTTTTCTCATATCGTTCTTTCTATTTTACCCTTCATTTCTTTCACACTCTCATCTTTATCTGCCTCACCGATTCTAGCACCATGTTGAAAACCAAAGGCAGTTTCTTTACCCTGGGCACCCTCAATCCCCTTGAACAGAATTAGGCCTAATCACAATCTAGTTCAAATTCTATTTTCAACCCTTTAATGTTTTGGCCTAAAACGGAGTCATACTAGTGCACGATTGTGTGGTACTCCTGTGAATTGTGGCTTGTGAAACATTGTGCAAGTGGAGGGAGCAGAAAGCACAAATGTGCTGTTCGCACGTGCTCCAATGGGGTATAACATACGCCATTCAGGCGTTATTTGCCATTCCTGTAATAATGTGACAAATTAGCATACCCACCAATTACAAACCCCACCCAAATGCAAACTTGCAGTTGCACATTTTGCACTAGATTGTAGCAGCCCAGATGTAACTGGGCAATTGGAAGTTGAGCAGGAGTGGAAAAGACAGAGTTAGAGAGTGAGAGGCACTGGAAAATTGAAGGAATCACAGTTACTTTATTATAATAAAAAGCCACTCATCAGAGTGGCAATTACATACCCAAGTGAGTATTTTGGTACTTGAAATCCAGACATAGCGGGGAAATACAAAGCTAAAAAAAGATGAAAAATCCTGACCAAGCCGTCAAGGAATCAATTTACTTGAATTAACACACATGTATACTGTAGGAAGCTCCGAAGCTCTACTGATGCACCCTATTCCTAACTAGTCCAGAATCCCTATAATTCCTTTTCTATAATCATGCTGAAATTCATGTAGAGAGCTGGCACCATGCCTCATTCTTTATCTGCAGCACCCTCTGCTTTTCAAGGGTTGGATCCATCCCTATCTCTGACAACGCGACTCCATTCTACCCAGCAACGCCCTGTGCAATCCAACTGTTAGAAGTTTCCTGTACCCAATTCCTGACCATCAGCACTCCAGAATTCAACTCCTTGTGAGATTCAAATTAAGCTCTTTAAATGCATCCATGTCTTGGTTTTCCAGCAAACCTCCTTGTTATGCTGTTGGTGAGACATATCCAGCCTTACAATGCACCTCAACCCAAACAAGCAGATTCCCATTCTTTTCACCAAAGGAAACACAGATACAACTATACTAATGCATTTCAGGTCCTCTTTCCAGGAGATCAGCATCTCCTCTGACACAGGAGCTGGGGTGTGCACATAGCTGCTACTGTTGCCTGATCCAGTCCAGCAGCACTCACAAGCATTCAATTGCTAAAGTCCAAGTGCAGTGCTAATAATACATTTTACTCAACGCGGATGGGCAGAGCGTGCCAATATTCTAAGCCACTACTATGTTCTGAAACTATCCCTATCTATTCATGTACCTCTCTTCTTATTAATAGAACCCCCCTGGGTATAGCTATCAACGGTGCAGAAGATGCAGTCACACTGTGCCCAGTGGCATGATTAACCACTGCAGTCAGATTATGTCCATCCTTTACTACCGAACCAGAACGCAGGGCGGCCTTGTTTCTTGCTACATGAAGGCCCATGGCACCTCTGTGCAGATGAGATCCTTACACAGCAATACCAAAACCCTAACCAGGGGACTCTATACCCTTGGAACTCTTCCACGCCAACTAATCATACTTTGGTGCCTCTGTTCATCAAAATAGTGATAAATACTTCGGGCCATATTTATACTTTTTGACGCAAAACTGCGCTAACGCAGTTTTGCGTCAATAAAATTAGCGCCGGCTAACGCCATTCTGAAGCACCATGCGGGCACCGTATTTATTCAATGACGTTAGCCGGCGTTGGCCGCCGGCGCTGCCTGGTGTGCGTGAAAAAAAATGACGTACACCAGGCAGCGCCGGCGTAGGGGAATATGGAGCTTGGGTGCCAAAAAATGGGGCAAGTCAGGCTGAGGCAAATTTTTCGCCTCAACCCGATTTGCGCCATTTTTTTCGACTCCCAACCCCCATTGAAATGACTCCTGTCTTAGCAAAGACAGGAGTCATGCCCCCTTGCCCAATGGCCATGCCCAGGGGAATTCTGTCCCCTGGGTATGGTCATTGGGCATAGTGGCATGTAGGGGGGCACAAATCAGGCCCCCCTATGCCACAAAAAAAAAAAAAAAAAAAAACTTACCTGAACTTACCTTAATGTCCCTGGGATGGGTCCCTCCATCCTTGGGTGTCCTCCTGGGGTGGGCAAGGGTGGCAGGGGGTGTCCCTGGGGACATGGGAGGGCACCTCTGGGCTCCTTCCGAGCCCACAGGTCCCTTAACGCCTGCCTTGTCCAGGCGCTAAAAAACGGCGCAAAAGCGGCTGGACGTCATTTTTTTTTACCCGCCCACTCCCGGGCGTGAATTTTGCCTGGGAGTGTAAATACGGCGCATATGCCTCGGAGTCACTTTTTTAGACGGGAACGCCTACCTTGCATATCATTAACGCAAAGTAGGTGTCCACGCTAAAAAATGACGCAAACTCCATGGACTTTGGCGCTAGACGCGTCTAACGCCAAAGTATAAATATGGAGTTAGTTTTGCGTCTGAATTGCGTAAAAAAAAACGACGCAATTCCGGCACAAACAGAGTATAAATATGACCCTTCATTTCGACACACCACAGTGGAAACTGCATACTATCTTTGGATCCTTACCACTGAAATCTTACTTTGTAACCTAATTCTTAAGTATGCTGACAAAATGCTATACCTTTGTGAAAAAGTGTAAGGCGTTACCAGCTGATAAAATTATTATTAGTTACCAGTACTTAATAGGAGGAATCCAAAGGCAGTGCAGTTTGTCGTGGGTGATACAAAACTATTTGGAAATACCCAAGTTGTATTTATTTAACACACAGCAACATTGGTGTACGGACGGATAAAGAAACAGTTGTCCCAAATGGAGAAACTGAGCAAAGAAGTGATTTAACAAAGATCACACACGTTATAAAGCGTCAATGAATGCTGTGCAGGGTGGGTGGCTTAGGATGGTCCCAATATCCTTTGGCATATAAATGGTTAAGCAACATTAACTTTATAGGAAGTTATTTTCTGGCTTTGTCCATTGACATAGGAACTCTAGACAGCAATATCTCTGGACATTTGGGGGGTACTTGCCCGTATTTATACTTTTTTAGCGCCGCATTTGCGTCGTTTTTTGACGCAAAAACGGCGCAAACTTGCAAAATACCATTGTATTTTGTAGGTTTGCGCCGTTTTGCGTCAAAAAGCGGTGCAAATGCGGCGCTAAATAAAGTATAAATACGTAGTGTTTGACAACAGTACTTTTATAGCGCAATGATGCAATCAAACTATTGGATTAATGTTGCTGTGCCATATAATCCATGTGATCTAAATTTTTTCTGAGTGTCAGAATATGTTCGTAAGAGTTGCTGTAACAGAGAATGATTTTTCCTGTAAACGGTAGTCTTATGATTTGGAATGACTATTTTCTGTCACTATAACTGAAAGTGGCAATTTATTAAATGAATGATTATTCTAATGGCACGATGTTTCAGATGAGCACGAATTATCCTATGTCACAGTCATTTTCTGCTGGACACAGCACAATATTTTTACTTAACACAAACTGCCTCCATCACTTTGCCAGAGTGGCGAACTCCTGATCCACAGATGTCCGTCTCTCTCGTTCACTTCATGTTCGTCTTCTTACATTTACTTCTCCATTTATCTGCCTCTGTCTTTTATTTTCTTTACCGCCGAGCCAAGTTGTATATTCTTGACACTGATCTTCTTTTAAGAAGTCTAGAAAATGGGTATTTAAATTCTGATGTGGAAACCTTGCTTGCATGATTTTTTTGTACACATACACACAATAACATATATACAAATGTGCAGACACACACAAGAAAACCTTACCTTGACAGTACACATTTTATAAACCCCAGAAAAGCATAGTCTTTTTAAGTGCTCTATTTATCAAGGTTTTACAGATGTAACATGAAAAAAACGCAGTGAAACTTGTACTGCCCGTGACACGATTAAAACATGCAGCATGGACACTCACCTGTGAGGGTAGGGTACATTTTGCCGAGTCTCATGGGGGCCAGGTACGCGTGGTGGAGGATGTACAAATGACGCAGCTTTAACTCTGCCTCCCTGAGGGGGCAATTATATTTTTGCCTCCAGCTATCCTGGGCACGGTACATGGCCTGTAGAAGATAAGTGGGGACACAAGCCGTCTAGACGAGCCAAGCTCCAACAGCACACCTTGCATGCTGGATTCCATGACCTCCTTGAAACCATAGTCAGTGCTGCAAATTGCAAGAACTGACCTAGGCCCACCCTGAACGTCTCCTCCGCCTCTTGGAATGTGAGACATCCATTCGCCAGGTAAAGGGCTCCCATCAGCTCGCATCCCCCCTTTTTTCCATCTGTTCAAGGATACCTCATGGTTGAGGTCTACGGACTGAAGTATCCACAGAAACGAGAGGTTTCTGGAGAACGGCAGTGCGCGAAAGAACCTCCAGACAGCACTCCCCCACCCTGGGTGATCTGGTGTACTGCAAAAGAGTGGGTTCTGTTTTCCTCTGATCCTGCTAACAATATAGACCGCAGGTGCGCCGCTTCTGGGGTGCCGACAAGGGATGTTTCTCCCAGTTATCCTCATCCGAGCTCAATCTACCCCACATTCTATAGTCAGGGCCTTCAGTGCTCCACCTAGGGTTAAGCCTCACACCAGCTGCATGATATGAGTCAATCGGCATAAGTTCATGAGGGCACTACGCTGCAGGATAAACCTAGACTGATCGTTGTGAATCAAACTTGGGATCACTGCCCTCAAGCGGTTGGTTAGGGCTTTTGCTAGCACCTTGGCATCAGTGCTAATCATGGGCAACAGGCGATATGAGCCTATAAGTTCCGGATTGGGGTCCGGCTTGGGCAACACAATGATAAGGGACTCCTGCATAGACTGTGGCAGGGCCCCCAACTGTAGAGCCTCCCGGAATAGCTCCAGGAGCCAGTCCAGGTAGGTCTGATAGAATTCAGGATGTAGGCCATCCAATTCTCTATTGTTCCTCTTTAGTGAGGTCCGCATCTAGGGCCGCCACTTGTTCCTCATTTAGGGTTGGCAGTAGCACGCGACTCAAAAAGTGCTCCCCCACAACATCCTCTTAGTCAGTTGGTCAGTCTTATAGAGCGCTGACAGATGTTGTAGCTCACCGTTGGTTGCTGCCTGTGTATGCACCACGTCACCCAAGTGGCCCCTTAACGCTATTATGCATTGGGGTATTTCAAGCGGCAAAAGCCAGGCTAAATGCCTGCCCGGCTTGCCCCCCTCCTGGTGCAGGTGCTGCCTATCTTCTTTCTGAGTGGATTTATCCAGGTAGTCCCAGATATTTCCTATGGTGCGCTTCACCCCTTGCATCTCTTTTTCAGCTTTTGGGCTGCCCGAAGTGTCCCTTTGCTTACTAGCCAATTTCTGCTCTTGTTCTTGGAGATCTCTTTGCAGCATGTGTTTGACTCGGTATGTATTATTACCTTCAGCACATCCCATTTGAGCGCTCTTGTTGAGGCTGACCGCCCATTGTCAGAAAAGTAACCAGCAAGGATGTCCCTAAGGTCAGACCTAAATGCTGGATTAGTTAGGGAGTCTGGCTGGAGTCGCTGAGCAGGTATGGCTTGCCGGACACGTGCCCAAGTGCATGTGAGGAGAACCTGTGCATTGTGCAATAGAACTCTGCCCTGGTGTTCCTCATCTTGTATTTGGTCCCCCCCTTTCCCAGGATACCCACATCCTATCCAACCTGCTATACATTTAATGTACCGCTGAGTGACAGGTGAATTCACACTTCGTGGGGTGGAAAGTTCTCCAGATATCTATGCAGTCTACCTGCTCCATGACGTCAGTAATGCTCCTGCCATGCCCGAAGGCCAACGTTCTCTGGAGACTTCTGTCAAATTGGCCACCCAGGATACAATTAAAATCCGCAGATCAGGACAGCAACCAAATACAAAGCAAAGGGTCATGGAGTCTCAAAAAATATCCCTTGTCGTCATAGTTAGGGGCATAGACATTTAGCAGGCAAACTTTCATGCCATCCAGGAGCCCATAGAGCAGGACATGCCGACCCTACACGTCCACTTTGGTTTCTGTTGGAAATGGCTCTTTCTGCATGGTTTTCCCATATCTTTTTGGCTTCTGACCTCCTGTTTTTTGATCCTGTGCTGAATTTCGTTTTTGCTGGCTTTAGGACTCTGCGCACTTTACTACTGCTGACCAGTGCTAAAGTGCACGTTCTTTCTGTCTAAATGGTTTTGGTGATTGGTTTATCCATGATTGGCATATTTGATTTTAAGTCCCTAGTACAGTGTACAGTGTGTGCTCAGGGCCTGTAAATCAAATGGTACTAGTTGGCCTGCAGCACCAATTGTGCCACTCACATGAGTAGCTCTGTAAACATGTCTCAGACCTGCCACTGCAGTGTCTGTGTGTGCAGTTTTAAACTGCCAGTTTGACCTGGCAAGTGTACCCACTTGCCAGGCCCAAGCCTTCTCTTTTACTACATGTAAGTCACCCCTAAGGCAGGCCCAAGGCAGCCCCATTGGCAGGGTGTAGTGTATTTAAAAGGTAGGACATGTACTGGTGTTTTTTACATGTCCTGATAGTGAAATACTGCTATATTCGGTTTTCACTATTGCAAGGCCTCTCTCTCACATAGGGTAACATGGGGTTAGCCTTGAAATATCTTTTAAGTGTAATTTCCCATTGGGAGCATATAGAGATATGGAATTGGGGGTCTGTAAACTCACAAAATGCACCTTTTGGTTAAGTTGTTTTTAAATGGTAAGTTTAAAAATGCCACTTTTAGAAAGGGGGCATTTTTCTTGCTTAACCATTTTGTGCCTCTGTCTGGCTGTGGAATACACGTCTGGGTCAGGATGACAGTTGGGCTGTTTGTGAATTCACTCTAGACAGTCACACAAAGGGAGCTGAGGTGTGCCCTGCATATCCTGACGGGCCTTCCTGGGCTAGAGTAGCTTGGAGGAGCGAACACTTGCATCTGAATAGGGCTGTGCCTGTCTTTACACCAAGGAGTTTCAAACCCCCCTGGAGTGTGTCTGAGGCCAGGGCAGGAAAGACAGTGTCTTGGGCACTACAAAGACTTTACTTTGAAGTCTGCTTACTTCAAAGGCAGAAACAAGTATAAATATTGGACCTCTGTGACCACAACTTTATAACACTTCAGGTCTGAGGACATTCTGCCCGGAAGAAGAACTAGATGCCGTAGGCAGGACTGCCACTAAGCCTGTTGCTTTGTTGTGCTGGCCTGCTGCTTCTGTCCTGGGATTTAAAGGACTGGACTTTGCTTTCTACATTCTGCTTTCCAAGGTTCTCCAAGGGCTTGAACTGAGCTTGTCTACTGTTAAGAAGTCTCAGGGACATGAAATACTTCATCTGACAGCACCAAGGCTCACTTGCTGAGAGTCCTGACTCGCCAAGTGGTGCCAAATCCAGGCCCTTGGGAGTGAGTTTTGGTGCAACCAAGAAGAAACCAAGTACATCGACTCCAGAACGACTTCGGAACCGGCACTGCTGTCTGACTCCACACCTTTGCCTGTACCGGAGCGGTGGTCCCCATTGAACACAACGAAGCTGCTGCAGCTCCTCAGAAGTCCCACCAGTGAACGAGTCCTGAGTGCCATGTCCCAGACATCCGGGACACCCGACTCAACATCTGTGGCTCCGTGCAGTGATCGCGAAATCATGAAGTCGACTCCTCGCGTCTTGACCTGCTGGATTCATCAACCCCGCTGGATCATAAAGAACCGGCACCTCGCCACATCACCTACTCTGTAACCTTAAGGAACCTACGCCTCACATCCCCGGTAGCAGTAAGGAACCAAAGCTGCACCGGCTCCAGCGACACCTCAGCTCCCCGACTCTGTGCAATGTCTTTGTTTCCTCATCGTTTTCAAAAGTACTGTGCCTGGGTCCTTGAGACTCTGTGACCGGCCCGCAGTCTCTCACAAGTGGCGTTGAACTGTTGGGAACAACTCTGTCAAGACGTCACAATAGCCCCAAATGGAGCTAATGTGTTTCAAAGTGCTTTTCTGAGATCTAATCTTAAAAAAAAAGAATCATATATTTGCTTGTTTATGTTGGATTTTTTTCATTTTGGTCTTGTTTTACTCAGACTGATATTGGCAATTTTTTAAAACTGGTGTGGAGTTCTTCTGTGGTGTATTCACTGTGTTACTGTGTGTGTGAAATACTCTACACATTGCCTCTGAGATAAGCCTCACTGCTTGTGCCAAGCTATCAAGGGGGTGAGCAGGGGTTACTTTAGCTGTGTGACTCCCTTACCCTGACTATAATGAGGGTCCCGACTTGGACAGGGTGCAAACCACTGCCAACTAGAGGCCCCATTTCTAACAGTTTCCCTTTTCTGAAATGGTATTCACAGAGCTACCCATATATGGGCATGCTTCTGGCGTATGTCAAATAGGTGGACGAGTATAGATCTGTGAGGGGTGATCGGTCACAGATTTTTTTTTGTATTGAGAGTTCACTTGGGGGTTATTACTTATATTAATTTTAGTAATACAACAAAGCTGGTTCATGTATTAGGATCTCATGCATTAAGGATCTCGTATAAAGCTTGTTGAGAATAATACAAAATAACGCTAAATGTATAGAAAATGGATTTGTGAACTTAACACGATTTTGAAAGAAAAGTGATAATACCACATGAGAAATGCAGTAATTGTTCTTCTCTGCCGCCCATTAGAACAGCTTTACAGGCAGGAAGACAGCAAATGCAAAGTGTCACATTGTTTGTAATAACGCATTTACTGATTGTCATTTTACCAAATATGTCTTGATGATCTTTGAAGTAAGCCCTAAAGGTTTGTGCATTCTCTCTCGACCTGTTCATTTTTCTCATATCGTTCTTTCTATTTTACCCTTCATTTCTTTCACACTCTCATCTTTATCTGCCTCACCGATTCTAGCACCATGTTGAAAACCAAAGGCAGTTTCTTTACCCTGGGCACCCTCAATCCCCTTGAACAGAATTAGGCCTAATCACAATCTAGTTCAAATTCTATTTTCAACCCTTTAATGTTTTGGCCTAAAACGGAGTCATACTAGTGCACGATTGTGTGGTACTCCTGTGAATTGTGGCTTGTGAAACATTGTGCAAGTGGAGGGAGCAGAAAGCACAAATGTGCTGTTCGCACGTGCTCCAATGGGGTATAACATACGCCATTCAGGCGTTATTTGCCATTCCTGTAATAATGTGACAAATTAGCATACCCACCAATTACAAACCCCACCCAAATGCAAACTTGCAGTTGCACATTTTGCACTAGATTGTAGCAGCCCAGATGTAACTGGGCAATTGGAAGTTGAGCAGGAGTGGAAAAGACAGAGTTAGAGAGTGAGAGGCACTGGAAAATTGAAGGAATCACAGTTACTTTATTATAATAAAAAGCCACTCATCAGAGTGGCAATTACATACCCAAGTGAGTATTTTGGTACTTGAAATCCAGACATAGCGGGGAAATACAAAGCTAAAAAAAGATGAAAAATCCTGACCAAGCCGTCAAGGAATCAATTTACTTGAATTAACACACATGTATACTGTAGGAAGCTCCGAAGCTCTACTGATGCACCCTATTCCTAACTAGTCCAGAATCCCTATAATTCCTTTTCTATAATCATGCTGAAATTCATGTAGAGAGCTGGCACCATGCCTCATTCTTTATCTGCAGCACCCTCTGCTTTTCAAGGGTTGGATCCATCCCTATCTCTGACAACGCGACTCCATTCTACCCAGCAACGCCCTGTGCAATCCAACTGTTAGAAGTTTCCTGTACCCAATTCCTGACCATCAGCACTCCAGAATTCAACTCCTTGTGAGATTCAAATTAAGCTCTTTAAATGCATCCATGTCTTGGTTTTCCAGCAAACCTCCTTGTTATGCTGTTGGTGAGACATATCCAGCCTTACAATGCACCTCAACCCAAACAAGCAGATTCCCATTCTTTTCACCAAAGGAAACACAGATACAACTATACTAATGCATTTCAGGTCCTCTTTCCAGGAGATCAGCATCTCCTCTGACACAGGAGCTGGGGTGTGCACATAGCTGCTACTGTTGCTTGATCCAGTCCAGCAGCACTCACAAGCATTCAATTGCTAAAGTCCAAGTGCAGTGCTAATAATACATTTTACTCAACGCGGATGGGCAGAGCGTGCCAATATTCTAAGCCACTACTATGTTCTGAAACTATCCCTATCTATTCATGTACCTCTCTTCTTATTAATAGAACCCCCCTGGGTATAGCTATCAACGGTGCAGAAGATGCAGTCACACTGTGCCCAGTGGCATGATTAACCACTGCAGTCAGATTATGTCCATCCTTTACTACCGAATCAGAACGCAGGGCGGCCTTGTTTCTTGCTACATGAAGGCCCATGGCACCTCTGTGCAGATGAGATCCTTACACAGCAATACCAAAACCCTAACCAGGGGACTCTATACCCTTGGAACTCTTCCACGCCAACTAATCATACTTTGGTGCCTCTGTTCATCAAAATAGTGATAAATACTTCGGGCCATATTTATACTTTTTGACGCAAAACTGCGCTAACGCAGTTTTGCGTCAATAAAATTAGCGCCGGCTAACGCCATTCTGAAGCACCATGCGGGCACCGTATTTATTCAATGACGTTAGCCGGCGTTGGCCGCCGGCGCTGCCTGGTGTGCGTGAAAAAAAATGACGTACACCAGGCAGCGCCGGCGTAGGGGAATATGGAGCTTGGGTGCCAAAAAATGGGGCAAGTCAGGCTGAGGCAAATTTTTCGCCTCAACCCGATTTGCGCCATTTTTTTCGACTCCCAACCCCCATTGAAATGACTCCTGTCTTAGCAAAGACAGGAGTCATGCCCCCTTGCCCAATGGCCATGCCCAGGGGAATTCTGTCCCCTGGGTATGGTCATTGGGCATAGTGGCATGTAGGGGGGCACAAATCAGGCCCCCCTATGCCACAAAAAAAAAAAAAAAAAAAAACTTACCTGAACTTACCTTAATGTCCCTGGGATGGGTCCCTCCATCCTTGGGTGTCCTCCTGGGGTGGGCAAGGGTGGCAGGGGGTGTCCCTGGGGACATGGGAGGGCACCTCTGGGCTCCTTCCGAGCCCACAGGTCCCTTAACGCCTGCCTTGTCCAGGCGCTAAAAAACGGCGCAAAAGCGGCTGGACGTCATTTTTTTTTACCCGCCCACTCCCGGGCGTGAATTTTGCCTGGGAGTGTAAATACGGCGCATATGCCTCGGAGTCACTTTTTTAGACGGGAACGCCTACCTTGCATATCATTAACGCAAAGTAGGTGTCCACGCTAAAAAATGACGCAAACTCCATGGACTTTGGCGCTAGACGCGTCTAACGCCAAAGTATAAATATGGAGTTAGTTTTGCGTCTGAATTGCGTAAAAAAAAACGACGCAATTCCGGCACAAACAGAGTATAAATATGACCCTTCATTTCGACACACCACAGTGGAAACTGCATACTATCTTTGGATCCTTACCACTGAAATCTTACTTTGTAACCTAATTCTTAAGTATGCTGACAAAATGCTATACCTTTGTGAAAAAGTGTAAGGCGTTACCAGCTGATAAAATTATTATTAGTTACCAGTACTTAATAGGAGGAATCCAAAGGCAGTGCAGTTTGTCGTGGGTGATACAAAACTATTTGGAAATACCCAAGTTGTATTTATTTAACACACAGCAACATTGGTGTACGGACGGATAAAGAAACAGTTGTCCCAAATGGAGAAACTGAGCAAAGAAGTGATTTAACAAAGATCACACACGTTATAAAGCGTCAATGAATGCTGTGCTGGGTGGGTGGCTTAGGATGGTCCCAATATCCTTTGGCATATAAATGGTTAAGCAACATTAACTTTATAGGAAGTTATTTTCTGGCTTTGTCCATTGACATAGGAACTCTAGACAGCAATATCTCTGGACATTTGGGGGGTACTTAGGCCCGTATTTATACTTTTTTAGCGCCGCATTTGCGTCGTTTTTTGACGCAAAAACGGCGCAAACTTGCAAAATACCATTGTATTTTGTAGGTTTGCGCCGTTTTGCGTCAAAAAGCGGTGCAAATGCGGCGCTAAATAAAGTATAAATACGTAGTGTTTGACACAGTACTTTTATAGCGCAATGATGCAATCAAACTATTGGATTAATGTTGCTGTGCCATATAATCCATGTGATCTAAATTTTTCTGAGTGTCAGAATATGTTCGTAAGAGTTGCTGTAACAGAGAATGATTTTTCCTGTAAACGGTAGTCTTATGATTTGGAATGACTATTTTCTGTCACTATAACTGAAAGTGGCAATTTATTAAATGAATGATTATTCTAATGGCACGATGTTTCAGATGAGCACGAATTATCCTATGTCAAAGTCATTTTCTGCTGGACACAGCACAATATTTTTACTTAACACAAACTGCCTCCATCACTTTGCCAGAGTGGCGAACTCCTGATCCACAGATGTCCGTCTCTCTCGTTCACTTCATGTTCGTCTTCTTACATTTACTTCTCCATTTATCTGCCTCTGTCTTTTATTTTCTTTACCGCCGAGCCAAGTTGTATATTCTTGACACTGATCTTCTTTTAAGAAGTCTAGAAAATGGGTATTTAAATTCTGATGTGGAAACCTTGCTTGCATGATTTTTTTGTACACATACACACAATAACATATATACAAATGTGCAGACACACACAAGAAAACCTTACCTTGACAGTACACATTTTATAAACCCCAGAAAAGCATAGTCTTTTTAAGTGCTCTATTTATCAAGGTTTTACAGATGTAACATGAAAAAAAACGCAGTGAAACTTGTACTGCCCGTGACACGATTAAAACATGCAGCATGGACACTCACCTGTGAGGGTAGGGTACATTTTGCCGAGTCTCATGGGGGCCAGGTACGCGTGGTGGAGGATGTACAAATGACGCAGCTTTAACTCTGCCTCCCTGAGGGGGCAATTATATTTTTGCCTCCCAGCTATCCTGGGCACGGTACATGGCCTGTAGAAGATAAGTGGGACACAAGCCGTCTAGACGAGCCAAGCTCCAACAGCACACCTTGCATGCTGGATTCCATGACCTCCTTGAAACCATAGTCAGTGCTGCAAATTGCAAGAACTGACCTAGGCCCACCCTGAACGTCTCCTCCGCCTCTTGGAATGTGAGACATCCATTCGCCAGGTAAAGGGCTCCCATCAGCTCGCATCCCCCCTTTTTTCCATCTGTTCAAGGATACCTCATGGTTGAGGTCTACGGACTGAAGTATCCACAGAAACGAGAGGTTTCTGGAGAACGGCAGTGCGCGAAAGAACCTCCAGACAGCACTCCCCCACCCTGGGTGATCTGGTGTACTGCAAAAGAGTGGGTTCTGTTTTCCTCTGATCCTGCTAACAATATAGACCGCAGGTGCGCCGCTTCTGGGGTGCCGACAAGGGATGTTTCTCCCAGTTATCCTCATCCGAGCTCAATCTACCCCACATTCTATAGTCAGGGCCTTCAGTGCTCCACCTAGGGTTAAGCCTCACACCAGCTGCATGATATGAGTCAATCGGCATAAGTTCATGAGGGCACTACGCTGCAGGATAAACCTAGACTGATCGTTGTGAATCAAACTTGGGATCACTGCCCTCAAGCGGTTGGTTAGGGCTTTTGCTAGCACCTTGGCATCAGTGCTAATCATGGGCAACAGGCGATATGAGCCTATAAGTTCCGGATTGGGGTCCGGCTTGGGCAACACAATGATAAGGGACTCCTGCATAGACTGTGGCAGGGCCCCCAACTGTAGAGCCTCCCGGAATAGCTCCAGGAGCCAGTCCAGGTAGGTCTGATAGAATTCAGGATGTAGGCCATCCAATTCTCTATTGTTCCTCTTTAGTGAGGTCCGCATCTAGGGCCGCCACTTGTTCCTCATTTAGGGTTGGCAGTAGCACGCGACTCAAAAAGTGCTCCCCCACAACATCCTCTTAGTCAGTTGGTCAGTCTTATAGAGCGCTGACAGATGTTGTAGCTCACCGTTGGTTGCTGCCTGTGTATGCACCACGTCACCCAAGTGGCCCCTTAACGCTATTATGCATTGGGGTATTTCAAGCGGCAAAAGCCAGGCTAAATGCCTGCCCGGCTTGCCCCCCTCCTGGTGCAGGTGCTGCCTATCTTCTTTCTGAGTGGATTTATCCAGGTAGTCCCAGATATTTCCTATGGTGCGCTTCACCCCTTGCATCTCTTTTTCAGCTTTTGGGCTGCCCGAAGTGTCCCTTTGCTTACTAGCCAATTTCTGCTCTTGTTCTTGGAGATCTCTTTGCAGCATGTGTTTGACTCGGTATGTATTATTACCTTCAGCACATCCCATTTGAGCGCTCTTGTTGAGGCTGACCGCCCATTGTCAGAAAAGTAACCAGCAAGGATGTCCCTAAGGTCAGACCTAAATGCTGGATTAGTTAGGGAGTCTGGCTGGAGTCGCTGAGCAGGTATGGCTTGCCGGACACGTGCCCAAGTGCATGTGAGGAGAACCTGTGCATTGTGCAATAGAACTCTGCCCTGGTGTTCCTCATCTTGTATTTGGTCCCCCCCTTTCCCAGGATACCCACATCCTATCCAACCTGCTATACATTTAATGTACCGCTGAGTGACAGGTGAATTCACACTTCGTGGGGTGGAAAGTTCTCCAGATATCTATGCAGTCTACCTGCTCCATGACGTCAGTAATGCTCCTGCCATGCCCGAAGGCCAACGTTCTCTGGAGACTTCTGTCAAATTGGCCACCCAGGATACAATTAAAATCCGCAGATCAGGACAGCAACCAAATACAAAGCAAAGGGTCATGGAGTCTCAAAAAATATCCCTTGTCGTCATAGTTAGGGGCATAGACATTTAGCAGGCAAACTTTCATGCCATCCAGGAGCCCATAGAGCAGGACATGCCGACCCTACACGTCCACTTTGGTTTCTGTTGGAAATGGCTCTTTCTGCATGGTTTTCCCATATCTTTTTGGCTTCTGACCTCCTGTTTTTTGATCCTGTGCTGAATTTCGTTTTTGCTGGCTTTAGGACTCTGCGCACTTTACTACTGCTGACCAGTGCTAAAGTGCACGTTCTTTCTGTCTAAATGGTTTTGGTGATTGGTTTATCCATGATTGGCATATTTGATTTTAAGTCCCTAGTACAGTGTACAGTGTGTGCTCAGGGCCTGTAAATCAAATGGTACTAGTTGGCCTGCAGCACCAATTGTGCCACTCACATGAGTAGCTCTGTAAACATGTCTCAGACCTGCCACTGCAGTGTCTGTGTGTGCAGTTTTAAACTGCCAGTTTGACCTGGCAAGTGTACCCACTTGCCAGGCCCAAGCCTTCTCTTTTACTACATGTAAGTCACCCCTAAGGCAGGCCCAAGGCAGCCCCATTGGCAGGGTGTAGTGTATTTAAAAGGTAGGACATGTACTGGTGTTTTTTACATGTCCTGATAGTGAAATACTGCTATATTCGGTTTTCACTATTGCAAGGCCTCTCTCTCACATAGGGTAACATGGGGTTAGCCTTGAAATATCTTTTAAGTGTAATTTCCCATTGGGAGCATATAGAGATATGGAATTGGGGGTCTGTAAACTCACAAAATGCACCTTTTGGTTAAGTTGTTTTTAAATGGTAAGTTTAAAAATGCCACTTTTAGAAAGGGGGCATTTTTCTTGCTTAACCATTTTGTGCCTCTGTCTGGCTGTGGAATACACGTCTGGGTCAGGATGACAGTTGGGCTGTTTGTGAATTCACTCTAGACAGTCACACAAAGGGAGCTGAGGTGTGCCCTGCATATCCTGACGGGCCTTCCTGGGCTAGAGTAGCTTGGAGGAGCGAACACTTGCATCTGAATAGGGCTGTGCCTGTCTTTACACCAAGGAGTTTCAAACCCCCCTGGAGTGTGTCTGAGGCCAGGGCAGGAAAGACAGTGTCTTGGGCACTACAAAGACTTTACTTTGAAGTCTGCTTACTTCAAAGGCAGAAACAAGTATAAATATTGGACCTCTGTGACCACAACTTTATAACACTTCAGGTCTGAGGACATTCTGCCCGGAAGAAGAACTAGATGCCGTAGGCAGGACTGCCACTAAGCCTGTTGCTTTGTTGTGCTGGCCTGCTGCTTCTGTCCTGGGATTTAAAGGACTGGACTTTGCTTTCTACATTCTGCTTTCCAAGGTTCTCCAAGGGCTTGAACTGAGCTTGTCTACTGTTAAGAAGTCTCAGGGACATGAAATACTTCATCTGACAGCACCAAGGCTCACTTGCTGAGAGTCCTGACTCGCCAAGTGGTGCCAAATCCAGGCCCTTGGGAGTGAGTTTTGGTGCAACCAAGAAGAAACCAAGTACATCGACTCCAGAACGACTTCGGAACCGGCACTGCTGTCTGACTCCACACCTTTGCCTGTACCGGAGCGGTGGTCCCCATTGAACACAACGAAGCTGCTGCAGCTCCTCAGAAGTCCCACCAGTGAACGAGTCCTGAGTGCCATGTCCCAGACATCCGGGACACCCGACTCAACATCTGTGGCTCCGTGCAGTGATCGCGAAATCATGAAGTCGACTCCTCGCGTCTTGACCTGCTGGATTCATCAACCCCGCTGGATCATAAAGAACCGGCACCTCGCCACATCACCTACTCTGTAACCTTAAGGAACCTACGCCTCACATCCCCGGTAGCAGTAAGGAACCAAAGCTGCACCGGCTCCAGCGACACCTCAGCTCCCCGACTCTGTGCAATGTCTTTGTTTCCTCATCGTTTTCAAAAGTACTGTGCCTGGGTCCTTGAGACTCTGTGACCGGCCCGCAGTCTCTCACAAGTGGCGTTGAACTGTTGGGAACAACTCTGTCAAGACGTCACAATAGCCCCAAATGGAGCTAATGTGTTTCAAAGTGCTTTTCTGAGATCTAATCTTAAAAAAAAAGAATCATATATTTGCTTGTTTATGTTGGATTTTTTTCATTTTGGTCTTGTTTTACTCAGACTGATATTGGCAATTTTTTAAAACTGGTGTGGAGTTCTTCTGTGGTGTATTCACTGTGTTACTGTGTGTGTGAAATACTCTACACATTGCCTCTGAGATAAGCCTCACTGCTTGTGCCAAGCTATCAAGGGGGTGAGCAGGGGTTACTTTAGCTGTGTGACTCCCTTACCCTGACTATAATGAGGGTCCCGACTTGGACAGGGTGCAAACCACTGCCAACTAGAGGCCCCATTTCTAACAGTTTCCCTTTTCTGAAATGGTATTCACAGAGCTACCCATATATGGGCATGCTTCTGGCGTATGTCAAATAGGTGGACGAGTATAGATCTGTGAGGGGTGATCGGTCACAGATTTTTTTTTGTATTGAGAGTTCACTTGGGGGTTATTACTTATATTAATTTTAGTAATACAACAAAGCTGGTTCATGTATTAGGATCTCATGCATTAAGGATCTCGTATAAAGCTTGTTGAGAATAATACAAAATAACGCTAAATGTATAGAAAATGGATTTGTGAACTTAACACGATTTTGAAAGAAAAGTGATAATACCACATGAGAAATGCAGTAATTGTTCTTCTCTGCCGCCCATTAGAACAGCTTTACAGGCAGGAAGACAGCAAATGCAAAGTGTCACATTGTTTGTAATAACGCATTTACTGATTGTCATTTTACCAAATATGTCTTGATGATCTTTGAAGTAAGCCCTAAAGGTTTGTGCATTCTCTCTCGACCTGTTCATTTTTCTCATATCGTTCTTTCTATTTTACCCTTCATTTCTTTCACACTCTCATCTTTATCTGCCTCACCGATTCTAGCACCATGTTGAAAACCAAAGGCAGTTTCTTTACCCTGGGCACCCTCAATCCCCTTGAACAGAATTAGGCCTAATCACAATCTAGTTCAAATTCTATTTTCAACCCTTTAATGTTTTGGCCTAAAACGGAGTCATACTAGTGCACGATTGTGTGGTACTCCTGTGAATTGTGGCTTGTGAAACATTGTGCAAGTGGAGGGAGCAGAAAGCACAAATGTGCTGTTCGCACGTGCTCCAATGGGGTATAACATACGCCATTCAGGCGTTATTTGCCATTCCTGTAATAATGTGACAAATTAGCATACCCACCAATTACAAACCCCACCCAAATGCAAACTTGCAGTTGCACATTTTGCACTAGATTGTAGCAGCCCAGATGTAACTGGGCAATTGGAAGTTGAGCAGGAGTGGAAAAGACAGAGTTAGAGAGTGAGAGGCACTGGAAAATTGAAGGAATCACAGTTACTTTATTATAATAAAAAGCCACTCATCAGAGTGGCAATTACATACCCAAGTGAGTATTTTGGTACTTGAAATCCAGACATAGCGGGGAAATACAAAGCTAAAAAAAGATGAAAAATCCTGACCAAGCCGTCAAGGAATCAATTTACTTGAATTAACACACATGTATACTGTAGGAAGCTCCGAAGCTCTACTGATGCACCCTATTCCTAACTAGTCCAGAATCCCTATAATTCCTTTTCTATAATCATGCTGAAATTCATGTAGAGAGCTGGCACCATGCCTCATTCTTTATCTGCAGCACCCTCTGCTTTTCAAGGGTTGGATCCATCCCTATCTCTGACAACGCGACTCCATTCTACCCAGCAACGCCCTGTGCAATCCAACTGTTAGAAGTTTCCTGTACCCAATTCCTGACCATCAGCACTCCAGAATTCAACTCCTTGTGAGATTCAAATTAAGCTCTTTAAATGCATCCATGTCTTGGTTTTCCAGCAAACCTCCTTGTTATGCTGTTGGTGAGACATATCCAGCCTTACAATGCACCTCAACCCAAACAAGCAGATTCCCATTCTTTTCACCAAAGGAAACACAGATACAACTATACTAATGCATTTCAGGTCCTCTTTCCAGGAGATCAGCATCTCCTCTGACACAGGAGCTGGGGTGTGCACATAGCTGCTACTGTTGCTTGATCCAGTCCAGCAGCACTCACAAGCATTCAATTGCTAAAGTCCAAGTGCAGTGCTAATAATACATTTTACTCAACGCGGATGGGCAGAGCGTGCCAATATTCTAAGCCACTACTATGTTCTGAAACTATCCCTATCTATTCATGTACCTCTCTTCTTATTAATAGAACCCCCCTGGGTATAGCTATCAACGGTGCAGAAGATGCAGTCACACTGTGCCCAGTGGCATGATTAACCACTGCAGTCAGATTATGTCCATCCTTTACTACCGAATCAGAACGCAGGGCGGCCTTGTTTCTTGCTACATGAAGGCCCATGGCACCTCTGTGCAGATGAGATCCTTACACAGCAATACCAAAACCCTAACCAGGGGACTCTATACCCTTGGAACTCTTCCACGCCAACTAATCATACTTTGGTGCCTCTGTTCATCAAAATAGTGATAAATACTTCGGGCCATATTTATACTTTTTGACGCAAAACTGCGCTAACGCAGTTTTGCGTCAATAAAATTAGCGCCGGCTAACGCCATTCTGAAGCACCATGCGGGCACCGTATTTATTCAATGACGTTAGCCGGCGTTGGCCGCCGGCGCTGCCTGGTGTGCGTGAAAAAAAATGACGTACACCAGGCAGCGCCGGCGTAGGGGAATATGGAGCTTGGGTGCCAAAAAATGGGGCAAGTCAGGCTGAGGCAAATTTTTCGCCTCAACCCGATTTGCGCCATTTTTTTCGACTCCCAACCCCCATTGAAATGACTCCTGTCTTAGCAAAGACAGGAGTCATGCCCCCTTGCCCAATGGCCATGCCCAGGGGAATTCTGTCCCCTGGGTATGGTCATTGGGCATAGTGGCATGTAGGGGGGCACAAATCAGGCCCCCCTATGCCACAAAAAAAAAAAAAAAAAAAACTTACCTGAACTTACCTTAATGTCCCTGGGATGGGTCCCTCCATCCTTGGGTGTCCTCCTGGGGTGGGCAAGGGTGGCAGGGGGTGTCCCTGGGGACATGGGAGGGCACCTCTGGGCTCCTTCCGAGCCCACAGGTCCCTTAACGCCTGCCTTGTCCAGGCGCTAAAAAACGGCGCAAAAGCGGCTGGACGTCATTTTTTTTTACCCGCCCACTCCCGGGCGTGAATTTTGCCTGGGAGTGTAAATACGGCGCATATGCCTCGGAGTCACTTTTTTAGACGGGAACGCCTACCTTGCATATCATTAACGCAAAGTAGGTGTCCACGCTAAAAAATGACGCAAACTCCATGGACTTTGGCGCTAGACGCGTCTAACGCCAAAGTATAAATATGGAGTTAGTTTTGCGTCTGAATTGCGTAAAAAAAAACGACGCAATTCCGGCACAAACAGAGTATAAATATGACCCTTCATTTCGACACACCACAGTGGAAACTGCATACTATCTTTGGATCCTTACCACTGAAATCTTACTTTGTAACCTAATTCTTAAGTATGCTGACAAAATGCTATACCTTTGTGAAAAAGTGTAAGGCGTTACCAGCTGATAAAATTATTATTAGTTACCAGTACTTAATAGGAGGAATCCAAAGGCAGTGCAGTTTGTCGTGGGTGATACAAAACTATTTGGAAATACCCAAGTTGTATTTATTTAACACACAGCAACATTGGTGTACGGACGGATAAAGAAACAGTTGTCCCAAATGGAGAAACTGAGCAAAGAAGTGATTTAACAAAGATCACACACGTTATAAAGCGTCAATGAATGCTGTGCTGGGTGGGTGGCTTAGGATGGTCCCAATATCCTTTGGCATATAAATGGTTAAGCAACATTAACTTTATAGGAAGTTATTTTCTGGCTTTGTCCATTGACATAGGAACTCTAGACAGCAATATCTCTGGACATTTGGGGGGTACTTAGGCCCGTATTTATACTTTTTTAGCGCCGCATTTGCGTCGTTTTTTGACGCAAAAACGGCGCAAACTTGCAAAATACCATTGTATTTTGTAGGTTTGCGCCGTTTTGCGTCAAAAAGCGGTGCAAATGCGGCGCTAAATAAAGTATAAATACGTAGTGTTTGACACAGTACTTTTATAGCGCAATGATGCAATCAAACTATTGGATTAATGTTGCTGTGCCATATAATCCATGTGATCTAAATTTTTCTGAGTGTCAGAATATGTTCGTAAGAGTTGCTGTAACAGAGAATGATTTTTCCTGTAAACGGTAGTCTTATGATTTGGAATGACTATTTTCTGTCACTATAACTGAAAGTGGCAATTTATTAAATGAATGATTATTCTAATGGCACGATGTTTCAGATGAGCACGAATTATCCTATGTCAAAGTCATTTTCTGCTGGACACAGCACAATATTTTTACTTAACACAAACTGCCTCCATCACTTTGCCAGAGTGGCGAACTCCTGATCCACAGATGTCCGTCTCTCTCGTTCACTTCATGTTCGTCTTCTTACATTTACTTCTCCATTTATCTGCCTCTGTCTTTTATTTTCTTTACCGCCGAGCCAAGTTGTATATTCTTGACACTGATCTTCTTTTAAGAAGTCTAGAAAATGGGTATTTAAATTCTGATGTGGAAACCTTGCTTGCATGATTTTTTTGTACACATACACACAATAACATATATACAAATGTGCAGACACACACAAGAAAACCTTACCTTGACAGTACACATTTTATAAACCCCAGAAAAGCATAGTCTTTTTAAGTGCTCTATTTATCAAGGTTTTACAGATGTAACATGAAAAAAAACGCAGTGAAACTTGTACTGCCCGTGACACGATTAAAACATGCAGCATGGACACTCACCTGTGAGGGTAGGGTACATTTTGCCGAGTCTCATGGGGGCCAGGTACGCGTGGTGGAGGATGTACAAATGACGCAGCTTTAACTCTGCCTCCCTGAGGGGGCAATTATATTTTTGCCTCCCAGCTATCCTGGGCACGGTACATGGCCTGTAGAAGATAAGTGGGACACAAGCCGTCTAGACGAGCCAAGCTCCAACAGCACACCTTGCATGCTGGATTCCATGACCTCCTTGAAACCATAGTCAGTGCTGCAAATTGCAAGAACTGACCTAGGCCCACCCTGAACGTCTCCTCCGCCTCTTGGAATGTGAGACATCCATTCGCCAGGTAAAGGGCTCCCATCAGCTCGCATCCCCCCTTTTTTCCATCTGTTCAAGGATACCTCATGGTTGAGGTCTACGGACTGAAGTATCCACAGAAACGAGAGGTTTCTGGAGAACGGCAGTGCGCGAAAGAACCTCCAGACAGCACTCCCCCACCCTGGGTGATCTGGTGTACTGCAAAAGAGTGGGTTCTGTTTTCCTCTGATCCTGCTAACAATATAGACCGCAGGTGCGCCGCTTCTGGGGTGCCGACAAGGGATGTTTCTCCCAGTTATCCTCATCCGAGCTCAATCTACCCCACATTCTATAGTCAGGGCCTTCAGTGCTCCACCTAGGGTTAAGCCTCACACCAGCTGCATGATATGAGTCAATCGGCATAAGTTCATGAGGGCACTACGCTGCAGGATAAACCTAGACTGATCGTTGTGAATCAAACTTGGGATCACTGCCCTCAAGCGGTTGGTTAGGGCTTTTGCTAGCACCTTGGCATCAGTGCTAATCATGGGCAACAGGCGATATGAGCCTATAAGTTCCGGATTGGGGTCCGGCTTGGGCAACACAATGATAAGGGACTCCTGCATAGACTGTGGCAGGGCCCCCAACTGTAGAGCCTCCCGGAATAGCTCCAGGAGCCAGTCCAGGTAGGTCTGATAGAATTCAGGATGTAGGCCATCCAATTCTCTATTGTTCCTCTTTAGTGAGGTCCGCATCTAGGGCCGCCACTTGTTCCTCATTTAGGGTTGGCAGTAGCACGCGACTCAAAAAGTGCTCCCCCACAACATCCTCTTAGTCAGTTGGTCAGTCTTATAGAGCGCTGACAGATGTTGTAGCTCACCGTTGGTTGCTGCCTGTGTATGCACCACGTCACCCAAGTGGCCCCTTAACGCTATTATGCATTGGGGTATTTCAAGCGGCAAAAGCCAGGCTAAATGCCTGCCCGGCTTGCCCCCCTCTTGGTGCAGGTGCTGCCTATCTTCTTTCTGAGTGGATTTATCCAGGTAGTCCCAGATATCTCCTATGGTGCGCTTCACCCCTTGCATCTCTTTTTCAGCTTTTGGGCTGCCCGAAGTGTCCCTTTGCTTACTAGCCAATTTCTGCTCTTGTTCTTGGAGATCTCTTTGCAGCATGTGTTTGACTCGGTATGTATTATTACCTTCAGCACATCCCATTTGAGCGCTCTTGTTGAGGCTGACCGCCCATTGTCAGAAAAGTAACCAGCAAGGATGTCCCTAAGGTCAGACCTAAATGCTGGATTAGTTAGGGAGTCTGGCTTGAGTCGCTGAGCAGGTATGGCTTGCCGGACACGTGCCCAAGTGCATGTGAGGAGAACCTGTGCATTGTGCAATAGAACTCTGCCCTGGTGTTCCTCATCTTGTATTTGGTCCCCCCCTTTCCCAGGATACCCACATCCTATCCAACCTGCTATACATTTAATGTACCGCTGAGTGACAGGTGAATTCACACTTCGTGGGGTGGAAAGTTCTCCAGATATCTATGCAGTCTACCTGCTCCATGACGTCAGTAATGCTCCTGCCATGCCCGAAGGCCAACGTTCTCTGGAGACTTCTGTCAAATTGGCCACCCAGGATACAATTAAAATCCGCAGATCAGGACAGCAACCAAATACAAAGCAAAGGGTCATGGAGTCTCAAAAAATATCCCTTGTCGTCATAGTTAGGGGCATAGACATTTAGCAGGCAAACTTTCATGCCATCCAGGAGCCCATAGAGCAGGACATGCCGACCCTACACGTCCACTTTGGTTTCTGTTGGAAATGGCTCTTTCTGCATGGTTTTCCCATATCTTTTTGGCTTCTGACCTCCTGTTTTTTGATCCTGTGCTGAATTTCGTTTTTGCTGGCTTTAGGACTCTGCGCACTTTACTACTGCTGACCAGTGCTAAAGTGCACGTGCTTTCTGTCTAAATGGTTTTGGTGATTGGTTTATCCATGATTGGCATATTTGATTTTAAGTCCCTAGTACAGTGTACAGTGTGTGCTCAGGGCCTGTAAATCAAATGGTACTAGTTGGCCTGCAGCACCAATTGTGCCACTCACATGAGTAGCTCTGTAAACATGTCTCAGACCTGCCACTGCAGTGTCTGTGTGTGCAGTTTTAAACTGCCAGTTTGACCTGGCAAGTGTACCCACTTGCCAGGCCCAAGCCTTCTCTTTTACTACATGTAAGTCACCCCTAAGGCAGGCCCAAGGCAGCCCCATTGGCAGGGTGTAGTGTATTTAAAAGGTAGGACATGTACTGGTGTTTTTTACATGTCCTGATAGTGAAATACTGCTATATTCGGTTTTCACTATTGCAAGGCCTCTCTCTCACATAGGGTAACATGGGGTTAGCCTTGAAATATCTTTTAAGTGTAATTTCCCATTGGGAGCATATAGAGATATGGAATTGGGGGTCTGTAAACTCACAAAATGCACCTTTTGGTTAAGTTGTTTTTAAATGGTAAGTTTAAAAATGCCACTTTTAGAAAGGGGGCATTTTTCTTGCTTAACCATTTTGTGCCTCTGTCTGGCTGTGGAATACACGTCTGGGTCAGGATGACAGTTGGGCTGTTTGTGAATTCACTCTAGACAGTCACACAAAGGGAGCTGAGGTGTGCCCTGCATATCCTGACGGGCCTTCCTGGGCTAGAGTAGCTTGGAGGAGCGAACACTTGCATCTGAATAGGGCTGTGCCTGTCTTTACACCAAGGAGTTTCAAACCCCCCTGGAGTGTGTCTGAGGCCAGGGCAGGAAAGACAGTGTCTTGGGCACTACAAAGACTTTACTTTGAAGTCTGCTTACTTCAAAGGCAGAAACAAGTATAAATATTGGACCTCTGTGACCACAACTTTATAACACTTCAGGTCTGAGGACATTCTGCCCGGAAGAAGAACTAGATGCCGTAGGCAGGACTGCCACTAAGCCTGTTGCTTTGTTGTGCTGGCCTGCTGCTTCTGTCCTGGGATTTAAAGGACTGGACTTTGCTTTCTACATTCTGCTTTCCAAGGTTCTCCAAGGGCTTGAACTGAGCTTGTCTACTGTTAAGAAGTCTCAGGGACATGAAATACTTCATCTGACAGCACCAAGGCTCACTTGCTGAGAGTCCTGACTCGCCAAGTGGTGCCAAATCCAGGCCCTTGGGAGTGAGTTTTGGTGCAACCAAGAAGAAACCAAGTACATCGACTCCAGAACGACTTCGGAACCGGCACTGCTGTCTGACTCCACACCTTTGCCTGTACCGGAGCGGTGGTCCCCATTGAACACAACGAAGCTGCTGCAGCTCCTCAGAAGTCCCACCAGTGAACGAGTCCTGAGTGCCATGTCCCAGACATCCGGGACACCCGACTCAACATCTGTGGCTCCGTGCAGTGATCGCGAAATCATGAAGTCGACTCCTCGCGTCTTGACCTGCTGGATTCATCAACCCCGCTGGATCATAAAGAACCGGCACCTCGCCACATCACCTACTCTGTAACCTTAAGGAACCTACGCCTCACATCCCCGGTAGCAGTAAGGAACCAAAGCTGCACCGGCTCCAGCGACACCTCAGCTCCCCGACTCTGTGCAATGTCTTTGTTTCCTCATCGTTTTCAAAAGTACTGTGCCTGGGTCCTTGAGACTCTGTGACCGGCCCGCAGTCTCTCACAAGTGGCGTTGAACTGTTGGGAACAACTCTGTCAAGACGTCACAATAGCCCCAAATGGAGCTAATGTGTTTCAAAGTGCTTTTCTGAGATCTAATCTTAAAAAAAAAGAATCATATATTTGCTTGTTTATGTTGGATTTTTTTCATTTTGGTCTTGTTTTACTCAGACTGATATTGGCAATTTTTTAAAACTGGTGTGGAGTTCTTCTGTGGTGTATTCACTGTGTTACTGTGTGTGTGAAATACTCTACACATTGCCTCTGAGATAAGCCTCACTGCTTGTGCCAAGCTATCAAGGGGGTGAGCAGGGGTTACTTTAGCTGTGTGACTCCCTTACCCTGACTATAATGAGGGTCCCGACTTGGACAGGGTGCAAACCACTGCCAACTAGAGGCCCCATTTCTAACAGTTTCCCTTTTCTGAAATGGTATTCACAGAGCTACCCATATATGGGCATGCTTCTGGCGTATGTCAAATAGGTGGACGAGTACAGCTGTCCACTCCATTGCTTAGTGGCAGCCTCATCTACCATGTGGTCTCCTGCAGCATTGCTATGCCCAGCCCATTTCGTCTCAGATAGGTGTGTATCCAGTACCTCTTAGTGTAGTCATGTAGGCCCTTGGTGTTCCAGGCTACGAGTTTCAACACCCCCCAGCCATGTGCGCAGGCATCCTGGTCTCCATAGCCCCCTCCCACTAGGGTCTCCCGTGTCCCCCTCGTGCCAACAACACGCACACTCACACATGCCTTCTTCCAGATCAGTCTCATCGCCTCGGTCACACTGCTGCATAAAACATAACTGTGTCCCAACCAAACCCCGCTCCCATCCCCCTACCCCTGGGCAAACACCTAAATTTAACCAAAACTGATGTCTCTCCTTTCTCATACAAGACAAACACCCCAACCTTTTACTCAATGGTTATAGTATATGATATAACCCCCCCCCCCCCCCCCAACAACATGGGGAGGCAAAGTTTTAAAAAGTTACAAAAGCGGGAGGAGCTGAACACTGGCCCCCTGCTGCCCCCCCGAGCTCCCCCACGGAGTCACATCCGGGTGGGGAGGGCCAACCACTCCAGCAGTCCAGTCCCTGTAGTGTCCCTTTAACAGAGTCAAAGAAGGTCAGGTAACAGGAGCATGTAGAGTAGACCTGGTGTCCACAGCTTCTGTTTGACAGCCAGAATGGATTTTCTTTCGGCTTGAACCCCACGAGTGTAGTTCGAGAAAATACATATCATGCTCCCTTTCAGTCTGGGGTCCCTGTTCTTTCTGTCCCATTTTAGAATGTTATCTTGGTCCCTAAAGTTGAGAACCTTAGCAATGATGGCCCTTGGTGTGACCCTAGGAAGGGGACGCAAGACTAACTCCTGATGGCCCCTCTCTATCACAAGGAAATCCGATAGGGCCTATGTGCCCATCAGGCTAGCGGTCAAGAAATAACTCAGTAGTTTGTCCCTCAGGGCACTCCAGGAACCCCACAAACTGCAAGTTAGAGCATCTGGATCTGCCCTCTGCACCTTCCAGGCGCTCGTTGAAGCGGGTGGCACGCTCTGGAAGTGTGCGTACTGTGTCCCTCAGGTCTTTCACTGCCTGTGTTAGCTCCTGGACCGTCTTCAGTCTCCCGGGAGTGTTCTCACACACCCCAATGGTCCATTGCAAAGCAAATTTACCTCTAAAGTGATAGTGCCTATTTTCTGTTCCAGGATCTACTTCGAGCCCTCAATTGCTGCCAGTATTTGCAAATTAGATGGCTTCCCGCCCAGCAGCAAGGACACATTCTCTCCCACTGGCTGTGCAGTACCAGCCCCCCCATCCCCCTGGGCCCCTGTGAAATGGTCCATACACAGCTGCTGCTGCTCACGGACCACCTTTCCATGCACCATGCTGAGCACACAGGAAGCCGATCCTCTTGAATGTGAACTTCTCTTCCCAAGTATCAGGTCCGGGCATTGCTCAGGGGCACAGTTTGGCAGTCACAGTAAATGACCTATTCATAGTACTTAGTCGCTCCTTCTTGCAACACACCTGTGGGGGCATAAGCTGTCTAAGTGTCCGCAGTGGGCGCCCCAACCGGGCCACAGGGTAGGGTGCCAGCTGGCTGCTGTGCAGCAGATGTCTCGCCAGGAGCAGGCAGGCCTTCCCAAAGTGCAGGGAGATGCTGAAAGCAGGGTGCCTCAACCAGTCCCCTTCAGCCAGGCCGTTGCCTGCTTCCTCCGGCACGTCAGTCATTGTCCACAGGGCCTCGATAATCGGTTGCAGAGGCGCCTTCCTCCAGGCCAAAGTCCGTCATCTAGGCCCTGGTCCCTGCCATAAGCCAGGTTTCAGTAGCCCAAAGCCCCACCTAAGGAGCGCCCACACCCGGCCAGGTTGCACCCCCTACGGGGTCCACAGTCTCCTGCATAGGCCCTCCATCTTGCGCCTGAGGACTACCTCACCTTACCTCACATCAGGCAGGGCCCGCTTCGGCCACTGTGCAGTCCCAAGTAACGCTGCCTGGACTGGCAGGATTGCAGTGGAGCGCCAGAGAGCTCTCCACTAACATGTCTTGTCGGCCATGTTGCTTGGCCATGCTCCCCTGGAAAGCATAGATAGCCACGAGTTTCAAAACCAGCAACCTTCAAGCAACCCGAATGACCACATAATGACATTGATTTCACTGCAGTACTCGCATTAAGTGGAAACCAGACAAATTCAGGTTCCAACAGCTATTGTTAAGGTGGAATCATACCGTATTGTTGTTCTTGCAGTTCTGTAGCAGTGCTTGTACATCCATTGTGTTTGTGTTGTATAGAAGAGTGGTCTGCAGGGGGCACATAGGCTCTTTATCCCTCCCGGCATGGGTCACCTGCCAGTACTGGACGGTGACTATCAGTAATTCTTCTTGTCCGCGTTATTTGAACCCGAACCTAATATCGGAAGTCAAAGAGCTCACACCCGGTCTTTGGATGCAGCAGTTCAACACGGGAATACAGATCAAGCTTGTCACCTTATAATTACTAATAGATACATTTAAATATTAAAGTGCTTTCTGGCATTAAATCCCATATTTATGTGAACTAAGAGGCATACTTAACAAGGGCTACGATTGCTCTATTTAATGGGGTCTGGGAGCCACATTAAATTGACTAATACTCATGTCTTTTGCCTCTTTATGGCACTCAGCTCCTTGCATAGACCGGTTTCAAACTTGCAACATACCGATTAAAAGCCACGTTTCACAACTGCCGGTCGTGGCACCGTAACTTTTCTTTGGCTCTTGATAATAGGTGTTAATATTGCCCAGCACAACGTATTTTACCAACCTCAAGATTAAAAAAGAGTGAGTTCCTTGGCAGATTATGTGCAGTATGTGCCTGACTGAACTATTTTACCATTAATGTAACTTGTGACCAGGGAGCTTGACAAGGATTCCGTAACTAACCACATCAACGCGTTAAGGCTGTCCTGCTGATAATACAGATCTGTGACCTACACATTATGCTGTGATGTAGGCACAGTAGTACTCGGTGATCTCTCCAGCAAGTACAGCGTAACCCGAGCTACGTCACCAGTATTACACCCTAAGACTTGCGGGGTTCACTTATGTGCCTGCAGCAGGCTCATTAACTGCTAAGCTATCTAAAATGCAGTTGATGTGTGAAAAATGAATTACGCCAGGACAGCTTTCCTTTCACATGTTTTTCCTTCTCAGTTTATTTATGGGAGGAGATTATGCACAGTGCCTATGTGCTGGTAAACCACAGGTTAACTGTCACTATCTTCATGGTGCCACCTCATCGTGCCTCCAGCCGTCACGAGTTCTCTCCATTTTGTTACCAGCCCCTCCCTCAATCCGTTTATGTATTTTTAAAAGATGATTCTGTTCCTTCATTGATCTACTAAGCTCTACGCAGGCTGTATCTTGTGGCAAAGTGCATCCTCTAGAAATATAGCTCAGTGGGTCAAGGTGCATGCACAGATTTGAGTGATTAGCCAATGTGTCCTACATTGGAATACTGGTAAGATACATTAGATGGGCAGTGTGTTTGCAGTAGACATCTGTAAGTAATATACAGGTCTCAGGTTTAAAAAAAGAAACAAGTGCTCATAAAATATCTCAGAGTGGTATTGGAGAATTTCTTATCGTCTGTGGGTCACAAGTATGAATCTGAATAGTAACTTTCGGTGGTGCTGATGCCCCGTGGACGGCAAGGGAGGGGTGGAGGCAGCAGGGGACAATAGCTGTGGGGGCAGTGGGGAGGAAGGGGCCTCACATGAATTCACGGAGGGTGGGCCCGTTAATGGCTTCTTACGCCCCCGATCGATTCCTCACAAACCAAACACTCCAGAATCACCCACGCTTACCAGACTAGCAATCGCCAACTGTCCCTTCTACCACAAACTGCAAAGCACGGTTATCCCCTGCGGCTTTTATCCAATCCTTACCACCGACAGGCCAGTTATTTCTCATGTAAAAAAAAAACAAGTACAATTTCCATCTTCGCCACGCAACAGTAGTTCAGACAAACGATCCACGGCCATGTTGCCCGATCGCGACTGTAAGGCATATTGTGTGGCACTGCACTATTTCGTTAACTTGTCCTATTTTTGAAAATACATTTTCAACTTATTAGTCAGTTAAACACCTGAATACAGCAACCAACTACTGGAAGATGACCAGTTAATCTTTCAAAGGATCTACCAATGCGCGGCTCCAGGTGCCATGTTAGGTGGTGAAAATGAAGCAATAAATGGTGGATTATGTGGCAAGTGTTGTAAGCCCATAAGTACGTGGAAAACACCGTAGCGGCAGAATCGTAGAACTCCAGCGGACATTATGAGCAGTAAAGAGCACAGGTGGAAAATGAAACGCAGAATGGTCCAACCCTATACTGATGTTTCAGCATACAGGTATTAGTAGTGGACTGTGCCAACAATATTAGCAAATTGATGCGAAGATTTACCAACTCCTTTAACATCTTGGTACTATATTATAATAATATTGGGATGAATACCACTGACTAGTGCATTTAAAGCACACTGGTTAAAAAAGTTGGTGAAAAAAATAAGAACCTAGTAACTACTTTATGGACCATTTTGTGAATTTTTCTGTCACCTGTTTTGGGGGATCAGTAGTACCGAATTGTACATTTTGAAACGCATCTCCCTAATAACATTTGTGAAAATATGAGCTAATATAAATAGGTATTTATAGGAAGTTTGCCATTCCATACAAGTAATGTTTAGGAAAGTATGTGCCAAATTGTATACATGCGCAGTAACAGTCCAAAAATTGAAAACCAAAAATTGCACAGAGTCGAGCCTCTCTGGTGACATTTTTTTTCCTAGAAAACTACTAAAATGTGTGTATTTTGCAGAACACTGAACGAGGTATTCATGCTGTCCTCATATTTCCCAGATATATCCACTCTAAGCAATTTCCACATGGACAGTAACAGGTAATGTCAGTTTCCCTGGCCCTGGACAAAGCATGAGTGGCCTCCACATTTCCAGCAACAGGTAATACCCATCTCAATAGGCTTAACAATATGTGAGACCAGATGCCACACACCGGCAAATATTTATTACCAGCCCCCTCTTGCCCAGTGATAGGCATTCGCGGTTTCCACACGCCTGCAACTGGTAATACCGGCATCTACAGGCCCAGCACCATGTATGGTCAATTTACAAAAGCCAAAGATGGCATAGACAACCTCCACGTGCTCAGAAACCGCATGCTAGTCTACATATGGCGAAAAGCAAATATGACTAATCTCCTGATGTTCAGCGACAAGCACCACAAAAGTATGACTGTCTTCCTTACACAAAGCAGCAATCCCCATACGCCCAGTATCACGAGTTATCAGCCGCTGCCTCCATACCAGCTGCTAGATAACCAGCTGAAGGCAATGCCAGCCTGCACATGCCCTGCATTATGCATACCACAACATCACATGATGATCAACAGGTAAGTTCAGTATCCAAATAACTAACAAGTATGGCAACTGGGCAAATGCCTCGAAGTAGGCAAAGCTACCATGCAGATGCTCAACCACTAATCACTGTCCATATAAACCCAGCAACAGGCAATTCTAGACTCCGCAAGTGTACCCGCAGGTAACAACAGACTTCAAATATCCAGCAACAGATAATGGGGAATCTCAAAACGAGGGGTAACGTGTGGCCATTAACATCCATCTTCCGTTCCAGGACTCCAATATCTACTTGTAAGGATGAATAAAACACACCATTGCTGTCAAAACAGCAGCCTGTTACATTCAGTAAAAACGGATTCCGTTTTAAATTATTAAACTGGAATTCTAATCATATTTTTAGCTGGCCAAAATGTACGTTTTTAATAGTCCATACACTTATTAATTTGACCATAATTTAACATATTAGAATACACCATGTCAGTTCAATAATTCAAACAGGAGAATATATCGAAGATTTCCCGACATTACTGTGGCTTTAGACTATGTATTTGCATTCTACCAAGAAAAACGGATAAAAAAATGATAAAGTCAGCCACTCAAGTCGCCGAGTGTAAGTTTCTTAGTACAATAAGTCATTTTACCTCTCGTACATGATGTAGCTTTTATTGCAGACATTACTGTAGGTAAAGCAACGGTCTTCGAATAGAATTACATCAATTCTTGTACAAACAGGCGTGCCCCAGACAAGACTACGTTTAAAACAACACAAGTACTGGAGTGCTTCCAAATGTAGAAAGCACCTTTGTACTGCAGCGCCTTCTGCACACCGTGGCAAGGTGAGAGGGTATCAAAGGACATTATGATCGTCTGAAAGAGGGGCAGGTACCATTTAGCTCATTTGCATTCTCACTCCTTGGTGCCCCTTGCACCCACATGATCGAATACAGAACTTCAGTCTATTAGGTCCAACGGCGCAACCCCAAAAACACAAGCGCCGTGCTTACCTGACCTGGAGGCGCACACATTGGAGGCGTCAGATCGCCCCCCTTTTTTTTTTTTTTTTTTTAACTTTCATTAAATAAGTAAAAGCATCTTTTAAAAATGATTTATGACATCAAAATGTACAATATCAACATCCTAAGAAAAGTCAAAAAGGATCAATTGATTATGAGATACGGTACCAATGCCATTCAGTGCTTCTCGTGTAACAGATTAGCACTGCCTGTTTAGCTCAAGTCTTCCCACTTGTCTAGTACAGATACAGGTTTAGTTCACCAGTTTATGATTCGGCCACCTGTCGTTCTGCTGCCAAATTCTTCGACTTCCCAACCACGTGAACATGTGTGGAAATGGCGCACTTAGAGTATCATGCACTAATTCTTAGAAACTCTCAAGTAAGAAGGGCAAAAAGTATTAAAAATCTTGTATTTATTGATTTAAAATGAAGAACACCACAGAAGTTATTAGCAAGGCATCAAACTCTGCTAGACAGAGAAGGTGAAAGAGCCAAGCAGGAACATGTGTAAGTAGACCCCGATGTATCAACTGCAAGAAGAAACAAGCCATGCCAATAGGTCTCACCTCCGTGACCTACTGGCTGGGCCATTGCCTTTTCGCTACGCTGCACACTATTAGCAAGATGCTGTGCAGCATGGCCAAAAATGAAAGAAAAGTAAAGAGCGATGCCGCGGCTGAGCCATATTATAGGTGCTCGCATCCACGATGAAATGCATCAATCATTGGGCATGTGCACCTACAAAATGATGTAGGCAGCCTTTTCTTATTTGCTGATCCGAGTTAGATCAGTAAGTAAGAAAAATATGAAAAAGTAGTAGCCTGGAACTGTTTTTTTCTTTTCAAGGCATATTGGCTAAACATTATAGTTACTTACTAGCACTTCAAATAGTAGTTAGTTCCTGCATCCATGCACAACGGAGTTCTTGAAGACCTAAGCTGACTCCCTCCGTGTTCACTCTCCATGCCAGATGAGTAGAACAGCGGTTCCCAACCTGTGGCACGCGGACCATTCCCAGGGGGTCTGCAGGCCTGGGCCGGCAAGAAGGCACTTCTGCAGTTGAGCCTCCCGCTGCCTGTTTTTATATTTATTACTTCATTTGTGCAGCAGTTTTAAAAGCACTGCAAAGATTGTTGTACATCCAGCATCCTTCAAGCAAAAATAAAATCGTCAAGATAACTCTAATGATTAATGTACCTGCTGGAGAGAGATGGGAGTTTGGTGGCAGTTTTGACTCAAAGGCAGTGTAGATCTTAGTATGCCTGTCACAAAGAATGTGTATCATGCAAAGAATAGTATTTTATGTCCCTAGCACAGTGGGTTACTGCTTTTGTCACAGAGATTCTTTTGTTACTTTGCAGTTCGTAAATTACAATCATAATCTAGCACAGTGAGCTGTGAACAGCCATTAAAAAAGCTGCATGCAATTTGCATGGCACAAACAGAAAGTTGTTTTTTTTCCCCAGTCTTTCATTTTCCTTACGCTGCTAAAAAGTCTGCTTGTGTCTGCTTGTGTAGAAATACATTATTTTTAAAGACAACGCTAACCACTATGTTACATTCTGAATCCTGAGTTTGTGCTTCTCCAGACCAAGTGGTCTTAGAAAATGCCTACCAGTGTGAGTGACAGGTGAATGCCATACCTTACCTTGCAATCCCCTGGAAAGCGTCTGAAACACTACACTCGTACGAGAGGAGCTATAAAACAAATGAATTACATGTGACAGAAAGGCTATGGAGAGATGAGAGGCCCTTCTGGTTTTACTTCCTTTCCCCACCACATATTTAGGTGAAAAAGCTTGCTCAGATCTTAAGTACCTAAAAAATAAAAACAGAAATAGTTTAGGAAATATAGAATCTGACCTGAGGATGAAACTTTCCTAAATAAAAACAGTTATTGAAAAGTTAGGCGCCGAGATACGGCGCCGACCTTCCCATTAAAATGTTTTGAGTTTTACAAATTTTTTCAATATAAAATAATAATATCTTTAGTAATTAGAGTATTTGTTTGGTGTGTACTTGTTTGTGTATATTTTGCGAATTACTGTTTTAAGGTTTGAAATTTAAATCATAGAAATTGCTTGGGGGTCCCAGACTTCCAGTAGTGATTCAGTGGGGGTCCTCAGGAGTCCAAAGGTTGGGAACCATTGGAGTAGGATATTACATGAAAACTGACTGACGGCTACTTGCACTCCCGTGGAAATAGGCTCACGTTACTAAAACTGACAATCCTGGAGAGATACTTACACGCTGCAGGCCAGTACTTTTCAGGGAAGTAACATCAAATTGTGGTTTACTGGACGCAAAAAAAAAAAAAACTGATGGTATGTTGACAATGGTGAAGAATCCTGGGAGGGTTCTGGGTGTTGATGAATTACCTCGTAGAAAACCCTGGTGAACAGGGGACCCCCTCACTGTCGGATCCTGTAGCAGACACGCAGAATTACCGAAACGGGCAAGTCTGACCCTAGGCAACACAGACTTACTTTTGATAAAACTAGGCACACTGGGACTCATGACCCTTCTTCAGAAGCAGACTTGACACCACGGAGGAGAGGATCTCGAGCCTGGAGGACAGTACTGCAACTATACAAAGGCAAATAGATAAGATTGAGCACACCCTCAAACAAGCTGCAATGAAGTGTGAAGACCTGGAGGCCTGCTCCTGCAGAAAAAATATACGCATAGCAGGCATTGCAGAGACTACCAACATGAGCAGAGCCAGTCACCTTTGTGGAACACCTTCTCCTTGACCTCTTTGACTGCTACAGCTTCTCCACCACGTTAGCTGTGGGCCCAAGATCCCCCAAGAGCCCTCCTCCCGCATTCTAATAGCCAGTCTCCTCAATTACAAGGACAGAGACACTGTACTCCACCTGGCCCGAGAACAGGGCACACTCCGATATTAGGGTGCCTCCATTTCGGTATACCCTGACTTCAAGCCAATTGTACAGGAGGCTCATCGGAAATTCTCGGACACCAAACATTCCCTTAAGAAGATGGTACTACTCTATACTCTACCCTGCTAGTCTTTGAGTCGAACATAATGGGAAGTTTCCTACATTTGACTCCCCCCACAGACGCATTCGCCTTCTGCAAAAAACGACCAAACAAAAATCTGCCTCCCCCCTGTCCAGACACACTTGAGCATTGTTGTTTTTCTCAACAGGGATGTGCTGGATGTTTTTCTGCCTGGTGTGGGTGAGGGGGTTGGGTTTTCATGTAATGACATGCTTGTTTTTCTTCTGCATTATTTTGTTTGCTAGATATGCCACAATTACAATGTTCGGACATTATTCCTAGCCACACATACCCAACACACCATTTGTCCATTCGAGACTCATTTAACAGGTATGACTAGGTTGTATGACTTCACCTTCATATCCTGGAACATATGGGAATTAACAATCCACGGAAGGAGAAGCAGGTGTAGTCCTAGCTGAATGGACAGAAGGTGGGAGTGGCCTTCCTCCAGGAAACGCACCTAGCCAGCAGCAATGACCCCCCCCGTCACCCTCGCTAGCACCCGGAGACCACATTGTTACTTTTCAGGTTACAGTTTCTATTCCTGTGGCACATGCATCCTAATACATAAACACGTTCCCTTTACACTTTACATATGCTGTTATTAAACATTTACACCCCTAACATGGACGACCCTGCCTTCTTTCAGGAAATAACTACCCGTCTGGAAAGAGTGGAAGCTGTCCAAGTGATATTGGGGGGTGACTTGAACATGCCCCACTGCTTGCAGTCTGACTCTAAAAGCTCCCATCTCAGTGATAAACCCAGAGCCTAAACTGTTCTTCAAAACATAGACACCTATACACTGCGTGATGCCTGGCATTCTAGATACCCAAACACCCCAGGTTTCACATTTTATTCAGCTCCACATGCAGTCTGGACCAGGCTGGACTACTGTTTCCTCTCGATCTACACATACGTGTGTCTCACACGTAGCTGTACTTCCCTGGACGCTGTCGGACCATAGTCCTGTCCTCCTTCAATTACGGATCCCTTCTGGTGGCAGTTGTGAATGCGCCTGGAGGTTCCGTGGTGAAGCCCTACGGAACCGGGTGTTCTGAGGAGAGGTCCTCAACTCAGTGACTGAATATTTTACGTTGAATTCCAGATCTGTTGCCAAACAGGCAGGCAACCTTGTGGGAAGCTTTCAAGGCTTTTATTCGCGGAGTATGGATCTCCAAACATGCTGGTATTCTACAGGACACAGAAAAACCCTTTGACTCCTTGGTGTGGCCATTCTTGAGGGCCTTTTTGGACCAACTTGGTATCCCATCCCCATTCATATTATTAGCTATGTTATTATATGCTAATCCTGTGGCTCGCATACAGATCAGAGTCCCTTACGGATAGCTTCCCGATTATGCGTGGTACTAGACAGGGATGCACCCTATCCCCTCTTCTCTTCATTATCACAATGGACCCTCTGGTCCATAATGTGCAAGATTTGCATTCCAATAGGGAACTGCAACTCACCAATGCCCCCCTCCTGCTCTCCCTACATGCAGACATATTACTTTTCCTTTGCCATCCCTTGACTAATCTTGCTCCAATTATTCAAGAAAATTGCTCGCTATTGTAAACTTTCGGGATTGCAGATTAATTGGGCTTAATCAGGACTCTTTCCATTGACAACCTCCACACAACCAGTACCGGTAGAATTCCAGCTCTGGTAGGTCCAGAAAGACACCAAGTATTTAGGCATTTGCCTGCATAGGGACAAAGACCAAATACTTCAACCTAACCACAGCCCGGCAATGACTAACCTAGAATCACAGGTGTCCCAGTGGATAAAACGCCCTTTGTCCAAGGCAGGACAAGTGTCCATTATTAAAATGGTGGTGCTCCCCCATTTTTGCTACCTTTTTAAAATATCCCCATCCCCTTAACACTTGCCTTCCTCCGTACATTGTGCAGTCACCTCCTGCACTTAATATGGGCCAGGGGTCGCCCTCTGGTTCGTTGGGACACCCTGACACTTCTGTTTGAATGTGGTGCCTTCGGAGCTCCCGACTTCTAATGTTATTATTTAGTAGCTCAGTGTCAGTACTCACATAGATGGTGCCATTTGGATGCCCGAGTCGCGTATCTTAAACCCGAGCGAGACCAACTGGAAGGACTCCTACATTCTCAACTCTTGCCAAAGGGTGTACCACTGGACACTCGAGACATTCAAACAGTTTCTATGAAATGCTGGGCACGGCATCGGCTGCGAAGGACACACTGGGTGGCAGACCCCTCTATTCTCCCGCTAGCCCCCTTCACAACAACCCATGGCTCCCCCTCACACAAAAAGTGCTAGCACAGCACACACTCCACCGACAATTTATCCAACGCTGGGGACCTCTTCCCCTAATGGTCATATTATTCAACCCCCCATGGGTCAGCAGGTGCACAAGGTCTCCTACATGGAGATCTTCGTAATTAGGAGGATACACAGCAACCGCCGCTCCTCTTTTCCACATACCCACTGGCCCCCCCGAGGACTTCCCTCCATTAATGCATGCGATCACAGACATGGAGGGTAAACAGTCTCCAGATTATACCAACTATGCCTCGCAATAAAGCCAGACACCACAACCAGAGTGCGAAAGGCATGGGCAGAGAATCTGAGCTTTCCTAACACTGACAGAATCTGGACATACTGCTGTACCCCATTACAGCACATTTTGACCAACTACTGACAAAAATTGCTGCATATTAAGTTCCTTTATCACTGTTACGTGTTCCCTGCGGCCATTGCTAGGTTTGACACTGACAGAACGGATCACTGTCCCAAGTGCAACTTACTGGGGTGGACTTTGCACATACCTCCTGGATGTGTCCAGAGCTCTCGAGATACTGGACATCTGTTTCCACGCACATTTCCTCTATATTACATACAGACTTAAAGCCCAACTCCCTTCGTGCACTTCTGGGGTACACTAAAGATTTCCCATGGCCATTGCGGCATCCTGTGTCAATGGCCTTTGTACTGGCAAGCGAGAGGTTGCGCAACATTGGGGAGGCTGCAGAGTTCCAACCCCTACTGACTGGCTTAAAAGTATGACATTCTGCGACAGTGTCAGCGAAGACTACTGTTGTGATATTTGTGTTTTGACCACTGACTCCGTGTCACACCATTTTGCACTTGGCTTCTTAGCTGTCTACCGTCACACTAGCGGTCACAAGTTACAGACTCCATTTTGTATTCAGCTTAGCCTCCGCTTCACCGCCATGTTAAAGGTGCAAGTATTTTTCCGTACAAAACATGTTATGCAATGTGTTTTCTCGTTCATGTTTTTATTCTGCGTGGTCTTTCTCACCAAGGACTAAGATAACGTGGAGGAGGCAGTCAGCAAGATATGGATGTACTAGGATGATGTTTATGGTACGACAGTGAACGGTTTATTTTTGGAAGGGACACCTTGGGAACTTGGCCATTTCAAACGTCTTTCTTTCAAAGCTGACATGAAGTAGCTCTGAATAACAGGGAGTGGGGGTTTTCTAGAACCCTCCCCTCTGACTTGTTTAAGGTATATAAGAGGACCAGGATTGACAGTGGGAGATTCAAAGACTTCGGTCAGGATTTTGAAGTCAAATGCCCGACACCCCATGAGGGTAGCCCTCTCTCTCGCTCTTTTCCGCAGCTGATCTCAGAGTCTACGGCTTGAAGCTACTCAGAGAAAGATGAAGCACCAAATGGGCCCCATAGTGATGAATTTTTACTAATTATTTGCTTTGCATTGTGTATGAAGATATATAGGTATTTGTATCTTTGCATGTATATATTTGGGGTTTATAGATTGACGATTCTTTGTACAAGTTCTCACTTTATTGTTGCGCACATTTTAAAGGTGCACTTTCAGTTGCACGGACCTTCCTTCACAAGCCTTGCAGAGTGATGTCTTCTCCAGACTAAAAAGTGCATTCCAGAGATTCTTTTTTACTCTTTTCAGTGTGTGTATTTTGGCTCAGTCAGCAGTAAAGCGAAACAACTACGCACTCCTCCGACCTCCCACATCTCGATCTATAGACATATGGCAGTCATTTCATGATTATTTACGTACCCTTGATAGTGCCCCTTCGGACTAGATGTACATACCATACACTGCTTTACACTAACTCGTTCCCACTGGCACATTGATCATTTACAATATGGATGTGTATGAATTTTGCTTTTCCACACTGCTAATTGTAATAATGTTTGGAGCTAATGTTTTAACATGCTTCTGTGATGTGATACATGTTCATCTATGATTGTTGACTATGTTTTACTAAACTAAACATTTTTTTTTTTTAAAAAACGCTGGTGATAAATAGCTCCTAAGTACATCATGTTCAATAGGGCTGCTTCAACTGAAAGTTAAAATCTCAAATCCCAAAGCGAATGCTCAGTAGTTTGAGTGTCTACTGAACATATCAATGTACATAACAAGAGAGAGACAGAGAGACAGACATGCATCACTATTTTTTTTATGTCTTTTCTACGTTGTGAACCTAAATCCAAGCCATGGAAGAGCCCCTTTAAAAAGAGAACAGTTTAATATCAGCAAGGGCATCTCAAAAGTAAGGTGCTACACATTTAGCAGTATTTTACAAGTGGAACATCCGAGTGAAATAAGATTAAGAAAATTAATGACCCCCAAACCCTACACAATCTATAGAATACATTTACAACTGACATTTATAGGCCTACAGTCATGCAATTTTGGACATGTAATGGAAATGGGATCAGTACCCATGTCCGCAGGTTTCAATGTTAAAATATAAACATTTCTATATGGTAACAAAAAATGCCTCTTGAATTTGAATGCAGGAACATGTGTACAATTTACATCTTACCTGCCCCACTGCTCTACCAATGGAAAAGGTATTTTCTAACATTCAGAATAACTGATTTTCGGACAAAAAACAGTAAAATATTATTTTGCCAAATGTCCAGCTCTGCCCCGTGCAACCCCCAAAATACACTCCTGACTTCTGCATGCTGCTGCACTCTCATTTTCTGTTGCTGCCATTTTATCTGCAGATTCTCCTGGGATAAATCACTCCTGCAAAAAAAAATAATCTTAAGATTGCTCCTGAGTTGGGGTAAAGACGACCCCTACCCCAAACACAATATTTATGGACCAACTGCTGCTGTCCTATACCCACAGTGCTGTCTCACCCTGGTCCTTCAAAGTACTCAATGGGGGCGCCATTTACCTTTCCCTGTTTGTAATTCTGCTGGAACGTCCTGTGTTTAGTTTTGCCATTCGTATATTGGCACTGTGCCTGGAGTCCGATATTACTTTTGACATCATTTTACTAGTTTAGGAGTTTGGCTATGCCTTTACGCTCGAGTGTTCCTCTCCTCAGGATTATGAAGAATTAGAAAATGACTCATCTGCGGTGCTGTAGGTTCACATCATCTCTGCTTCAAGCTAGGTTACCACCGCCCCAACATGCAACAAACATCAACATTTCACCTGATCAACCACTTGATACAAACACTTGAACGCCTCCCTTGCCACCATAAAGTGCTGCAAGTATTTTGCAAAAAACAAGCTATGGAATTCTGCATAGTTTAGATGGAGAGTTGTTTCTTCTTATAGAAGCAATGCTCAGCACCAGCGAGACCAAAACACCACCCACATTCCATATAACTAGTAATCCTATCTTGGTATTTTTCTAACAATGTTATGGTAAGGTCCTTGGTAGAGAGACTTCGGCTGTGATGGATCTCACTTGAGACCATGACATTTGATAAGCATTCTCCTACACATCCATGTAAGAAGGATCCCAATCCGAGTGTAGGGATTCAACTACCGTGTCCCTGTTGGAGACCCTCGCATCCTATGCATTGTTACCATCACAGATACCCATCAAACAAGACGGAGAAGCTCAAATCTCAGTCGCCCTGCCATCCTCAAAGCATGACCTAACCATTTGTATTTGAGTGATCACTGCAAACACCCCTAAAATGTAATGGCTCAAGTTAGGAACCAGGAGATAGGAGGGTGTCTGTCTGCTCTCTCCATCATAGGCGGTCCTCCATAAGATACCGCAGATGCATGGATGTAGACAAAAAGCACCTATACTTGTATAACAGCATGTTAACTACTGAAATCGCATGACCTGCAAGTCATGCGTTATAATCACAGCACAATTACCGCAGCCTTTTTATTTTACTAATTTATAAATTGAGCACTGCCAGAGATTTATTTTACAGAACTTACCAATATCGAAACTGCGGTATGCAGCACTACATAAAACAAGAGGGATTTAGTGTTGTGGGTGGCATGTCCTCCCATTTGTCTAGCCTCCAAACCTGAGAAAAATGCCAAGGCATGTTCTACATAAAACAGGGTATGAGAGAGAAATGTTTGGTAGTGGGGTGGGGGTGGGGGAGGGTGCTTTCAGGTTTTCCTTTAAGCTTTTAACTTTTCCTTAATTAGCTCTCGCCTCTTGGGTTCAGAGAGGGTATTAGGTGCCATAAAGTCAGCTGTCCCTCACTGAAGTGGAAGTAGGGGGTCACTATGATGGGTTTGGTCTAGCTCTCAAAACCATGTACTAGTCAATAAAAAGCAACTAGGACCAAAACAGCACAGGAATGCCTATGTTGTCGGGCATGTGTGCTCATTCACGCAGAGGTACTGCACAAGAAGGAAATGAGAAACAAATCCACCATTAACTGTAACGTTATGAATAACCATTCTGGTCCAAGTACACATTTCTGGTACTGAAGTTTTCTAGAATTCTGTTTTGCCCCCTAGGTTTTTGTTTAGCTGTTAAAGTGTGGAGGCACAGTGCAATACATTACTGTGGTAATGCTAGAGACAATCAAGTGCTCTAGTACAGGGATAAAAAAATTAATAAAAAATAAAAATAGGCTTTTACGCCTTAACTCACAGATCTCAAATTCAATGTTTAACAGAAACTACCAATCTAAAGACGGGTCTTGCAGTGACTTGGAGATGGCTCTCCAAACACACTATAAGACTTAACCTTGATCAAACCGAATTCCTTCTAGTTTTCTTTTCTCATCCCCATAATTGCATACTAAACTCAACCCCATCAGGAAACACAACATTCATTGTAAGTAAAGCAAAGTCCCTGTGTTTCATATTTGACAACAGTCTGAAGATCTCTCAAATTGCCGCTGAATCAGGAGGGCATTCGTAACCTATAAAGCAGTACAATTTAAGTTCCTAACCTACTTAGTGCACAAACCGCATACTAAGAGGAAGGCAAACACCCAAAAAGCAAGGAGGGATCAGAGCTTGAAATCCTTAAACTTAACAAGTAGAAAACAATTACTCTCTGGTTGAACCCGAAGCTGAAATAGCACCACTGCAGTACTCAGGACTGGCCATTCATTCATCTCCTTTAATGCATGAAGTGCCATCACTAATCTCCTTAGCCTATAGGCCTCCTGTACAAACACATTAACCCCTTCCCTAAAAAAAATTTTTTAAAAACTGATCACAAATATTTTGGTGAATACTATCCTCTCACCTATGATCCTTAACTTCAACATTTCTTCTACAGAACTACTTCTGTACGGATTTTAGACAATATCAAAGACTACGCTCACATAAATATGTATTTCTATCTAGGAGTGTAGTATTTTCCATTTTGACTGCATATGTATTTAGGTATACCTTAACCTGTTTCACACAAAGCCAGTTCTCTAAGTTAATTATACAGCAATTTGATGTTGACCTGACATGGCCACACTATATCATACCATTGATAAATAAGTTAGGAATGCACTTTCTCATGTGCCATACACGTATGTACCCGACCTGCAGCTCCCTTGAGTGGAAGGGAACGAGTAGTCTTCTTAATTAAGAAAAGTAGCAGAAGGATATGGTATATGGGCCACATACCCCAGGTAACTTACCAAGTTGAGATATGGCAGGAACAGTGACATTAAATCCAAGAAAGGCCAATGACCAGACACAAGATGTTCTGTCACCTTCCACAGCAGTCACTGTGACCCTTCTCTCGCACTGAACCAGCTAAGAGATGGTGAGCATGGGGACCACTCAGCCCCATAATGTTCAGCAAGATGTGATATAGTAGAGGTAACGTTTAACCTCATGCACACCAATACTTGCAGATGCAGACATACTCCTCAACCATTAGACCCTTCGACGCATAGCCAATGTGCCCTTTCATCCTAGAACATTCAGCTAGCTGAAATATAACGTGAACAAAGACAATTTAATTTGCAGGCTCACATAAACTCAGACACAGGGCCCTTTCACCCCAGAATTGTCAGAAAGCAGAGACATAGGCATGGGGACCATTAAGAGAATGGACATCTCGGCCTGCCAGAGACACAACTAGCACTACGGCTTTTATACCAAACAATAAAGAGAATAAGGGATGGTGACTTATTTCTGCTGCCACCCTAGGCCAAACACTCAGCTTGCTGAGACATTTCGAGCACAATAACCAATGCTATGCCTGCTTAATAGGATGGCAACCTCACTCCATGCCATCAAAAGCACTGTTTCCAGTGCTTAAACTACAACAGTTACTATCAGGCGTGTCAGTCTAATTAGATCAATAAGGACAAACCAAGGCTCAAACACTCAGAATGCAATAGATGTTGCATGAAAGGCCAGTACTGCTGGAAACAGGGTCTGTGATGCCATGGAGAGAGGTGGGCTCCCTACTGCTGAGACAGAAGACATGATGATCTTTAACCTCCAGGACAGTTGACTAATGCACAGTACTCATCTATCCGCTAACAAAATGATGCCTCTACAGAAAGTAGTATCTGCAAATATTTTATTAAAACACATTTCTTGAAAGGACACACTCATAAAAACAGACAGCACACATCTGAGGAGAGCATCGGCTGAAGGACAGTACAGTGTCCAAGGGTCTATTTAAAAAAGCTCCTCAGAGAAAAGTTTGCAATCAAGCGATTTTAAGACATGAGCATTGATCCAGCTGGCAAAGTTTGAGCACAAGGTTGTATAGTACATTTTGATAATTAAAAAAAAAAGCAAACTTGGAGATTATTGCCTTTGGTCCTCCAGGAAGGTATCTGTCCAGATTTCATTACCTAGTTTATGGGAGACCCCCTGAAAGGAGGACAGAGATTGTGCTTAGGCGTCTGACTATGAGGGGTAAACTGGTAGTAAACATGGCTTGAAGACGTGGGCTGAATATTGTGCAGGATAGGTAACATACAAGATGAGCCAGATTCTTCAGAACCAGGAGGAAGGGTGTGAGGGGGAAATATCTTCAGAGAGGTTACAAAATGGTTTGTGGCCTCTAGTTACCTTCAACCAGTTGTGGTGGGTCTTCAGGAATGGGATTGTGAGACAAGAAACGATTCAGGGTGTCCAGAAAGAACAAATGGTGACTGTCGTCCTTCTGGTGTGAGAAGCATCCCTGGATTAGCTAAGACGACTCCTGCATTATTCAAAATGAAGAAAACATAGTATGAATTTTCAAAGTAAAATGTTGAGAAAGAAACTGAATGTAAGGGGTGAAAGGTTTGAGAAATATTGGGGGAACAAGAAATGTCATGTGACGTGCAAGAGGAAATGTCACGAACCTAGCACAGTGGGGAAATGTCACTGGATCTTCTTACACATGTGATGCTGAGGTGATTCTTCAAGGCCGGATTTAATATACGAGAGACGAAAGTCAATGGAATCTCCGAGAGTTACACAAAATGAGGTTGATCACTGTACTGCAGGAGTAATTTGGAAGTACTGGAAATCCCAGGGGAACAATGCTGTCATAGGTCTTTGGGATGGTGGAAGTCAGAGACACAAAACAAATTCTATATAGGATCTCGAAGGCGACCATAGTAACTGGTGAATCTTTAGAGAATTAGTCTCTTATTCAGGCTGAGACTAAGGTGATATGGTGAGTCTCTGGGGGAGAAATAGTCTGTAAAAGGGAGGAAGTATTATGGAATCTCAAGGAAGACCAATGACTGATCAGACAGCGGGTATTTGCAAAGGAAGAAAAAAAGCGCCTCAAAATATCCAGAAGGCATATGGTTATTTGCTGGATATTCATGGAGAAATGAGTCCCCCCCCCTTTTTTAAGAGAAGACAGGAACCCTCACTGGATACAATGAGAGAAAGGGGTATGTATTTGTACAGAACTACACAATGAACTTAAAATGAGAAGGAAAAAACAAACTTAGTGAGCCTGTGGTATGATTCCATTGACGAGGTCATAGCGGACCCCCCACCGTAAAGCGTACCTCTTCTTCTCAGTGGGCACAACATAACTGTTGGGCACATACACTTGTGCGGGCCTAGAAATCACCTGTGGTGATTTATACAGCATCTGCTCACGTATGCCCCAGCACAGCTCCCTTCGACCTTTCTCCACTGACATCTGCATGGAGTCCCAGCTCTGCTTGTAGTGCATGTACTTAGCCACAGGGTCAGTCCTCTTCCGGTAGCCGTCAATCAGCGGCTCCATTCTAGGACGGATGAATGACTTGTGCCTGTCCCAATCTGTAGGCCGATGGATCCACCTGCTGGACTGCATGTCAGAGGAAAGCGAATCACTGTCAGTTATGGTCTCTCCTTGGAACACTGCTCTAGGCTCCCAGATGTCAGAGTCCGTTTCAGAGATGACTGACTCATCAGAAACTAGGGTCTGGCCATCATGTCTCCTCCGCAGCACTTTCCTCTTCATCACAGGTCGTGGTCCAGGAATATCTTGGGAGCTGCTGCTGCCCTCCGGGCTGTTTGAGAGGGCTATCAGCTGCTCACCTCTCTGGCTGCTCAATCTGGGGGTATTACTAGAACTGGGTGCTGATGGCCAGCGCCTTCCAATGGCCACTGTGTGCTTGCTGTAAGAGTCACTCTGAGGAGCCCCAGTGGGACGAGGGGGCCACTCTGGTTCAGTATTGCCACGGGATTGCCCAGTCACACCAGCACCTCTTGAAGGAGGCTGGTTGGCACTCGGTGCCTGCCAAGACGACAGTTCAGCCCACACTCCCCGTCCTGTATCTGCATTGGCAGCACAATGCTGTGCTGGATCCACAGCATGATCACTTGGAGGACAATGAGTAGATTCTTGCTGTTGGCTGTCTGGTCGCCATGCATCACCAGGCCAAGGATTTTCATCAGACCATGGGTCGCTGGAAGAGGGGGATGTCTCTGATGCGAGTTCGTTCTGGGCACCCCGTGCCATGTCTCCCTCAGGCCCCGGTATCAGCCCAGCACGGCGCTCCATCAGTTGCTCCAAGTCCTGCTTGAACTCCAGGAGCCTCTCACGGGGAATGCCATTGAAACCCAGGAGAGCCAGCTCCCGGCGCAGCTCCTCCTCTGTGATCTCCTGGCGTGCAGTGGGCTGCTCCTCACGAGCCTGCCTCCGCCGACGGCCCCATGTTGGTTCTTGCAGGGGGCTATCAAATCGAACAGCTTGGGTATCTTCTCTTTCACTTGGCTCACAGGGCCTTCCATTTCTTGATGAGGACATGGTTTTGTGTCTGTCCCTTGAGACTATAACACAAATCAGTGGCTTAGGGTCTTGGAGCTACACCAGAACAGTCTTAAGTGCTTCGACCTCAAGACTTTTAAAATCACCCCCAGTATTTCTGTGGACTGATGCTGACGCTTGTTCTTCCTGTAAGTTTTTTCTGCTGGTATCTCCTGGTAAAAGCAGGCATAAGTAGGTGTTTTCTTAGCCTTCGAGGTCTTTATGTTTCAAGTAACCCTGTTTTATCTGCACTCGCCCAATGCAACAAGTTATTTTTGTTCTGCAGTTCCTTATATTGAGAGCCTCTTGTTGAGATTTCTACTTATGGTGCCTCAGTTGGTGTCATCTACTCCCGAGAAAATTGTTAGAAGCCCCTTTTGAGCTGTTTCAATTTCTCGGGCGTCCTGTTAACCTTCCGTTTCGTTGTACTGTTTATTGTTAGCCGTTGACTGGCAGGATGAATTGTTGGTGACTCTTTGATGGTTTTACGACTGTTGCGCTGTCTCGATGACTTGGTAGCACTCTATTAAATGCACTTCTCTTGGTAAAGCCTCAAAGTGTCGAGCTCCGTTCTAAATTCGGTGCTTTGGTGGCTATCTGTCGTTCCTAGACCTCAGCGGCCATTACTGAAGTATAACACTCTGATGTTAGAGGCGATATTACCTTTTGACAACAGTCTGTGGGGTCGCCTGCAAGTCTAGTGCTGAAATATCGGAAATCGTGCCTCTCTTCGCTGGCGGTGGAGCGGTGTGTTGCCGATTGTTTCTGGCTCTCTTCCGCCGAGTCTCCCCGATAGCGTGACTCAACTGTCCTTGTCCGAGCACAGCCCCGTCCCCCTGGCCAGGGACTATCCTGTTCAGCGTCTCCTCCAAAGCTGCTTTATGTCTGTTGCCCTTCCCTCTTTGTCCCCGGCCTCAAGCATCTCGCCTCCCCTCCCTTCAACAGCAGTTTGAGTCTCCCGGGCCGGGCGGCGGGAGCAGGAAGGGGCGGGGCTCCTAGCAACGACCGTGAACCAAACAAACTACACCTCCCGGCATCCCAATGGAGAAGAACTGCGACTGGCACCATTGTTCGTAATAACAACTACGTTTCCCGTCGTTCTCCTGAAAAGAACTACACCTGCCGGCCTCCGTAGTGAAAGAACTAACTTTCATCTATTATTACCTTCCGCATCCGCTCAGAAAGCTAGGAGGAAAGGTCTGTAATACTGTAATTTCCTTAGTAAATTAGTGAGTTTACCAGGCGCGATAAATGGCTGTCGCCGTAGTGTTCGTTTATGGTCCAGTTTATCCCCAAGTGACACATTTTCGTTTGACTTTTTTTGTAGTATTATTGTAGCGCATTACGTTATACTATGTCGTACTTTTTGTTTTAAGACACAGGGAGATAAAGTAATTTACTCTGAGTCACAGGATGCATATTGCCAACATACTCGGTTCAAGCAGGGACTCCTGTATTTTCAACTCTAAATTGCTTTATTTTGTTTTTAATGTGTTTTTGACAGAAATCAAGAAACAGACAAGAGTGCATAACATGCATAGATACTGCAAGAGGCTGTCCAGTGAATGGGAGAAGCCATAATCCAGTACGCATCATCCCGCAGAACCCGTGTCGCAAAGCACACTCCAGCACCCTCAGACGCAGACATTCGGCGGGTTACAGCATATAGCAGGTGACGATCATGTATCAATCCTATTGCCCCAGGAGCGTGAGCTGACCACCGCTATCTCACGCCTGTTCTTCTCCAGGCACAGTGTCAGCCCCCTACCCTCGGTATAACCTGCACATCAATCAATCATAGGTCTTAATGGGGCACCCCAAGCGTGAATAAGTAGGCCTGCGGAGGGCTGAAATGTTGTGGGGGATGAAGCACCTATGGGATCGTAGAATAACAAAGTTCCATCGGGCGAGACGGCAAATTAAACAGGCCACAAAACCAAGAGAGTAAAATTCTGCTTTATTGGACAGGCAACCAGTTCAGAAAACCTTTAACACATTTTACAGATTATAAAACCGAGGCCTCACTAATACACAAACAGTCCTAACACCCCACCCTTAAACCTCCCCCCAAGCAACCCAAAACTTCATAGCAGTCTTCCAGGCGTCAATCTTCCCCCTTCCTTTCCTTTCTTCCCCAGACCTTCTCTGTGACTCCCCGGTGTCTTCTCTGCCATCCCCTACTCTGTAATGACCCCAATCCTTCCTGTTTACTGCGCACAACTTGATTGCCACCTGTCCAGCGATAAACTAATCTTTCAGCACTGCGGGCCTGAACCAACAAAACACAAGCCCAACCACGCAAAATTACTGATGAGGGAGGGAGGGGCCAAAAATCTTTTACCCCCCTGAAGGTTTCTGTCCATAGCGTCTGAATGACGCACTTATTTAGCACAGTTAACAACAACTGTCACTTTGCACCTAGAACCGCACCGCGAGCAGCCAGTCGCAATGTCCCACAGGCCTGGGCTTTACCACCCGCCCGGGGGTGACCACCCAAAGGGTGTCACCCCGAGGTTCCCTCATCGGGCGAGACGGCAAATTAAACAGGCCACAAAACCAAAAGAGTAAAAGGCCGCTTCATTGGACAGGCAAGCAGTTCAGAAAAACCTTTAACACATTTTACAGATTATAAAACCAAGGCCTCACTAATACACAAACAATCCTAACACCCCACCCTTAAAACTCCCCCCTAAACAACACAAAACTTCATAGCAGTCTTCCAGGCTTCAATCTTCCCCCTTCCTTTTCTTTCTTCCCCATGACTCCCCGGTGTCCCCTCTGCCAACCCCTACTCTGTAATGACCCCAATCCTTCCTGTTTACTGCACCACCAGGAAAAACCCTGATAAGGCGTTATTTCCTGCCCCCCCCCCCCCCCCCCCCCCTTTTTGAAAATCCAAAAAAAGGAACAAAATGCCGTAAAAACAGCTGGGCATCACCAAAATGCCAAGTTGGTAAACTGAAGTAGTCATCTGAAAAACAAACCTTTCTTTTACGCACACCATTGTTGAATACCCAGTGTGGATGCTAATTTTTCTCTCACTTCCAGAAGATATAATTTGTTCCCCATGAATTAAAGATGCACCCCATCTTGTCTAAAAATTGAAAATCCTCTCTCTTAATGTCATGGTGCCCCAACCAACCTACTCCCCTTTCTTTACAAAAACGTGACATTTCTCTGTTCACTTTCCATCTTGCCCTTTCCACTGCTGTGTATTTCATTGCCCCTCTCCTCACCCTCTGAGGTACTAGAGCTGTCACTATTAATTTTGTCCCAGCCCAAGACCTACAGATGGTGTCCATATCCTTTTTCATCTCTTTAATCAAGCCTAAACCAGATAGTTGTACTAAATCATTTTCGCTTAAATGTAAAAGAAGAACATCAGGACAAACTCTAACAGGTATCAAATTTGAAAAGCAAGGAAGCAACTGCCCCCATCTCATGCCTCCTTTACCCCACCATTCTATTTTGACTTCCTCACTTCTGAAGCCTAAATTCCTTCCGAACGGTCTGCTGTCCGCTTATTTAGCCGCCCATTTGACAAATGAATGTCCCACTATCCACACTGACATGAATGTCAAATCCGGACCAGCCACACAACCTGAAATGAGAGAAAAATGTTAGGCTGAATGGAAAAAACTAAGCTTCTTCCAGATCCCTAATATAAGAAGGCAGCAATCTGATGACCAGCGACCTAGTTTTTTCAAGTCTCTAATGAAAACCTCAATCTTGCCGCTTCAGATGCTGCCCCTATACGAAAGGGGTGTGTGCCAAAACGCACCGGGTCCAAACCTACCAAACATAGTGCCTCCTCAATACCCCCAAAACTTGCACAGCTATAAGCCATCCTGGTGACTAAACACAAAAACTTCCCTATGCCGAAGTGCCTTAAAACGTACCCAGTTATCTACTGGGCATACTAAGCCTCCAATCCTCAATGACACATTTGCACCTTTTTTTTCTGATCTGTTTTGGATTGTTCAAGAAAAATTCTCACATACTTGCCTGATAGTGTGACATGTTCCTCCCTCAGCCCAGCCTCCTGAGTCTTCCCCAGCAGCTCAGATATTCTGAATGTTCCAAAAAACAACCATGACATGCATAACCTTAACAATGCCTGCTCAAAATACGAAAAACATATCTGCCCAAAACATTTAACAAACGTACCAAAATCGTCATAGATATGGGATCCCTGCTTGAGCGAATAGCCCCTTTCTCCTTTGCCCAACCCTGCAGAAGACTCCTACCCATCTCCCCAGCAGAAGGTTCATAACCCCAGAAAAACTTACCATAAAAACTCAAACCAGCCAATTTACCACAATAGTTGTGGCTGTAATCTATCTGTCAATATTGCTCATTATGAATTACAGCACATCATCTCTCCTTTGCAACCAGCCTTGCTCAGCATAAGGCCTAAACACTGCACCTGTTCCCAAAAACTCCTCCCATGCTCTCCTGTATGCCTTTTTAGTGCTTTCGGCCAATGACATCTCAACCAAGCTTAGCATCCTCATTCTGCTAGCTCCCATACCTCCTTTGGAACTTGTTTTTTCATTAAATCCGCTCCGGGCACCAAACCACGGAATCTCACCCACTGTGAACGAGATAATGCATCTGCTATATTATTGTTCACGTCTGGTACATGTTTGGCTCTAAACACAATGTTGAACATCAAACAACCCAGTATAAACCGTTGTAGCATTTTTAAAGAGTATCCTATCCTTGACCTGCTGTCCATTAACCAAATCTACAACTGCCTTGTTGTCCACATTGAAAGTAACTGTCTTATTCTCCAGATCCTTCCCCCAAACTGCTAGAGCAACCAACAAAGGAAAAAATTCTAAGAAAGCAATGCTTCTTTTCCCCGTCAACCATTCTCCAGGTCACTTCTCCGCACACCATTTCCCATCCCAGAACACCCCGAAGCCTTTATCTGCTGTTGCGTCTGAAAAAATTTAGACTGCTTACACAAAGTCCTCATCAGGCAGCCAGATGGTTCTTCCATTAAAACCTCTCAAAAAGGCTAACCATACAGTAAAGTCCACACAGAAGCCAGCTATGATTCTTACTCTGTGATGTGGCAAACTAACTCCTGCCATTGAAAAACCCAGCCGTCTGCAAAAAGACCCACCGGCTCCTACCACTTTACAGGCAAAGTTGAGTAGACCCAACAGACGTTGTATTTGATGCAATTGTAACTTGGCAGCTTGAACTGCTTCTTCCAAAACTTCAATAATCTCTTAAACCTTGCCATGCGGAAGCCTTGCTTCCATTTGAACTGTATCCAATTCAATACCTAGGTAAACCAAACGAGTACTAGGGCCTTCAGTCTTCTCTTGAACTAAGGGAACCCCAAATTCTCCTGCCATGTCTTGAAATTGTTTCAAAGCTGCTGCACACTCACCACTACCATTTGCTCCAACCTCCAGAAAATCATCCAAATAGTGTGTGATCAGCTCTCCACCTGACGAATATGTAAAACACCACTGCAAAAAAGTACTGAAAGATTCAAACAGGCTACAAGAAATAGCGCAACCCATTGGTAGCACTTTGTCTACATAAATCTGGTTCTCAAATTGAATCTCCAGCAATGGGAAATCTAAAGGATGTACCAGCAATAAACGAAAAGCTGATTTAATATTGCATTTAGCCATTCCAGCCCCAGGACCTACTGTTTGCACAAGAGCCAATGCCACATCTACTGATGCAAATTGAACCGCTGCATCTGCTCTTGCAATATAATCATTAACAGATGAACCTTCTGGCCATGAAAGATGAAGAATCATCCTGAATTCCCCTTTGTTCTTTTTTGGTACAACTTCCAAAGGAGATACCATCAGATTCATTAAGGGCCAATAAGGGAAAGGACCTGCCATTCTGCCTTAAGCGACCCTTGCTCAGTTTTTCTCTTATTATGTGATGGTGTTTCTTTGCTGATTTCAAATTATCGGCAAACCTCCTAGTTCTCGGGCCCTGGTAACCTAACCTAAAGCCCTGTCTAAACCCCCATTCCAGCTTCACTTTATCCTCTCTGTTGGGGTACAATTTATACAGTAATTTAAAATGTCCAGTTTAATAGGAGTAAAAGCCCTTTTGTCCAAATTGAATGGATCCCCCCATCCCCCCCTGCGTGAAAACCACCTTGTTCTCCAAAGCTTTGTAACACTGCATGTTTCCCTCCACACTTAGAGCATTCATGTTTGTATCTGCATGGGTTTCTTGGACAGTATCCCCTATTAAAACCCCATCTCGCTCCTGAATTGATATTTTGGCCATATCCCCCCACACCCGGGTTCCCAAGAATAGTCAGAGACTGCACAGCCAACCCACTAGCAATGTGCATCGTAGACAGTGGCCGCTGTGGATACATCCACTGAACCCATAGCTCATTGTCAACTTCACCGTATGGTTTTCCGGGTAATAACACCATCTTCACTCTGAACTCCTCATCATAATGCATCCATGCAAAACTGCCAAACTCTATGCTAGATTTCCTGATCGTGTCAATGTATTTAAAAACAGCTACCGCCCTCTCAGGAAATTTTTCGCAATAAACGCTTGCGAATATCAAGAATGCTGACGACCATGTCTCAATTGTAGTTGGAACCCTAGGTCTCCTTGCTAACTCCCAAACCTCTTCTCTAGATCCCTCTTTTGATTGTATTTCACAATGTAAAAGTTTATATACGTCCATAAATTCGCCATTCCGGATCTTTTCTTTTGTCCCTACACTCAAATGTGCTCCCAAAGGCATGGATAACCCAGTGTAAGGTATCCTTTTCAAACCTTCTGCTTTGCTCTTTGTACCATCTTCTTCAACTTTACCTTTCTTCTGCTCTTGTTCCCCACTCTTTTCCCCGCCTGTACCATTGGATACTTCTTTTTTTCCTGTGTCTGCCACTTGTGTACCCGTTGTGTCATCTTCCACTTCTAATTCGGTACCCACACTCTTATCTACTGAATATTTAAAAATGATTCTGTGTGTACCCGGAACCTCATCCCGTAATTCATGTGTCCCCCCCCCCCCCCCCAACTGCACCATCATTGTTTCTCACCTGTATTAAATTTAGCTCTTGTGTCCATCCCGGAGCTGTGCCCCTCTGTCTTCCCATGCAATCTCTTAACACCCGACTCTTTTTTGTCTGTTCCACTTCCTTGTAAACCTGTAAATATAATCCTTGGACAGCGATTTAGCATCCCCCAGGCCCTTTTGTTGCAAAAAATTATTTTCTCTCCCCTTCTTTACACCAATTTGGAATCTCCCCTTCCTCCAAATCTTCGCTGTCATCCTCATAGTCCAATTCACACACTTCCACATCATCCTGCCCCACAAAACTTGTTCCTGGGCATTCCCCATCCCCTACCCCCATCAAACTTCTTCGAATCAATATTCTTCTTTTTTACCACAGCTGAATGCGTTTTATATTCCCTTGTTGTCGGGACGGTTGCTCCGAACCTCTCCCTCACTTCCTGCCGGTTCTCCCAAGACGTCCCAAACTTGGCCGGCTGGTCCTCGCTACATTTACCTTTGATATGCAGCATTTTCCCACCGACGCCATGTAAGTCGCCACAACCTACAAGGACTGTGGCCTTTAATTTGTCTCTCTCTAGGTACTCCTTACACCCAGCTCTAGGTAAAGACACCCCAAGCCATTTATCACCCACAAACTGTGGAGCCTCTACCTTATGATTCTCTACTGACCCATCTGTAATGCTCCCTGAAATCATTCCTGACTTACTCTCTGCTTCTGAATATACATTTCCAATTTCCCCTCCGAGAATTACCTCCTTTGTCTCAATTGTAAGGCTTTTATTGTTTTGTAAATCACGTTCGGCCCAAACGGGCCTTATGGGAATTCCCTCTCAAAACCAGCATCGCCCAGCGTTTAATTGGAGCGTTGTAATAGATTCCTAAAAATAGGAATCTTCATTCTTGTTGATTGCCCCAGCGTGTTGCCAGGCAACTGTACTTTATCAGGCAAATTTCCGTGTTTGACTTCAGGCCTTTACAACTCAGTGGGCGGGGCTGCCATAACTTTCTGGACCTTGCTGTCCCTTTCCTCAACGTGATCCTCAGAGGCCCGCCTCTCCTTTGGAGGCTTCACCCCTGACACATTTGAAGTACTTGCGCGGCCGTGCGCCTCTTCTACTGCGCGTGACGGTAACAATTTAAAACCGTCTGACTCGGTAAGTGTAGACTCTTTCCTTAGTTTGCCCTTATGCTCCCCTAGGAAACGAGCATTCGTATTTTTAACTAAACGCTGTTGCGGCGGTGAACAAGCAAGCACAGCCGCCGCCACACCCCCAACCGCAGTACGTCTAGGGCGTTCAAAACCAACCCAGGCGTGGGATAAAACACCTGGCTGGATAAGGTCATCCCTCCCCGCCTCACAGATTACCCTGAGGGCTTACCTAACTGCTGTCGCTTTATCCGTCATAACAAAATAATTTTATAATGATTCCAAAATATTTTTACCCTCCTGAAGGTTTCTGGCCACAGCGTCTGAATGACACACTTCTTTAGAACGGTTAACAACAACTGTCACTTTGCACCCGGAACCGCACTGCAAGCCGCCAATCGCAATGCCCCACGGGCCTGGGCTTGACCACCCGGCCGAAGCTGCCCGGTGGTGAACACTCAAAGGGTGTCACCCCCAGGAGCCCTCAGTTGCTCATTGCAGGAAAGCACACTCTTAAGCCATATCTGAACAGTGGGGGATCGCTCCCTGCCCCACACACTAGCAACACACCGTATGGCCTGCAGGAGGACGATATAGATAAAGCAGTGCTTAATTTGTAAATAAAAACGTGTCGTGCCCAGAGCCCACCTCTTAAACATGCGGCTGCTGCAATTAAACGTGCGAACACGGAATATGGAATCTTGAAGCCATCTCGGGCCTCTTCAATCTATTTAAAGCCACTCCCAGCCCCTTCAGCTCACTCTAGCAGCTTCTGCTTTCTCCCATTGGGACGCTTTTTCGTTTTCTCTTCCTCCGTCTTTCCCATCTGTGTCTATTGCTCACTATAAATGCTTGAGGCAGAAAAAGAAGTGCTGGTGCTCTGCACCAGAAACAACAAGTACAAATTAAGCACTTAAGGATCCTGACGACCTGTTCTACGTACATGGTGCACCCGAGCAGGACCACCTTCGGCCAGGGCATCAGACTGGGATCTGCCATACCAGCCAAAATACGGAACACTTCTTCCCAGTAAGCACAAATCCGTGGGCAGCACCGGGCCATATGGATAAAATCTTAGAGTGACCAGACGTCCTGGATTTCCCAGGACAGACCCGGTTTTCAGAGGACTGTCCCATTGTCCCAGCACCTTTGTCCATTTTACATATTTGTCCCATTTTTGAGGGCAAAGGACAGGTCAACCTGCCAATGCTTTTGTCAATTTTAAATAAATTTCCCGGTTTAAATCTGGTCACCCTATAAGGTCTGCCTCTGCCGCCACATATCTTTTTCTATGAGAGTCAGTTCATAGCTTTAACTGGTAAAGCTTAAGGGGTGTATGGTATATGCAGTCCAGAAATTTAAAATTTAGTCAAAGTCGGCGACTTTAGGAAGAGCTCTCCTATCTGACTGCAGCAATAAGAGCATTCTTTATCAGAGATCACGATTCCCAGGTTTGCAGAAAAAGTATATACCTGGGCTGTAAATGTAGGGGAAAGAAAGGCGCTCAAAGGCTGAGTTAGGCACAGTGTATAGAAACAGTGCACTCACAGGGGTTCCCCCAGGCTCCTAATCAGTTTACAAAGTAAACAACAGAGACAATGAAGCATGTGTGAGGCACTTGTCCTAAACGAACTACATTAATTAAAAAAAATGTACAATGAAATATCTGCTTTCAAAATTATAATAAGTAGTTTTTGCTAGAAGTCCACAAAGAAATAAGCATATATACCACTCCTAAAATATTAACCAGACCTTGTATTTTATTCATGAAAAACTAATTGAACCATAAAGTGGTGACACTTCCTCAGTAGGATATAATGAGTTCAGATAATGAAATTAGCTTTAGATATTTGAGGACCTTATGAGAATCTGCCTAGATGTAAAGTTTATGCTCTTGTTTTAATTGATTATTTTTCCATATGGGATGAGGTCGAATGGGTGTCTCAACCTTCTACTGACAGTGCTATTTGTTTTTTGAAAGAATCTTTCTTTATGGAAGGGTTACAATCTTACATTACCACTGACAATGGTAAACAATTTACATCAGAGAGATTCCATAATTTTATAAAGGACAATGATATCGTCACTATGGCCCTCATTACAACATTGGTCGTAAATGCTGCCTATCGCGGTGCTGATGGCCGGCAACATACCGTGACCGCGGCGGTATACCGCTACGGGTATTATGACCCACACAGAGAAATCTGCCACTATACAGACACCCACCCAAGTCCGCCAGCCCAAAGGTCATTGATAAACTGGCGGTACCAAGACCCACACCGTTACGCCAACAGTAATACGCCCACAGTATCAGGACCCACGAATCACCTCAGCGGTTTTTCAATCTTTCAACCGCAGTAAACCATTGGCGGTACACACCGCCGCGCTCAAAATAAACACACTTACAAAACTTCACCACATTGGACAATTCAAACTACACACACCTGACCCACATACACCCACCATACCCACACACCCATTCCACTATAAAACACACACCCAAATTATCCGCAACCCTTTACGAGCCAAAGAATTTGACAACTGAGAGAGAGACAAGCCAGGAGCACCCACCCAATCTGAGCCACAGAACACCATCACCCATCCACCATCCACGCACCTCACAGCAAACACAACAGCACATCACCCCACACATGCTCACACTTACCACTCACACCACATCCATGGCACCCCAAAGACACCCCAGGTTTTCAGAGGAGGAGCTAAGGGTCATGGTGGAGGAAATCATGCGGGTAAAGCCAGAGCTATTCAGATCACAGGTGCAGCAGATGTCCAGGGCGAACATGGAAGGATAGGTCCCTTTTTGGGCAGGCTCTGAAGCACTCCAACCCCAATGGTGTTAGTGGGCATCTCCTACTGGTCAGGGCCCTGTTTGTTTCAGGTTTGCAGCTGATGGCGTTATGTTATGTACCCCATGGGCTGGTGACTATCTTTCTAACTGGTAGTGCATGGCCTAGTGCATAGGGCTGCTCCCTGTGTTTTGTGTACGCCAACAGTGGTAGTGTTGTTGCTGGCATTGACCAAGTGTATCCTCTGTCTCTCCCCCCCTTTTTGTTTTGTCACCCTGTCCTTGTGTGTATTAGCATCATCTGGCGGAGGAGCAGAGGCACCGGCAACAGAGGGAGCTGCATTCCACATGGGCCTGGAGGCCGAATCCACTGATGGTGAGGGCACCAGTGGGATGGAGGGCGAGGGGAGCACCACAACAGAGACAGGAGGGGACACTACAGACAGCGACTCCTCCTCCGATGGAAGCTCTCTGGGGGTGGCGGACACCTGTGTGCCCACCCCAACAACAGTTACAGCCGCCACCCCCCCTACCAGCACCACCCTCCCAGCAGCCCCTCAGCGTGTTTCCCGTGCCTGCTCACCCAGGAGAATGGGCATCTTCTTCGCCCCAGGCACCTCAAGCCCTGCCCCAGTCAGCCCTGCTGCCCTCAGTGAGGAGGCTGTTGACCTCCTGAGATCCCTCACTGTTGGGCAGTCAGCCATACTGAATGCCATCCAGAGTGTCGAGAGGCATTTGCAACAAACAAATGCATACCTGGAGGGCATTCACTCTGGCATGGCGGCCCAACAGAGAGAAGTTGAGGCTCTGGCCTCCGCACTGATGGCAGCCATTGTCCCTGTATACAGCCTCCCCCCTCCAGCTTCCTCTACCCAGTCCCAATCCCCTCAACCCCAGCCTATCGAAAGCACACCTTCAGACCAGCATTCACCCATATCAACACACAGAAGTGGCTCCGGCAAACACAAGCACCACACTTCATCTCACAGGCACTCACACAAGCACCATCCCCATACAGACACACCAACATCCGCTGACTTCACTGTGTCCCCCTCCACCTCGTCATCCACCTCCCTCCCAGTTGCATCTCCACTCACACCTGCATGCACTACATCCTCATCCACTGACTCCATCACCAGCACGCCCATCACTACACACCCCTCACTGGCAGTCACCACCACCACATCCATGAATACGCCCCCTGTGTCCTCTCCCACAGTGTCTGTGACCCCTCCTCCCAAAGTACACAAACGCAAGCACACACCCACCCAACAGCCATCCACCTCCCAACAGCATCCAGCTCATGCACCTGCACCCAAACACAGCAGACTGACACCTCCTACAACCACTCCCTCTTCCTCCACTCCTGAACCTTCACCCTCTTCCCGATCCAATGTCCCTAAGAATCTCTTCCTAGCAAACATTGATCTCTTTCATACCCCTCTCCCCTGTCCTTCACCTCGGGCTAGGGTGGCCAAAACCCAGCCCAGCACCTCAGCCACCAAATCCACGTCCGATGTGGTGTCTGCAGCTGTCAGAGGCTCAAAGGGGGCACCCATCAGCCCAGCCAGTGTGCCACCAACCCCTGCCAAGGGCAAGAACATTCCGCCACCTGGCAAGGTGAAGAAGGGGACAACATCCAGCAAGAGGAAGGAGCCACAACCATCCAGCAAGCCCACCTCAAAGACTCCAGCTGCCAGACCCAAGGTGACACCACCATCTGCCAAGGGCAGGAAGGGGCACAAAACACCAGCCAAGGCACGTCAGCAGTCCGAGCCTGCAGGTGAAGGCCTGGTGGCTACCAGCACAACCGCTAGCACCGCCACCTGCAACGCTGCCAGCAGCACGACCTGCACCGCCGCAGGCACCGCTGCAAGCACCACTACTGTCAGCAGCAGCAGCCCCAGTGGGCAGCTGTCCGAGGCTGCAGGAGAAGGGCTGGAGCCTCCCCCCACCACTGGCAGTACCAGCATCTGCACAGCGGCCAGCACCGCCACCTGCACCACCGCAAGCACCGCCACCTGCACCACTGCCAGAAGCAGCAGCAGCCCCAGTGGGCAGCTGTCCGAGGCTGCAGGAGAAGGGCGGGAGTCCCCACCCACCACTGGCAGCACCAGCACTACCTCCACTGTGCAGCCGTAGCCGGCGGCGGATGGACTGTAGTCCTCCCTCCATGGACTATCATGAATCCTGGTTACTGCAAATCTCGTGGCTGTGACCTGGCACCCCCCATGTGCTGCATCACTGGGAACCAAGCCCCCCCCCCCACCAAAGAACCAGTGGAGAAAGGCATCCACTCACCCTATCCTTGGCAGGATGAAGCACACTGGGCACCAAGCCCCCTCCAGAACCAGTGGAGAAAGGCATCGACTCACCCTATCCTTGGCAGGATGAAGCACACTGGGCACAAAGCCTCCTCCAAAACTAGTGGAACATGTCACCCACTTGAGATACTGTGGCTTTGCACTCCCCAGGACCACGCAGTGGGCAAACCACCCACTTGAGAGACTTGGTAGACTGTGGCTTTGCACTCCCCAGGACCAAGCAGTGGGCAAACCACCCTCTTGAGAGACTTGAGAGACTGTGGCTTTGCACTCCCCAGGACCAAGCAGTGGGCAAACCACCCTCTTGAGAGACTTGAGAGACTGTGGCTTTGCACTCCCCAGGACCAAGCAGTGGGCAAACCACCCTCTTGAGAGACTTGAGAGACTGTGGCTTTGCACTACCCAGGACCAAGCAGTGGGCAAACCACCCACTTGAGAGACTGTGGCTTTGCACTCCCCAGGACCAAGCAGTGGACAAACCACCCACTTGAGAGGCTTGAGAGACTGTGGCTTTGCACTCCCCAGGACCAAACAGTGGGCATGTAGCCCCCTCCAGGAGTAGTGGCGTAGTACCATCTTCTGGCTGAGGTGCCCCCCTCCCCCTTTCCCCTGAGGTGCCTGTGGGCTTGGCCTATGTGTTATAGCCCAGTGGGCCACGGACTATTTTTGTGTGGACATTGTCCCTCATTTTGTATATGTTGTATATATTGTACATACTGCTTATTTACTTATGTACGTATTTCTCTAGATTTCTAATATTACACTCATTTGACTCCATTCCTTTTGTCCTTGCGTTATTCCAGAGGGTTACGGGGTGTATATGTAATGTTGTAGCATGTGTTTGTGTGTATGGTGTTGGGGTGGGGATGTTGCGTTTGTGTGTCACTCTCTTTTTCCTCCCCCCTCCCCTGTGTAGGTGCAGTACTCACTGCGGTCGTCATCGCCGATGCTGGTACTCGTGGTATATGAGAAGATACACCAGCATGGGTAACACCTGTAGTTCGGGCTCCACGGCGTCCTGGTTCTTCCTTGAGTGTCGCGAGGTGAGTGGCTTCACTTCAAAGTACTGTTTCTGCCGTGCTTTTGATGGCATTGGTACCACCTTGGAAAAGCTGGCGGATGGGCGGGTTGTAATGGGGTGGGCCGTACATTGTCTTCCGCTTGTCTGTTGGCGGTTACCACCGCAGTGTTTGTTGCTACCGCCGTGGCGGTCAGAGTGTTAGAGTGGCTGCATGTTTTGGTGATTTCCGCTGTGGTCATAATTCCATTTCTTTTATCACCGGCCTGTTGGCGGTATTACCGCCGCTTTAGCACCGACCGCCAGGGTTGTAATGAGGGCCTATATTCTCCAAATATAAATGGACTAGTTGAAAGGTTCAACAGGGTTATTGTAGAACCTGTACAAGCTGCTTTGGCCAACAAACTTGGCGTCAAAGAATTTGTTGAGGAAAACATCTGGGCCTACCAAACGTCTCCTAACTTAACTATGGGGTTGTGACTGGTTCTGTAATAATGGAGACTTTCATACATATGGTATGAGTTTAGAATGGTTTCTTTTTATTGCTTTCTTTCCTCTCTTTTGCTTTCTCTTTCTCAATATTGACAGTCTATGGGCTATTGTCTGAAACTCTTCCTCAAGCTTTTCCGGTTCTTGGCTTTCTTTGTTCCTTAGTCCTTTCTTGTAGTTGGTTATCTGGGAGGCCAGCTGCGGAGGTTACATGGGAGAAGAAAAGAAGAAGCTGTTTTAGAAGGTATGTATTCCTCCCTGTGTCTTTCCTTTTCCCTTTCCTGTCTTCTCTTCTTTATTGTTTTATATCTGCTGGCTGTCTCTTTTCTTTCTGTCTGTCTCCCCGCTCTCTTTTACTGGTCTATTTTCAGCAGTTCTCTTCCTTACTCTTCTTTCTCACCCTGTGCTATTATTTGATTTAGTCTCTTTCTTAATATTGTTTTTCATCCTTTATAAATGAGAACAAAACCAAACCAAAATGTTCTTGTCTGTTTCCCCTCCGTTTCCGTGCCTTTCTTTCCTTTCTACGATCCTCGGTTATATTGTGTTTATCTTTTCTTATATTTTAACGTGCCTGGTGCTCAGAATTGTGTGTTTCATTCCTTCGTACTCCCCCGTCTAGCCCACCTCCCCCCGCTTCATCCCTCCATACCCTTCTCCCCGTATCCCTTTCCTGATGAGTCCCGTACCTGAATGGGCCACGTTCTTCCCCGACCGTGGCCGGCCTCTGCGCGTCTTCTCCCTCAATTGGATTGCTGCTCTGGACTGCCGTCCTCCTCCAGCGCGTCTGTGTCTCGAGTTGCCAGGGATTCGTCCTCATCGGGTGCCTGCATTGCTCCGCCGTCCCTTGCTCTCCTTCGTTACCAGCCTCGCATGCGGTGCCATTACTCCAGGGGTTTAAAAACTCCACGTTTCAGTCTCTTTCGAGCGACTTCTGCTCAAACGTGGTTCCGCCTCCTCCTGCAGGGCGTCCCTGCTTGACACAGTGACCCCCGGGTACTTCCACTCCGGTGCCGATCCTGGCGCACTATCACAGGGGTATCCTTCCTATCCTCCCTTTGCATTCCACATACCTTGTTATCCCCGTCTTGGGTTAAAAACAAGATACCTGTTTTGATTATCCAGAAAATGTACGGACAAATTACAATTAAGAAGGGAAATGGTATGAGGGGCAAAGAGTTTGTCAAACCCAACATACAAATTAATGACTATGTCAACATCAAACTACCTCATCCTGTCAAAAAAGGTGAATCCAAGTTTTCTAAAGTTTTTAAAGGGGTGCGTGTGGGTAACACTTCAATGAAACTCAATAATGGTGCATGATGAAACGTGAACAGTGTGGCTAAAGTTTTTAATAATGGAATGGGAAGTGAACCTTATGAAAACAATTTGAGTTATGATTTGGATGTAAATGATTCATGTGTACCTTCACAGTCTTCTTTTGCAGATTCCGTTGGTAATTGCAATCCAAGGGAGGTCAATTTTGAAATAGGTATTGGTGGTAACAATGTGTCAGGGCCCAATTCCTCGGGATCTGTGCGTTGCTGATTAGAGGCCCACCTCCAGGCAGCACCAACTCAGTGGTTTTAAAATAACACTGATAGTTGGAGAGGCCAGGCAGGGGGAAGGGTGATTAGGGTAGGAACAGCTTGGAGGGAGATCTGAAAAGGAAAAAGGTTAGAAACAAGAAAAGACATTAAGAACATTAATCATTAATCAAGCATGTCCTGGTATTGTATATTGCATTCTTTCTTTCTAAGAAATATTCTCAAAGTGACGCACATTCACAAGATTGGCACTCCAGACCAAAAACCAAAATCAGAGACCATATGCCAGTAGCTCAAATTAGAACTCAATGAGAAGTAACTCTTCAATATTCAAATTTGCCACGACAAACGAGCGTATGCCAGGTGCTCAAAGTGTGATTCAATGAGAATAGGCTTCCATTAATATAATGTTCATCAAAAATGAGCATATGCCAGCAGAATTCACTTTCGTAATTAAACGTTCACCAATAAACATAAAATGTCACATACTATCTCTATATCATAAAAATAACAATGTTCTGTCCGTGACCTTCCCAGCAAGATTGTTAAAATGTTACATAGTATCGAAAGAATCCTTCAGAGCACGCTACTGCTGTTAAATACACAGTCGCGTGAATCAGCTAGAATGTTTAAAGAAACAAAGTAGCTGTTGCATTCATAAAAGCTTTGCTTAGAAATACACTTTCAAAACTCAGTAGCGAGCGAACGCTCGATTTTTCTATTGAACCTAAAAATGAAAATGCTGTAGCCTGAGTTGTTGTTAAAATAAACACCGGCGGGGAAAGAACCCCGTCGGAACGGGCTTACCAAGTGCGACTATGACCACTCGCTTGTTTTCAGATTCCTTGGACTGGAAGTCTCCAGGGACCAACCGCTCGAGGACTGGATTTTAGAATAGTGAGCACTGGAACTTGGGTGTGGCTGGCTTTTATAGAGAAGCCACACCCTAAAGATGGCTGCTCCTGAAGATTGCTGGGACATGAAGTCCTAGTGATGCAATGTGTGTCGAATGGGGGCAAAGAAGCCACCATTTAGCACTACCTCCAGACAGATGAATCTTGCCGCATATAATACGGTTGGAAAGCGGATTGAGACCGCGCCAACTGCGCAAACGCTTAACAGAATGGGGTTTCTTCCAAATTCTGACAGAATGACATACATTTTGACTCGGAAGGGGATTTTGGGATCATTGACACCACCACTTCACCTACTTTAGTTAATGAATCTGTGAGTGATGAAAATAAAATGATTCATCCCAAGAGAGTGATTAACCTTCCTAGGAAATTTGATGATTTTATTGAGGGGGTCATTGTTGTATCTCAATTTCTTTTGATGACATTTTTATCTTGTTTTCAATTTCTTTTGAAGGGAGGAGACATGTTGTAATGTGTCATCTTACCTCTTAGTCATGTTACGTCTTAGGATCTGTTTTGTATTAGCATTTAGGATCAATGGTCATTTGCCATTGTTGCCGAATTGGAAGTATGTATGTACATGTCATTTCATCTGTGTCGGCACATGCATTCACGAGCTGTCATTGTTTGTTCGCTTTTAGAATGCATCTTTACTATTCTCAGCAGTTGGATTTGGTCACCGTCCTGGCTGGTCACCTTTCCACTGCTGGGGACACTTTTATTATAATAACACTTGTTTATCATCCTTTTACCTGCGTCAACGATTACCACTCTCTCCTATCTGGCTGCAGCAATAAGACCATTCTTTAACAGAGATCACGACTCCCAGTTCCCCTTCCTGCAGTGGCTTTCCCCGGTGGAGTATGATTGTGGCCTCATATTGCATAGTAGTAAACACCTTGGTGACTAGATGGCCCTCATTACAACCCTGGCAGTAAATCCCACTTACCGCCACGCTGACGGTCGCCAGCTTATCGCCGCAGTGGCGGATATCCGTTCACCATATTATGACACACACACACACCAATCTGACAGAATTCAGCCACAAACACAAATCCGCCAGACCAAAGGTCAGTAAAGGTCAGTGATAAACTGGCGGTATCAAAACCCACACCGTTACGCCAACAAAACAATGCCCTCCACATTATGACCCACAAATCACCAAGGCAGACATACAGTGGTGATAAACCATTGGCGGTGCATACCGCCGCGCTCACAATGGACACCCACATACAACACTACATCGGACACCCATATACACACCACACCCACACCACTATAAAACCCACAATACTACAACCCTTCATGAATACAATTCATTGACACGAGACTGACACAAAGACCACTGACACAACTACAAACACACACCACATACACCCATACATCCCTCATGCACCCCACTTCACACACCCCAACACATTACCTAACACACATCACATAACACCCATGGTACCACAAAGGCACCTCCGTTTCACAGAGGAGGAGTTAAGGGTCATGGTGGAGGAAATCATCAGGGTAGAACCACAGCTGTTTGGAGCACAGGTGCAGCAGATATCAATAGCCAGGAAGATGGCGCTATGGCGGAGAATTGTGGACAGAGTCAACACCGTGGGACAGCACCCCAGAACAAGGGACGACATCAGGAAGAGGTGGAATGACCTACAGTGGAAGGTACATTCCATTGCAGCAAGACACCAGCTCGCTATACAGAGGACTGGTGGTGGACCCCCACCTCCTCCCCCACAACTCACAGCATGGGATGACCAAGTCTTGGCATTACTGCATCCTGAGGGCCTGGCCGGAGTCGAAGGAGGACTGGACTCTGGTAAGTCAACTCTTGACTATTATCACCCCCCATACCTGCATTCCATCACATGCCCTCACCCTCACTCCCATCACTCCTCTACATGCCACACACCCCACCATCACATCTCACTAATCCCAATACCAAGCCCTGCATGCTGTACCAATGCATGGCCACCCCTGACAGCCCAGTATGGACACTCATCACTAAAGCATGCACAGCATAGAGAACTAGCAATCCCACCTTACACCAACATTCACAAGTAAAAGCTGGCAGGGCAACATCAACCATAGAGGGGAAGCCAGGGATGTACAATATGTCATACACATTAACCATAACACATCATTTACATCCCCACAGGTACCCCAGCCAATGTCACTGGAGAGGAGGTGCCAGCACTATCCAGTCCCCCAACAGAAGAGGCACACAGTGATGACAGTAACTCTGGTCTCCTGGATCTGGATGATCTACCTAGCCCATCAAGGACAACTTGGCAGCCGATTACCAAAGCCCATTCACAGACCATCACAGAGCCTCCCCCATCAGGTAACAACACCACAGCACCCTCCCAGTGTACCCACACCTCTGTCCCCAGGATACCTCAATCAGCAGTGTGCCCACCTCCTACAGGGATCCCAGGCTACACCTCCCACCCAAGACAATCAGGGACCTGGGTTCAGTAGCAGTGGGCACAAGGTTCAGGGGACAGAGGCACAGGCCAACAGGGACACTGAGGACAGCTGTGCACCAGGGGGAGGACAGGCCCAGGGAACTGATTCTCCAGGAGGCACTCTCCAAGATCCTGGGAGCCTATCAACATTCCCAGGACACGATGGGCCAGATCCTAGACAACGTGCAGGAGGACAGGCGACTACAGGAGGGACAGTACCAGGGGATCAGGGAGTACTTGCAGGCCATCAACAACACCCTGATCTCCATAGCAGGGGTGCTGGCAGACATGGCCAACATTATGAGGGAGGCAGTGTCACATCGGCGGGCCCCTACCACTAGCCATTCATCTGAGTAGCCCTCTACGTCCACTGCCACTAGTGGCCAGGAGGCCCCACCACAGGACCAACAGGCTACCAGCACTCCTCCCCCTGCAGAAGGTGAACTACCCCGCAAACGTTCCCTGTGACCCAGACAGAAGCCAGAGACACTTGCCAAGACCCCCGCCAGGAAATGAGACTCTCCTGATTGTCCCCCTTGTGTCCCACTCAGTCACCCTGTCCACTTTGAACTGCCATTGCTCCCCTTCCTATGTCCCCTTGGACAATGCACCGGTGCTACAAACAGACTGGAACAATACTCTGGACTTTCCCCCACCATCACCCCATCCCATTGCACTTTCCCCTCTATATATTAGCACAACAATAAACACCTTGGATAAAAATCAATTTTGAGTATGCCATGTACTTCAAATATGTATTGATTGAAACAGGTACACACATTGCAAATTAATTGTACATAGAATGAGCATAGAATTAATGACCTGCGGCTGGCTGTTGTGATCACACCAGGAGTATTTGTCAAATCACCAACATCTGCAAAAAGAATAGCCAGAGGGAACAGTAAGTGGGCATAGAAGTGGGAAATACCAGCATGCCAATGCCACACAGAATACAACCAAAGTCATTGAAATGTAACGTTACACTGTCTCACCTGTGTGTCTTTGAAAATAATGACGGATTACAGCTGTTCTGTTGTCCTCATCCTCTGCCTCCTCATCCTAACTGGCCACAGGGTCCACTGCTGCCACAGAGGCATCTCCAGTCTCCTCCTCCTGCAGAAAAGGTACATGGCGTCTGAGGGCCAGGTTGTGCAACATGCAGCATGCCACTACTATCTGGCAGACCTGATGTGAGTAGCAAAGGGATCCACCTGTTAGATGGAGGCACCTGAACCTGGTCTTCAGGATGCCAAAGGTTCTCTCAATTATCCTTCTGGTTCACCCATGTGCCTCATTATAACGTTCATCTGCCCTTGTCCTGGCATTCACCACAGAGGTCAGCAGCCATGATAGGTTTGGGTAACCAGAGTCACCTGCAAATATTGAGGGACAACATTTAGCCACACACTATCATATATGGCCAACACCATAGCCATACACCAACATATACTGGGTGGGAACCAGGGCTCACCTATTAGCTACACCCTGTGCCTTTGTAGTTGGGACATCACATTTGGGATGCTGCCATTCCTCAGGACAAAGGCATCATGCACCGAGGATACTTAGCATTGACGTGGGAGATGTACTGGTCCACCAAGCACACGATTTGCACATTCTTAGAGTGGAAACACTTACGATTCCTGAACACCTGTTCATTCTGGCAGTGGGCGACAAATGCAATATGTGTTCCGTCAATCACCCCAATTAGATTGGGGATATGTCCCATTGCATAAAACTCTGCCTTCACGTTGGGCAAATCCTCAACTTGGGGGAATGCAATGTAGCTGCACATGTGTTTTAGCAGGGCAGACAACACTCTTGTCAGTACCATTGAGAACTTTGGCTGTGACATTCCTGGTGCCAAGCCCACTGTCACTTGGAAAGAACCAGTTGCCAGGAAATTGAGAACTGATAGCACTTGCACAAGAGGGGGGATCACAGTGGGCTGACGGATAGCAGATATCAGGTCAGGCTCCAATTGGGCACACAGCTCTGTGATTGTGGCCCTGTCCAGTCTATAGGTGAGGATAATGTGCCTGTATCCAATGTAGCCGAGTCCACCAGGGGTCTGTACACGGGGGTATGTCTCCATCTCCCATTCATCTGCAGCGGTAGGCATCTAATGGACAAAAGAGTGAGGAGGCTGTCACACACTGAACAATGGAGCCACAATAGTAGTCTGCAATCTGTAAACATGTAATGGGTCAGTGTGATTTGTCCAGTATGTGCCCATTTCTCCTGTGACGCAGCATTACTCCATAGGCCTGCCGCCCCCCCCTATAATGGCGTCCGCCAGTCCTGTGTGGAGGGACAGATGGAAGTGAGGTAATGCCGCTCAAGTTGTGCGCCGTGGCGGGAGGCGGTCATGAACCGCTGTGCAACTCTTCATTGGTAAATACTGGGCACTATGGGGTACAGTGGCCAATGGTGATCTACGCCGGCGGTGACGGTATGCACCTTCGTGGACGTGACCACCATTTTCTATCATATTCCTCACTTGTTTCCTGACCTTCCATAGGAGAGGACCTACACTGCATGTGCTGCTGTGACCTGTGTCTGGAACCTACCATGGCCCGTATGACTGGGGAAAGGGCCCTGACCTTCACTTCAGAGGAGTTGGAGAGACTGGTGGATGGAGTCCTACCCCAGTACGGAGTGATGTATGGGCAGGTGAGTACACTGTGGGCATGATGCATGTGGCATGAATGTATGGAGGTGTATGTGAAGGCATCGTGTAAGGGGGAGGGATGTCCTCTTAGCTGGGTACACATTGAGTGCTGGGCTTTGTGTGTGTCAATAGTGATGGAAACAGGTATGGTGGGCCATTTGTGTTACTGGCTGGACTGTTTGTCTAATGGTGTTCTCCTGTCTATATTGCATGTGCAGGTCCGCGCCCATCAAAAGAAGGGTAAATGGTGTGCCATCGCCAAGGAGGTGCGGACCCCGGGGTTTTTGTCAGTGGAGAAGTGTGGCTCAATGGTTAGAGCGGCAGACCCTGAAGCAGAGATCTGGCTCAAGACCAGGGTTCAAGTCCCGCTTCGGCAGGTCTTGGGCTCAATTCCCCTTGACCAGATAATTCTCGCCTCAGTGCCTAATCTAATTCATGGGTCCCACTCTGCAACTCTGGGCAATAGCTTGCTTAATCTCCACAACGGCCCCAACAGCGCTTGGATGCCTGGCTTCACCCTGGGGGTGCTCAGGAGTGGGCGCCTCACAGGGAAAAGCCAGGAGGGGTTCCATAGCGGTATGAGTACAGCGCCTTGAGACCCTAACGGGTGAGTAGTGCGCTATACAAGTGCTAATTTACATTTACATTTTACATTTACCCACTGTCACAAACGGTGGGAGGACCTGAGACGCTGGGCACAGAAGACCGCGGAAGCCCTGCTGGGGATGGCCTCCCAATGAGGAAGGGGTGTCCGTTGAACCTGACCCCCTGATGGCCCAAATGCTGCCGGTAGCCTATCCAGAGCTGGATGGGCGCTTGAGGGCATCACAGCAGCCACAAGGGGGTGAATACAGTGGCCATCTTTGAACAAAATGGCTGGAGGGGTGGTATCCAGGTGGTGGGTGGGTGTCAATGGGTGCCCCTAGGCCAGGCCAGACATAGCAGCGTAGGTCCTCTGGTGGCTAAGGGTCTGAAGGGGAAATACTGCCTATCCTAGCTTGTAAGCATCCACTACTGGTCAGGTGTGCTGCATTTGGCGGTGTGTGCTCCTCCTCATGCCTTGGTGGCTAGCATTATGACTGGTAGTGCAATGCATAGTGCGTAGGCCTGTACACTGTGTGTGAGGGTGCTGTGTACACCAACGGTGGTGTTGGTGCAGTCATTGACCCAGTGTATCCTTTGTCTCTTCCCCCCCTTTCTTGTTTTATCATCCTGTCCTTATGTGCATTAGCATCATCTGGCGGAGGAGCAGAGGCACCGGCGACGGAGGGAGCTGCATCCCACAGGACCCAGGAGGCAGAGTCCACCGACGCTGAGAGCACCAGTGAGACGGAGGGCGAGGGGAGCACCATGGCGGAGACTTGAGGGGACAGTACAGACTCTGATACCTCCTCCGATGGGAGCTCCCTTGTGGTGGCGGACACCTCTGTGACCACCCCAGCTACAGGTACAGCCACCAACCCCGTACCAGCACCACCCTCCCAGCAGCCCCCCAGCGAGTTGTCCGTGCCCACTCACCCAGGAGGGTGGTCATCTCCTTCGCCCCAGGCATCTCAGGCCCTGCCCCACTGAGCTCTGCTGCCCTGAGTGAGGAGGCTATTGACCTCCTGAGATACATCTCTGTTGGGCAGTCAACCACTGTGAATGCTATCCAGGGACTGGCAGCCTAAATGCAACAATCTAGTGCATTCCTGGAGGGCATTCACACTGGATTGGCGGCCCAACAGAGATCAATCCAGGCTCAGCCTCCTCTCTGATGTGAGCCACTGTCCCTGTTTCTACCGTTCCCCCCTCCAAGTTCCACTTCCCAGTCCCATTCTCCTCAACCCCAACCCATCCCAAGCACACAGCCAGACGAGCATGCATACAAGACAACACCCAAGAGTGTCATAGGCAAACACAAGCATCCCACAGGCACTCACACAAACACCATTCAGTTGCAGACACAACTACATCCACTATTTCCACTGTCTCCCCCTCCCCCTCCGCCTCCTTCACCTTCCACCCAGTTATGTCCACACTCACACCGGCTTGCACTACATTATCCTCCACTACTAGCATCATCACCACACCAAGCAAAACACACATCTCACTGGCAGACACCTCCACAACATCCATGCACACATCCCCTGTGTCCTCTCTCACCGTGTCTGTTGCCCCCCTCCTAAAGTACACAAACACAAGCACTCAGACACCCAACAGCCATCCACCTCACAACTTACAACCCATGCACCTGCACCCAAATCCAGCAGACAAACACCTCCAACAACCACTCCCTCATCCTCCACTTCCATTTCTTCTCCCACTTCCTGCCCCAATGTCCCTAAAAATCTTTTCCTTTCCCAGTTTGACCTCTTCCCTACCACTCCACCCCCCCCCATCCTGCATATATGGCCAGGGTATCAAGACCCAGCTAAACACCTCAGCCAAACAGTCCAAGTGCCCAATTCCATCAGCACCTACTTGTGGTGGAAAGGATTCCAGGCCACAAATACTGAAGGGGAAGGAGCCTGCATCAGCCATCAAAAAGGGGAAGGAGCCTGCACCAGCCATCAAAAAGGGGAAGGAGCCTGTACCAGCCATCAAAAAGGGGAAGGAGCCTGTACCAGCCATCAAAAAGGGGAAGGAGCCTGCACCAACCATTAAAAAGGGGAAGAAGCCTGCACCAGCAGCTGTCACAGAGCCAGCCATGGTTGTGCAACCATCAGTGATTGCAGGGGCTGAGCAGAAGCCTCTCACTACCACCACCACCACAGTGCAGCCATCAAAGGGTGCAGGGGCTGAGTAGGAGCCTCCCACTACCACCACCACCACAGTGCAGCCATCGGAGGGTGCAGGGGCTGAGCAGGAGCCTCCCACTACCACCACCACCACAGTGCAGCCATCGGAGGGTGCAGGGGCTGAGCAGGAGCCTCCCACTACTACCACCACCGCAGTGCAGCCATCGGAGGGTGCAGGGGGTGAGCAGGAGCCTCCCACTACCACCACCACCACCACAGTGCAGCCATCGGAGGGTGCAGGGGCTGAGCAGGAGCCTCCCACTACTACCACCACAGTGCAGCCATCGGAGGGTGCAGGGGCTGAGCAGGAGCCTCCTACTACCACCACCACAGTGCAACCTTCACCGACGGCAGACGCCATATGATCCAGCCTCCATGGGTTGCTGTGCAGCCTGCTCCCACCAGAAACAGTAGGCAAGTCACCCACTCCTGAAACTGTGGCCCATCACTCCCCAGCACCAAGCACAGGGCATGTTGCCCCCTCCAGAACCAGTGGGCAAGTCCCCCACTCCAGCAACTATGACCTTGCACTGCCCAGGACCAAGCACAGGGCAAGTTGCCCCCTCCAGAACCAGCGGGCAAGTCACCCACTCCAGAAACTGTGGCCTTGCTCTCCCCAGGACCAAGCACAGGGCATGTTGCCCCCTCCTGAACCAGTGGGCAGGTCACCCATTCCAGAAACGGTGACTGTGCACTCCCCAGGACCAAGCACAGGGCGTGTTGCCCTCTACAGAACCAGTGTGCAAGTTACCCACTCCAGAAACTGTGGCCTAGCACTCCCCAGGACCAAGCATAGGGCATGTTGCCCACTCCAGAACCAGTGGGCAAGTCACCCACTCCAGAAACTGTGACCTTGCACTCCCCAGGACCAAGCACAAGGCATGTTGCCCCGTCCAGATCAGTGGGCAAGTCACCCACCTGAGAGACTGTGGCCTTGCACTCCCCAGGACCACCATAGGGCATTTTGCCCCCTCCAGAACCAGTGGGTAAGTCACCCACTTCTGAAACTGTGGCCCATCACTCCCCAGGACCAAGCACAGGCCACGTTGCCACCTCCAGAAGCAGTGGGCAAGTCATCCACCGGAGAGACTGTGACTTTGCACTCCCCAGGACTAAGCACAGGGCATGTTGCTCCCTCCAGGACCAGTGGGCAAGTCACCCACTCCTGAAACTGTGGCCCATCACTCCCCAGGACCAAGCACAGGGCATGTTGCCCCCTCCAGAACTAGTGGGCAAGTCACCTACTCCAGAAACTGTGGCCTTGCACTCCCCTGGACCGAGCACAGGGCATGTTGCCCCCTCCAGAACCAGTGGTCTTGTTTCCGCATCCGGCTGAGGTGCCCCCCCCCCCCTCTCTCCGAGATGCCTGCCTATTTGCCAACTGATGCCCCTGCAGTGTTCTCTCTGTATTGGTGCAGGGAACAAGTGGGTCCTTGGACTTTACCCTGTGGCCATGTGGCCCCTGTTAACCGAGGACTGAGCAGTGTCCCTTTTTTTTGTACATTTGTACATATCTGTTGCATTGCCAAATCGAATTCTTACTTATGATGTTGATCTTATTTCAATCACTTTAGTCAATTCCTATTGCCCTTGCATTATTCAGCCGATTTACGGGGATAAATTGTTTTTCTTGTGCAGCTGGTTGTGTGTATGGTGTGTGTATGGGGTGTGTGTTGTGCGTGTGTGTGTCACTCTCTTTTTCCTCCCCGTTCCCTTGTGTGCCAGGCGGCTGTACTCACTGTCGTCGTCTTCGCCGGCGCTGGTGTTCGTGGTGGAGCATAACATAGAAGATCATCGGAAAGACTTGCAGTTCTGGTTCCATGGTGGCGTGCTTCTTCCCTGTGTCTCCAATGGTGAGTCCTTTCACTTCTGTTTCTGCCAGGCTTTTGATGGAGTTGGTACCACCCCAGAAAAGGTGGCGGTTTGGCATGTCATTATATGGTGGGCGGTACTTTGTCTTCCGTCTGGCTGTAGGTGGCTACCACTGTGGTGACTGTTGTTTCCACCCTGGCAGTCAGTGTGGTACATTGGCTGACTTTCAGAGATATCACTGCCATGGTCATAATTTGGTGATACTTACCGCCAGCCTGTTGGCGGTATTACCGCCACTTTATCACTGACCGCCAGGGTCGTAATGAGGGCCTAGATCTCTGGAGGTAATAGCAGTTTGTAGTAGAGTCAAGGACTTGGAACTGTGGGCCGTGTATAGAAGTGGTCACAGCCAAAAGTTTGCAAAGTGTGCCTGAGTGCAAAAATAATAGAGCTCGAAGTCCGGTGCGGCCAGTCTCCCCTACTGAAAAAGAAGGGTCAGCACTTCCCATCGAATACAGACTTGTTTACCTGCCCATACCAGCACCACCAGCAGTGTCTTAAAAAAGTTTTGATAGAGAAGATTGGGATTGTTATTAGAAAGTTTGAGGAGGTTGGGAAGTATGATCATCTTTATGAGGGCTGTTCTGCCCACCAGAGACAGTGGTAAGCTCCTCCACTTGTGGGAGTACTCCTCTATTTGGATCATGGCAAATCCATAAATCTCGCAGAGAACTGCGGTCTCGTCCCTGCTGATTGGGATGCCTAGATATCTGAGGGATGTAGAGGTTCAGGGCAAGGGGAAATCCATAACCCTTCCATGTGTAGCAGGCGTCAACAGAAAGAGAGTGCTTTGAAGAGCGGAAGTTCCCTGGTAACCAGAGTAAGATTCTGGGCTGGGTCAGTGAGATAGATGGTGATGTCGTCTGTGTAGAGGGGCACCACTCTTTTGTGGTGAGAATGCAAGGTCCCAATGACCATGGCTGTCCTTTTAAATATGGTGCCTACAAAGAACACCAGTTGCACACCGAAGGACAAACTCCATAGCTGAGATTTAACTCATGACAGGTAAGAGGGCTCCCTATGCCCAATCTGGTATTCATGCCAGTGTTTATCCTTTCGTGCTAATATCTACTTTTCACCTTACTTACAGGAGAATTACCTGTGTTAATGTGACTAGTACCAATGTGGTCTCTTTTCAAGCGCTACATGCGTTGCTCTGTGTATGCCCATATTTTTGTACGACTACTCCTTGCGTTGCACGCACCACCTCCAAAAGTGATCATACATTTTCATGTTATAAATGCTGTCTCACAATGTGATCTCTATATAACAATCTGCTCCTGAATGACAACTTTTTACTTGTGCTAAAATGTGCCACCCCAACAGTGATTTTACACTTTCATGTTGCAACATATATGCGGTCTCTTCCCTTGCACCTCAAACGCTGCTGTGCAATTGTCTTGTTGCATAGCCACTCTCCCTCCTGCTATATGTACCGTCCTAGCAAGTATCTGGACACCTCACATGTATGGTGATTTGACCTTAAATGTACTCTAACATCAACGTAAAAATTATGTTTTTGCACCATGTCTTATCAACTACCGATGTACATATGATGCTTAGGATTCTGACATGGAGAGTTACCCTAGGTATGTCAGGCGTTGTCCGCATCATAAGAGATTGAGGCTGTACCTTCCACCAAACAGCGTGCTAAGATGGACAGCGCACAGTGCAGTAAGTAGTTCAAGACGGACCTCACACATATGATCTGAACATAAGGAGAGGGTATGCACTCTATTCACAAATGGCAAAAAAACAGTAACCCATCTCTCTGCCACCCAGACCAGCCACCCAACCAGCTAGCGAATCCTCCCCAGCCAACTACCCAAATCAAAAACCACTGTGAAAATTGCAAATAGGGTTCATCCTATGGGGGAATCCAGAGAGCAGGGCAGACAACACTCCAGCACAAATGGAGGGTGTTCACTGGGCAAATGAGGAAACAATAGTGGCAGCCAGGAGAGCCGCTATGTTGAGCAGCAGAGATCATAGAGGAAAGAAAAGAGTTCACTCAATGTCACTGAGACCTCCATCTGGTGTGGATGACCCTTGACGAGTGGCTGCCCCAGTGTCCTGCAGGAGCTTTTTTGACAAACGACGAGGCGCTCTGCGTGGTGGAGAAGATATGTGTTTTGACATCATGAGAAATCCATAGTCTCACAGGATATAGCAAGGCATAGGGTATTCCCACCTGTTTGTGTTTGAGGTGGAGAAATTCTCAGTGCGCCTCCTGCACTGAGAGGGTGAAGGGGTAGATTGAAAGTCTGGCCCTTCATATTGTAGGGGCTATTTCACATGTGCCATCCATAATGTTGCATCACAGTCCCTGTAGTTCAATAGTCTAGTAATAATGGGGAGCGGTGGAGCCCCCGGAGGTGGTCTAGGGCCCGAGCGGTCTGCCAGCTCAACTGCAAACATAGGCAAAAAAACAGTAGGACCAAAGAGAGACTTCAAGAGAGATTCCAAGTAGTCCGACATGTTTCCCGTATTGGTGGACTCAGGAACTTCCACAATGTGAAGTGGTATGCTGGGCCAGGCCTCTAAGTCCTTGTTCTTAGCTTTTATAAGGTTCAGGACCTTAGTCATGTCAAGAAGCTTCGTGTTGGTAGTTGTTGCGCCGTCTTCAAGCGTGGAGATCCTGTATTCTGCTGTGGTGACCCTCTTGTTTGTTGAGGGGAGCCATCAAAGTAGGGTGTCCAGCTTAGCATCAATTGATGTGAGACTTGTCTGCATGTGGAGCAATAGCGTTTTGAAATCAGCATCCTCCGTCTCTACGGCGGAGCTGGGACCTGATAGGACATTCTCTGCAGGCGGGCATCCCCTGCACGTCTTTGCCCAAAGTTGAGTTTAGATTGCCTCGTGTTGCCCTGCACCTCTTTCTGGTCAGGCAGTGCCACCTCTATGTGGAAATGGGACAGTGGTGTAGATAACCCGCCACCCATATAATGTGCCTTAGCTCAGTACCATCCCAGAATCCAAGAGGAGCTCAGGCCAGCATGCAGTTAGTGCAATGGCTAGGGGGCTTTCCAAGGGCAGGCACCCCCAATGTGGACAGCGAATGGTGGATATGGTTGGGGAACTAGGGTTCTACCCACAAGACTAGGTGAGAGGGGACACAGTTCAACAATGTCCGGTGGCGTGTACCAGTACCTCAACAATAGTTGTTCAGTCACGCCTGGTAGATTTCTGGGCCTAGAGAAGCAGAGGGCACCAAGGGGAGAGAGGCTGGGCCCTTTCCACCAGCTGCAGACAGGCTGACGAGCTCTGTATCATCCAAAGGCCCCGGGGCCTGTCATGGGTGAGTCGCGGCACCTCCAGGCACCCCACCTCTCAGGGCTCCAGTTGTCGGTAACTCCAGCTGGGCCTCCGTGGTCTCCTCTGGCCTCCAACTCGGGCCCAGCTCAGCCCAGACACACCGCCAGCTGCCCTCGGGGCTGATCGGCAGGTCAGGCTGGCATTTTGCTTCACCGGGGCTCTGGCTGAAGTAAGGAGACTCTTTGGGGCTTCTAGAGCCTCCCTGCTGCCACCAATCCCACTGCCAGGCTTGCCGAGAAGCCCCACATTTCGAGGGGAAGCAGGATATCGGCGGAGGTGTCGTTGACTGCTAAATTATTGTCAGAGGTGTCCCCCGGCGGAAGGAGCCTCACTAAGGTGCGGCCATCTTGAGGTCAGGTACTCCGCCCCCACCCCCAAAAAAAGCTTTATTTTAGCTGTCTCCCACATAAAATTGCCTCTGCTTCAATATAAGTAAATCGTTAAAACACATTCCTGGAGCGTTTCAGATGAATACCAGAACACAGGGCAGGTTCTTCAGTAGAATAAAGGTTAACTCCAATTATAGAAGCATAAACTCTGACAGGATCTCCTGCTCTCCAAAAAATATTGCAAGCAGAACACCACAACTATCCCTCAAAATGAAACAAGCTTTTTAAATTCTACGTGAAATCAATCTGATCTAAACAGTGCTTCTCTCGTAGGAGATTTCCATGTATAGTCATATGCACAGAATAATCCCACCCATGTGCGGGGAACTTAGAGCAGTTCTTTAATATATTTTCGTAAGTGGAGAGTTTCGCGTTTCTTCAGGAAGGCCTGTAAAGACATTTAAGAAAGAGACAGATAATGCAGCCTACATAACTAGACTATACTGGCCCAGTTCTTCACCATGAAGTCAAAAAAGGGTCAATACATTAAAAATGTAGATCATTTAAGCTGTTTTGCAAACAGTATAAATCTCATTCGCAAACCCCTTTTACTGATAGATATGAGGGAGAGCAGGGCAGAGTAGCCTCTATAGGCTGCCATTATGTGCCTAAAATAGAAGCTGTACCTTTAAGAACTCAGAGACCACCACTATCCCATCATGCTCAGCTGGTGGCAGTTGTTCAGTTCTTTTTTCTGGCTCCTGCTGACACGACTCTGAAGCATTGAGCGCGACTATTTACAGTTTTTTCACAGACAGTATTTTGTCAGAAATTATTGACAACACCTCAATTCGACGTCTACTAGCTGTTTTAGCTTGGTTCTGTCATTTAACAGAAAACTGTGGCATTTTGCCTCATAAAATGCCTTCTCTGTTTGACAAGTGCCCTCGCTGTGGCAGAAAAAGGCCAAAAGAGACCCCCTTGAGGTCTGTATTATATGCCTCCCTTCCTCTCATTTTCCTGATACCTGTGATATCTGCAAAAACTTTCACAGAAACACACTGCGTGACAAAGAGAAGAGAGAAAATAACATAACCAGCCTGCCAATGGGACCTCAGAGCGAGGGGAATGTCAGTCTTCCACCAAGGCTCTCACATCATCTTCCAGTGGTCGCAGAGGAACAGAAAAACATGTTTCTGCCCAGAAACCATGTAGGTCCCGGTCAACATCAAGGACATCGATGTCGAGGCAAGTCACTGCACCGATCTGTTCACCGTCAGGGGCTGGAACGATGCCAGAAAAATGGTGACGTTTGCCATTGACACATCAATCGACGTTGAGGGATTTCACGCCGTTGTCTCATTGCAGGCACATGAACGTCGAGAAGAGCCTCGTTGTCAAGATCTGGCTCGTCTGTCTACACGGCATGGACGATCGATGATGAGAACCAAACATCGACGTGAGAGGTCCACGTCAAGGAAGGATAAATGAAAGAGAAGAATTTACTCTCCAACTGAATCTTCGCCTTCTCCTGTTGTATAGGTAGGAAGCTGGCCTGATGTGTGGGGGGCACCTATGGTGTTGGCACCTTATACCAGGTCTAAGTGACCCCTATTAGTGAATCTAGGTAGTGTCTAGGAAGCCAGGGCTCTCTAGAGGTAGCTGTGGTTGAGCAGCCAAGACTTATCTAGGAGACATGCAAAGCTTATGCAATACCACAGTAGTCACACAGCCACTTATCACACATGAAAGGACCCACATAGTGTTACAAAAATAAAGTTACTTTATTACAGTAACACTACACTAGATTACTTATAGGCAATCACCCAACTGGAGGTAAGTATGCAATATATATATCAACACCGAAATAAGTAGGAATTGGCACAAGAAACAACAAGCATTGGTAAGAATTAGTGAAAAATAATTAGGACCCTAGGAGAGGACCAAACCATATACTAAATTAGTGGAATGCAAAGGGAAGTCCCCCACCCAAGGATATTGAGTAGTTAGAAGGGAGCTGGAAAAACTAGGGACCCCAAGAGGTGAGTCCCTAAGTGACCCCTAGCGACCAGGAGAGCAGAGGTAAGTACCTGGTCTTCCCAAGGACTAACAAGAGAAATTGGATTGTGCAAGAACAGGACCATGCTAGAAGAAACCAAAGGTGGATTCTGGCAGAAGAGGGCCTGCAAAAGAAGGGGACAGAGTACAGTCCACGATGGAGTGTCCAGTCGAGGCAGGAGCAACTACCCACCCTTCTGTGGAAGAAGATCCGGGTCGTTGGGGGAAGAAGACCAGCTGTGGAGCCCAGGAGCTGAAAATAAGTCTTTGGAGCAGTGCAGATGGTGTCCCACGTCTGTCGTTGGGTCGCAGATGGTCATGGTTTAGGAGAACCACCAACAAGCCTTGGCAAATGCAAGAAGAAGCAAAAGAAGAGTTGATAGCCTAAGAAGGACCTGCATGGTCCAGGGTCCTCGACCCTTGGAAGGGAGTCAGGGCTGGCTCTCAGCTGTTGGGATAGCCAGCAGAAGGAGTCAGTGCCCCCACAGGAAACCCACTGGCAGCAGGCACAGTAATTTGCAGTGAGGCCCAATCAGCACACCTGGAGAGGATTCCCACGTCACTAGAGCAGCAGAGAGGAGACTTTTCTTGGGAGGATGAAGTGCTAGAGGAAGATCCCTTGGAGCAGGAGACAACAAGCGTTGGTAGTTGCAAGAGTCGCGGTGCACAGGGGTAGTGTCCTGCAAGGAGAGGCAAGGGCTCACCGTCTCCCAAAACAGTGGGCAGAGAGGACCAAGGGGACCACTCTAGACCACCACCTGTGATGCAGGATCCAGGTGGTTCCAGATGACAGCAGATCCATGCAGCCAGATGTTGTTGCTGTAGGTGCCTGCAGATGCTGGGGAGTGACTCCTACACTCCAAGGGAGATTGCTTCTTGTTGCAGGCTGAAGTCTCACTGACCCTGAAGGATGCACAGCCGAGGAAATGTTGCAGTTGCCAGAAGGAGCTGAAGAAACAATGTTGCAAGGTGAGGTTGTCTCGGGAGTTGCAGTCATGTCGGCTCCTGAAAAGTTCAATTGCAGTTCCAGCGGCCAGAAGTAGAAGTAACTGATGCAGATGATTCCTGTGGAGTCTTGCATGCCAAATCTGGGGACCTACCCACAAGAGAGTCCTTAAGTAGCCCTAAAAGGGGGTTTGGTCACCTTGTAGGGGGACCACCTATTAGGAGGGATCTCTGACGTCACTCAGATGCTCCCACGGGCCTCTGCACATCTTGGTTTCAGAATCGAGTGGCCATCTGGAGGTGCTCTTGGCACCACCCCTGTTGTGATGGACAGGGGAGTGGTCACTCCCCATTCCTTTATCCAGTTTCACGCCAGACCAGGGATGGGGGGTCACTGGGCTGGTGCAAACCTGTTCATGCAAGAAGGGCACCAAAAGTGCCCTTCAAAGCACACCAGTGGCTTGGAGAGGCTACCCCTCCCAAGCCTTGTAACACCTATTTACAATGGAGAGGGTGCTGCCTCCCTCTCCCACAGGAAATCTTTTGTTCCACCTTCCTCTGCCTGAGCTGGTCAAGCAGCAGGAGAGCAGAAACCTGTCTTGGGGTGGCAGCAACCCGGGCTGCCCGGAAAACCTTAGAAGACTTGGAGGAGCAATACTGGGGGGTCCTCTAAGGAGCCCCTAGAGTGCATGGAATCATGCAACCAATACTGGCAACAGTATTGGGCTATGATTCTGACATGTTTGATACCAAACATGCCAAGGCTCGGAGTTACCATTATGTAGCTGGACACAGTTAGTAGTGACTGGTGTCCAGTACACAGGTTAAATGGCTTCCATGCATTTACGAAGTCCATTGCAATGGAAATAGAGTTCATAGTGGCACCTCTGCTCATGCACAGGGACCTGCACCATGCCCTCTGGGCTAGGAGGGCTTACTAGAGGGGTGAGTTACAGTGACCTGGTGGAGTGACCTGTGGTGAAAGGGTGCATGCACCTCTTCATGCAGGCTGCAATGGCAGGCCTGCAGACACATTTTGCATTTGCTCTCATGGGTGGCACCATACATGCTGCAGCTCATGAGGGACCCCCTGGTGTCCCAATGCCCTGGGTACCTATGTACCATATACTATGGACTTATAAGGGGACAACAGTATGCCAATTGTGGAGTGCACAAAGGTCTTTTGCAACCAAATTTAGAGGGAGAGAGCACAATCACTAGGGTCCTGGTTAACAGGATCACACTGAAAACAGTCTAAGCACACTGATAGCAGGCACAAAGTGGGGGTAACCATGCCAAAAAGAGGGTACCTTCCTACAGTATTACCATCTCCATCTCCACCATCATCACCTCCTCCACAAGATTTAACTCTTCCGCCGCCTCCACGTCCTCAACAGCGTCTTCTCCTCTACCACTCTTCAGCTTCTATGTGAACATCAGCACCTAGGACACCAAAGTGTTCCCAATCACGGCATCATTCTTGTGGTCACACACCACGGCGCTCCTCTACTACGTCAAGGCATCACCACCGTCATGGATCTTCCCATAGAGAAAGGACACACTCCCATCGACGGTATTCTGATTATTCAAAGTCTTCCACCACAGACTATTGACCAACCTTGTCGGACTCTATCACCGCCTGGGTTCTCTCCGATTGATGATATTAATACCTCTCGAGAGGTACTAGTCCATGGGGCTGCAAAACTCAATATACTGATGACGGTACCCTTCCAATCCACATCAGTAATATTTAAGACGCTACATCATCGTACTGCTACAAGACCACTTCTTCCATTACTACCAGGTCTCCTTGAACCAACTACGTGTTTGTTCCTCTCGCAGCCATGCTCAAACCAGCTCCATCCAGGCTTCAAAAAAAGTATTGTCCTCTGGAACAGGATTCTTCATTCCTTTGTGCAGATCCACCACTTGATTCAGTCGCAAAAAAAAAGTCAAATCCACTTTTCCATCATCATCTTCTCCTCCAGATAAGGACAGTAAAAAATTGGGTTCCGCAGGCCGCAAGGTCTGCAGTACACCATCCACGTCCCATGAAGGCAGCCAGTGCTACAGCCCTCTTGGGCAGATATGATCGAGCACTGTGTGATTCAATTCACCAATATGCTGAACACCTGCCAAAAGACAGGAGGGAAGACTTCCTGGAAATAATAAATGAGGGGGCCAGATCATAAGCGCAGCTGCGGGTTCCTTAATCCTTGCCGCACACGGCTATTGTCACAGAGTCACTATACTAAGACACTCCTGGCTCCGACTAAGGTCTTTAAAACCAGAAGTGCCGCACCTTAATCAAAACGTGCCATTTTCAGGCTCCACTCTGTTTGACAGCCATGCTGATGATGAGATGGCTAGAATTAAAACCGAATTGGACACATTAAAGGCTGTGCATCTAGAGAAACGTAGGAAGCAGCATAAATCATTCAACCCTACCAGTGCAGGTTTTACCCCAGAGGGGTTCAAACCCCTCATTGGATGCCACCCAGGTCTCAAAAACAGTAGCATCAGAGATCCTATCAACAGCGTAATCAGACAAGAGGACGTTCTGCTCAACAGACCACCAAAGGTGTAAAACAAACATCAGCTTCAAAACCTTGAGTCCACCCTTACCCCTCTTTTGTTAACCACTCCGGTCAGGGAAATCATAACACATTTCCTGAAAGAGTGGCAAAAAATAACAACAGACACCTGGGTATTGAGCATTGTGCAGAATGTATACTGTCTCAGGCTTACCACCTCACCACCATCCATTCCTCCAAAGCCGTCCACTTCCCATCTTGGTTTACTCAGGACCGAAGTCAACATCTTGTTACAAAAGAAGGCAGTGGAGCCCTTTCCCAACAGCCAAAGCAGGAAGGGCTTTTAATCCAGGTATTTTCTTGTACCAAAGAAAGACAAGCACGAGTTCATACCCATCCTCGATCTGAGACTTGCCAATAAGTGGGTTCAGAAGGAGAAGGTCATAATGTTGGCTTTACGTAAAATATATCCCCAACTACATCAGGGAGATTGGATTGGCTTCGCTCCATCGACCTTCACGATGCAAACTTCCACATTCCCATCGCCAGGAAACATCGGACATTTGTCAGATTTCTTGTGGGACCCAACCATTACCAATACGCAGTACTACCATTTGGCCTCAAGTCAGCACCCAGAACTTTCTCCAAGTGCATGGATGTGGTGACAGCCCATCTAAGGAAACACCAAATCTACATCTACCCTTATCTAGACAAGTGGCTCATGAAGGTTTCAGTTGGATTTGTGAGCTCCTTCATCGGTTGGGACTTCACATCAACTTAAACAAGTCCATCCCAATACCAGTCCAGACGTTGCATTACTTAGGGTCCTCCATTGACATCATTCACGCAAAGTGTGTCCTTCGGAGGAGCAACACATTGATCCTTCAGAAATGTCAGACTCTCAGGAGGGTGCTTCATCCAACAGCAAGAGCAATCTCATTTCTTCTTGGCTCTATGACCTTGTGTGTCTTTCTCAATCCCATTGCTCGTCTGTACATGCAGCCTCTTCAGGAGTGTCTAGAGGACCCGAGGGACAAACTAACGGTCAGCTCAGAAGACAAGTTCACACTATCCCAACACGTGATACGATCCCTCAAATGGTTGTGTTCTCCAAGCAATCTCTTCCAAGGGATGCTGTTTCACCAACTGGCCCCTTCTCAAATCATTGTGACGGATGCATCATTGCTCGGATGGAGAGCCTACACAGATCACCTCCAGATTCAAGTCTCATAGTCTCAAAAAGAGAGGACTTATAATATCAGTCTCCTCGAGCTCCGTGCAGTTCATCTGGCGCTCAAGGCCTTTCACCCATCTTTCACCACCGACAACCTGCTTGTTTAAATACAGTGCAACCACCATGTACTACCTGAACAAGCAGGGAGGCACCAGGTCTAGAGGCTTGTCACTAGAGTCCCAGACAATTTGGAAATGGCTTTTGGCCAGGAACCTGAGGATAACGGCAGCTCACCTCCCAGGTGTCCAGAATGTCCAAGCAGACGCTCTCAGCAGAGCTCTTGACGAAAATCGCGAATGGGTCTTGCACGAAGAAGTGGTTTAAAGTATCTTTTGCTTGTGGTGCACCACTTCTATCTACCTCTTCTCCACAGCAGAAAACAAAAAATGCAGCGACTTCGCCTCCAGGTATCAAGAGGCACTGGAAAATGCCCTGTGGATCAACTGGTCTGGCAAATTTTATTGCTCATTTCCACTGACTTCCCTGATCCCGTTCCAGAGTAGCCTCAGCAGTGGTGGTTCCTGGACCTTCTTCACAGTCACAGCATCCACATCTCAAGCTGCCATGCATGCCAGACTTACTAACGAAATTCGGAGGGCAGATGGTACACCCCAGTCTCTCCTAGAATTTGGCGGCATGGCTCCTGAGCTAGTGCAGTATGGACACTTGAACCTACCATAAGACTGCATGGAGATCCTCAAGGAGGCTAAGCGGCCTTCCACCCACTCAGCTTACAGCTTCAAATGGAAGACATTTTGTATCTGGTGTTCCTCTAAGAACGTGAACCCGACTACTGTCCAAGAGAATGTGATTTTACCATACCTTTTACACTTGACTAAATCTGGCCTGCAGTTCTCTTCCGTAAAGGTTCATCTAGCAGCTCTTACTGCCTACAGGAAATGTCCGTCACAAGCTTTTTTTTTTCCAACTCCCAGTAATAAAAGATTTCTTGGATGACTTGAAGAAGGTTTTCCTTCCCATTAGGCACCCTTCGCCTCCAAGGGAACTCAATATAGTGCTTTCTCTCCTTAAGTGGAATCCTTTCGAACCCATCCACAAAGCTTCCCTACAACATCTTACTTGGAAAGCAGCTTTCCTTGTAGCTATAACATCAGTTTGCCAGGTTAGTGAGATATAAGCACTATATTCTCATGGACCATACACTGTCTTTCATCCTAGCAAAGTGGTTATGAGAACTCGCCCAAAATGTTTTTCTAAGGCAGTGTCGGACTTCTATGTAAACCAGACTGTTTCATTGCCTACATTCTTTCAGAATTCCTCTACTCCAGCAGGAAAGATCCCTCCATTCTTTGGATGATAAGAGGGTTCTGAAGTTTTACCTTGACAAAACGAAAGATATCTGCAAAGCAGACCATTTGTTTATTAATTATAGTCCAATACGCACTGGTCTGGCGTCTTCCAAACAATCTGTCTCTAGATGGATAGTGTCTTGCATTTTATTGGGCTACCAAAAACCTAATAAGCACTAATAGCTAAAACTAAAGAGCATTCTACTAGAGATAAAGCAGCTACTGCTGCCTTGCTGTGTAATGTCCCAATTCTGGAAATATACACAGCAGCTACCTGGATTCTAACACTAGTGCAGATGCTCAAGTAGGACAGGCCTCCTTCAGGAATCTGTTTTCCTAAAATATTTAGGTGACCCTCTGTCTTCGTGACTGCGTTATGTGGGGATGGGCTTGCTACTCTATTCAGTGCTTATGATTATACATGGAAATCCTCAACGAGAGAAGGAATAGTTTCTTACCTGTAACTCCTGTTCTCTCATAGGGGAATTTCTATGATAAGTCATAAATAGCTCTCTCTCCTCCCCGGTGGAATCGACAGAGGTATCCTGGATTCTTTATATGTCCCATATCGCCTTCAAAAAGAACTGAAACAACTGCCACCAGCTGAGCATGATGGGATACTGGTGGTCTCTGGGTTCTTAAAGGCACAGATTCTATGTTAGCCATGTAATGGCAGCCTGTGAGGCTACTCTGCCCTGCTCTCCCTCATCTCTATCATTAAAAGGGGTTTGTGAAGGAGGTTTATGCTGTTTGCAAAACAGTTTAAATTATATAAATTTTTAATGTATTGGTCCTTTTTTGACTTCATGACGAAGAATTGGGCCATTGTAGCCTAGTTATATGGGCTGCATTATCTGTCTCTTTCTGAAATGTCTTTACAGGCCTTCCTGAAGAAAGGTGAATATCTCCACCTAAGAAGATATATTTAAGAACTGCTATGTGGTCCCCGCACCTGAGGGGGACCATTTCATGCTTATGACTTATCATGGAAATTCCCCTACGAGAGGCCAGTTCCCAGGTTTTGTTTTTTTCAAAATCACCCACTTTCCATTTTCAAAATGTTATGTGTGAGGATGTTGAACAGACACCAGGACTTGAACCTGGTTCCCCTGGTCCAAAGTTGGCAGATCCTGCTTCACTCCTAAGCTAAGTGTAGGTTAGCTTTATTGACTTTTTCATAACAGTGTTTTGCTTTGATAATTTTATTAGGTTCACAATTGTAGTGCGTTCTGCAGTAGGTTCCGCCTTGGGATGCTCAAGTGCTTCTGGTCCCTGTATCTAACAAGAGGGACCAAGGTGGCGTTACACTGAGCGGTGGCCGTCTTCCGCAGGCATGTCGATTTTGGTGACTGGAGTGTGAGGAGTGGAATCCCCTGCTAGTCGCTGCATGTCTTGTGGAATTCCCCCTCTCAGCTGATAGGTGGCCACCAGGGGTTTTCCTACCTTTCCACCATTTACCACACATCGGGCAGAGGTAAGGCTTTAGCCCGACTGGGAACTCTGATTTTATTGTTGGGACTCAGCTGAGCACCTGTGAGTGGTTTGCCCCTTGGAAATGACTCAGGGTTTCCAAATAGAATTTATGGGTCGCCAGTGCAGAATTGCCGACCCAGGCCTCTAAGCTTTTCTGTTCAGGAAATGGATCTTATAGTTCAGGTAGTGAGGGATCTGGATTCTAAAGGAGCAATTTGCAGGTTTGTAATTCATCCAAGGGTTTTTATGAGCAACCTTTTTCGGGTTGAGACAAAGGATTCAGGGCGGTAATCTGAAAGAATTCACAAGTCACTTATTTATCGCAACTTCAGAATGGAGGGGATCCACCTTTTAAGAGACTTCTTACTCTCGGGAGCCAGGATGGTGAGACTCAACCTGAAAGATGCTTATTTAACAGTTCCTATTTACACCCCACACAGGAGAGTCCTACAGCTTCTCTGGAGAGGGCAAGTTTATGAATTCCTGACACTTCAGTTTGGACAATCATTGGCTTTGTGATGCTTTACCAAGCTACTACGAATGGTGATAGAATATCTGTGAACAATGGGCATCAGGCTAATAATATGTCTTGGTGACATTCTCCTGTTGGACTAATGTCCACATTAGCTGCAATCTAACATGATAACAGCCATTGTCTTATTGCAAGACTTGGGTTTTGTCAAATTGGATATAATCCTATCTGGCCCAGAGTCAGACTAAGCCCTTCCTGTGTTTCATAACTGACTCAGGGAACACCACTCTGAGTCTTCTGAAGAAGTTTTCAAAGATTAGGAAGAAATTAAGGACTGTCATTAGAAGGGACAAAGTTTCTGTCAGACAGTTGGCCAGATTAGTAGGCTTTCTATCATCGTCAATACAAGTGATTTTTCTAGGTCATTTACACTACAGTGCTCCTTCAAAGCCTCAAGGCATCTCAACTCAGAAGAGGGATGACATACTGACAGGTAGTTCAGCTGCTGCAGCAGGCCAGGACTGGGATCGAGTGGTGGCTAGAGCACATGGATGCCTGAAACAGCATAACAATCTGAAAATTCACCCTGGGTTTGATAGTGGAATTGGATGTCAGTCGCTGAGGATGTGGTGCCAGACTGGGAAAAATTTCAATGGGAGGAATAAGGTCAGAAGAACAACTGAAGCTCATATAAACTGCCTAAAACTCCTGGCTGGATCCTTTACTGCCAGGACAGTGATGAAAGACTAAGGACCTGATATATACTTTTTTAGCGCCGAATTTGCGTCATTTTTTTACGCAAAAGCGGCTCAAACTTACAAAATTCAATTCTATTTTGAAACCTTGCGCCGCTTTTGCGTCACAAAATGACGCAAATGCGGTGCTAAAAAAGTATAAATCAGGCCCTAAGTGACTTGCTTTGTGCTTCAGAAGATGGACAAGTTGTCTGCAGTGAGCTACATTAACGGAGTGGGAAGCACAAGATCAAGGAACCTTACAGAGTTGGCTAAATATTTTTTAGCACATTTGTCTGGGAAAACAAACCTCTGTGACAACACAGTATCTCCTGGATCACCAGAAATAGGTGACCACTGGAGTTCCAGATTCAGCTTAGTCATCAGCAACTATAAGTTGAATCATGTGACTTTTGAAGCACTTGTGAACAGATGGGGACCATGCTAAACTGCAACCAGGTTGAACAATCAACTACCAGTGTTATTTAGCTGGGAGCCAGACCCGAAAGACCGTAGATGTTTTCGTGCAGGATTGGTTGTTTGGCCTTCGAGCCTTTTCTAGTGATCGGAAGGGTGGACTCGCAAACCAGAAGATAGAGAGCGACTCTGATTCAAGTGACTCTCATTTGGAGATTGCAAGCTTGGTTCTTGATGCTGATGGAGCTATCCTGGGACCTCCTGATAGCCTTGCCAATATCTTAACAGACTAGTCTGCTTGAGACAGCTTCATTCCCTTGTGGTGCAGGGAAACCTCAGCCTGGAGGAGTTCAGGGTTCATCAGGCAGGCATGGACAAAAGGCATATGGCTAGCGACTGAAATAGGGCCTCCAGATTTTTAGAGGGGAAAGAGTTATTTAGCTCAGTGGGTCCCTTTTGCACCCCTGTCATATGGGTATATGACTCCCTCCCCACAAGTTTATATAATGTATAAATTGAAATAGTGGTGCCAGCATAGTAAGTATCACATTGTAATATTACATATCTTTACTGAAACTACCTAACTCTTGGATATGTAAAATTACAGTGTGACACTTACTGTGCCGGCACCCCTAGTTTAATTTGTGTACCAAAGGCACGGATAAGAGATAACGATTTGCAAGCAGTAGATGGTTTTGCTGGTGTATGGAGAGACATCTGGAGCAGTGGGTACAGGCATTGTCCACATCCTGAATTTCCTCTCCGAGAAGGCTGAAGGGGTACTGGCCCACAAGACAGTTAATACATTGGGATCAGAAATCTCTGTGGGTCATAAACCAGAATTAGAGACAGCAGTGTCAGAGCATCTTTGGGCAAGTAAATTGATGAAAGGAATAAAAAGATAATCCAAACTTCCAGAACTCAGATATTCAACACTTTGGGATCTAGATGTGGTCCTTAATTTATTCCTCCCTTGGAAGGATAATGAATTTCTGTCTAGGAAAGAATTATCCTCCAAATTGGCTATTCTGTTGCATATGATTTTGTGCAAAAGAGTCTCTGATGTCAGGGTTAAGGCCATATCAATATGCTCAAAAGCGTACGGTTCCAAGATAATGGTCCAGGTTACTGTATTAGGTACGCATTTACTTATTGAAGTGCAAGCCTTCACTCACCAAAAGGATTGGTGAGGGCTTGTGCTTCAATAAGTAAATGCTTCTAATGACCAAGGAGGAGCCAGATACCTAATACAGTAACCTCAACCTTCATCTTGGGATGTAACACTTTTGTCTATATTGACATAGTCAGGAGAGTGTGTATAGGACCCTAACTTCCCTCAGTCCTTTTTGATACTGCCTTTTATTTTGATACTGAGGATGCTGGACATGTCAGGGCTTATGAGCATGCCGGATGGAGTCATTTTTATGGTGGCCAAGAAGACAAAAACAAATACCCTCAGCATTCAGGTATACACCTAAATTCTGTGGGGAGATGCATTAAAGCATACAAAAATATTACAGTGAAGTCAGGGCTTGCATAAAAAAGATAATTACTTATCTCTTTGAAGAACACTTTTAGAGCTGTTTCATCACCATCTACTTGCAAGTGGATAAAATGGATCAAGCAGAAAGCCGGAATCGATGTGCCCTGTTTTAGGTCCCATTTGGCAAGAGGAGCAATGGCTTCTAAAGCAATTGCTGTTTTTGGAAGACTGTAACATTATGAATGCTGCAGATAGTTAACGAGACTCAGAAGTTTTTATTTTAAACCTATCTCTGATGCAGCAGCACTGGCTGTAAGTAGGCTTTGAACATATGTAATCCTCGCTTCTGGTCCTGACATAATAGAACATTTCCTAGCTATTGAATAGGAACATTTCATTTCTGTTAAGGACACAGAGTCGAGGATTATACAACCCGAGAATATTTATGAAGAAGATTCAGAACCCTGCGTATGTGATTTAAGAATTTAAGTGAGTGAAATAAGTTCTCATACATTAACATTGAAATGCCAAATTAGAATGTTTAAATACCTTATACTGTTACACTTGTTAACTGAATGGATGGTTTAGCTATGACTAGGTTGTATTACACTGGCTTGTATCACAAAAGGAATTAATATGAGTTCTTGAAATATGTTAGTATGCAGTGTTTTGTTTAAAGATCTATGTAACAGGTCTTATGTTGATTCTGCCAGATGCAGACCTGACCGCTTATAAAACTTTTTCTCTGTGTGAGCTCCTGCAGAGAGTGTGTGTGGGTGTGTGGGGGGTTAGTCTGGGGGACGGTCCCAAGGTCCGAGCGCCCCTCCAGCACTGGAGGTGGGCCCCTAGTTTAGAGCTCCTGGCTGGGTCTGGAGCATGGATCCCTCTGTGTATTTTGGAGGGGGGGCCCACTCAAGTTATGTCATGACACTGTGTGTGAGTAGGGGGCAGGATCTCAAAGGTGGCAGGGCTTAGTGCAGTGCACAGCCCGAGGCACTTTTAAATTTGCTGCCTCCGGTTCCAAGCCACCCTCCAACACCAAAATCAAAGTGTTTAAACCTTCTGACGATATCCCAGGAGGTTTCTCACCTGCTAATGGACATCAGATGAGCAGGACCCCAAACAATTAGCTGGAAACCTGCTCTCTGCAGGGGTTTACAGCTAAATGTGTGCACACCGTGTGATATCCACTCCCCACCAGGTGAACGTGTGATGGGATCCAATATCGTATCACACACTGTGGCATTGTGTGAGTTGGAAGTTCTGTTTATGAAGACCAGAAATCTGATCAGTTGAAGAAACAACAGTTGAGATCCTCTTGTGAAGAAAGAGGAAAAGGAAGTGATGTCACTAAGGAATATAAGACTGTATGATTGATGGGCATATAGTTATTTTGTTACATGTTCCAGCCTTTTGTCCAGTGGGGAGTGTAGGTTTGTACAATTTAATGGGATTAACTTGAAAATGACCGCTGTGTTTAATAAAGTGAAGAAAGATATGCATAATCCTCACTTCCATGTCTTTAATAGAATTTAAACTTTCCTTATCAATAGCAAGGAATTTTTATATTTCCTCTGGAAGAGGCATGTTTGCTAAGGAGAAGGCCATAGAACTAGTAGAGGAAATCCACCTGCTAATTGAAATGTTAGATGCGTTGTGCCACTGTCTGTTAAACCCAAATGTCATAAATATGCAATCTGTCTTCCTTAATACATGTTCAAAGGAATAAAGTGATTCTCTACCCAAGCACCAATCTTCAGAACAATGTAATTCAGAACCATTGATTTGGTCCCTCACTGTCTGTTCACCTAAGACATGGCTTCCATGTTGTTTGTGATGCACAATCTGATCTTGAAATCCTTGTGAAGCGTGAAGCCTTGCTGACAGTTCTTTCCAATTTGATGGTTTATTCTTCTCTTGTATCAACCATCTGTTCTGAATTGAAAGATGAGCACATGTTCCTTCCCAAACTTCCTGGCTGGTATCCGTTGTTATAATTGTTGTCTGATCTTGTGGCAGCTCTATCCCCTTTCTCCAAAGTACTGTAGGTTAACCACCACTGAAGAGCATAACTGATGTGAAGTGTAAAAGGAATCTGCTTCTCTAGACCCAGGGGATGGTTTCTAGTATCTCAGTAAATGCAGCACCACAGATCTCAAATGCAGCTATGCCAATGGGACAAGAAACACACAGGCAGTCATGTGTCCCTGTACTTGTAGCCAGAGCCTTTTAGAAGCATATTTCATACTCTGCCAAATTGTTTCTTGTAATTTAGCTGTTCTGAAATGGGCTTCAATAAATACCCTGTCTTGAGCTGGTTCCATCTTGCACTTTTGCAAGTTGATCAACCAGCCATGCCCCAGACGACATTCTTCAGCTGTCTTACAACCCACAGAGCTTTTTTCTTTATTGACTCTTGGAGCAGCCAGTCGTTCATATAGGGATACATCTTCCAACACCCAAGATGAAGTAGGGCCACCAAAGATGCAACCATCACAGTGAATACTCTTGGTTCTGATTTTATTCCAAGGGCTAAAATTTGAAACTTCAAGTGGAAACTCCAAAGACCCCACTTTGGAACTGCTGATGATCCACAGTTAAGGTACATACAGGTAGGCATCTTCGAAGCCTACAGCAATCATGAAATCCCTCTGATCAAGGGAATTATATTCTGGAGAGTCTCCATCTTGAGGGGTATCTGAATTTCTCTGACAGCTTGGGAACGAGAAACACTATACAATAGCATCTCTATCCTCTTTCCTCCTTGGCTACTGGTATGATTGACTTCTTCAATAGCAATACTTTTACTTCCATTATCATTGATTCTTTCTTGACTGGATTTGAAGTAGTAATTTTGGTTACAATCCTCGGAGGTATTGCAGCAAAATCCCTCTCTGATTACTCCCAACACCCAAGCATTGGAAGTGGATGTTTCCCATGCCACCCTGAATTGCTTTAATTGACAACCGGTGTGAAGTGGAACCCAGGGCCGGCCTTAGTGCTAGTGGCACCCTTTGTGACAATGTTTGTGCCCCCCCACGACCACCTTCACCACGAATCCCTTCACTGCCAGCCTTTAACAGCGTCCATCAAGTTACCATAACCACTCTCTCTCAAGAGTAATTCAGTTAGTTTTATAGTGCCACTCATACCACTGTAGGGTGTTAGGGGACTTTACCTCACACTACAGAGTTAATCAATCATACATGTGTAAATCAGTGTAAAGGAACTGTTACATAAGGCAGAGGACTACAAGGTGTAGGAGTCCTGTCATCCATTCTGGTATGCTGTATAGTTTGAGTGCTTGGTCTGGAGAAGCACAAACTCAGAATTTAAAATATAACTCCATGGTTGGGGGGTTCTCTTTAATAATAAGAATTTATTTCTACCCAAATGAACCTTTTTTTAAACATTAGAATAATGAAAGATTGGGGGGAAAAAGCATAACACTGTAATCTATGCCCTGCAGAATGCTTGCAGTTCTTTGCCTGTTAATAGCTTGATTTTCTATATCAGGATTTTAACTTTTAAACTGCAAGTAACAAAAGCACCACTCTGACAAAAGTAGTAATCTACTGACCTATTTACATTATATGTACTTAATCTGCATGGTACACGTTCTTTTTAGCAGGCATTCTAACCCTCTGCACTACCTTTAACCGTCCACTAGAGAAAACTCCTATCTCTCTCCAGGCAGAACATTAATTACCAGAATTATCTTGACATATTTGTTGTTGCCTGAAAACTGCTTGAGGCAAAGAACCCCAAGGAGGTGCTTTTAAAACCATAATATACCTGCAAACACAGCACCCCCACCTGAAGTCAGCACCTGGTGCGGTGGCACCAGTAGCACTGCCCTAGAGTCGGCCCTGGTGATACCTTCTTGGCATAGTTAGGACAGCTAATTTTTATTGGCGATGAAAGTTTTTAGCTTTATGTTCTGCATGTTTTCTGTAATTCTTATTTCTCTTCTTGAAAACCAAGACTGCTGGTGTTGAGATCTCCTTGATGGTTGGTGAAATGATGATTTCCATGAATAGTGCGTTGTTGAAGCAGATAAGCCAGTTGGTTGTCTAAAAGAGGAAGAGTGCTTCTTCTCTTTGGAAAGTCCCTCTAATTTCCTTACGTTTCCTCTAATTCAGTTCCAAAGAGGCATACTGCTTCAAAAATTATTCATAATGCTGTAAACGTTTGGGAGGAATCGGCGAGCAATTCTGTAAGAAAAAAGTTCATCTTGCTGCAATGTTACCACTTTCAGCAAACACAGATATTCCTACCACATCAAACCAGATATATTGAAAGGCGATACAACTAATTTTTTATTTGCTCATAACAAATTGCAGTTCCATCTTGCAGTTCCATCTTGCTTTAAGCAGATTCTTAATGTCAGATATAAGTGATAGATCTCAAGCATAACTTTTTAATTGTCAATATTTTGTCAGTGTACTCTTTAAAGAGACTATTTGTCGTTTCTGAAGTGAGTCCCATCAAACTGGCCATCATTGAGTCTACAACCACTAAGTCTAGAATCTTCTTACCATGTCTTAACAGTAAATATAGCATGGACATGAATCTAGGAACACTAATTTTATCAGGACCCTTCCTTCCATGATTAGGAAACCAATAGAAAGAGTTTTTAAAAATTGTCTTAATCCAGGTTACAATGAAGTTAAATGCCTTTCTTGTGCCGGAAACCCCATATTTTGTCATACTCTGGCTGAAATTTCAGGTAAGATCTTCTTGTCTACTTACTTTCCTCTTTGGTCTATGACAGGAGCATTCATTTCATTTTCTTCAGTCAGAGCCAGAAGAAGAAATGTTCTATGAAGTTGGTGGATTTACAGAAGATTGAATTCTGGCCATAGTCTATAGCACACCTCTCCTGATCTTTGAATCCAAATCCTCTTTCTGCGCTTTATAACATCTTTTGGGAGGTAAGAAGTAGCTTGAGGAACAACTTTCTCCCACAACATTTATTTTCTTAGCTTGAAAGTTTCACAGCTGAAGAGTTTCCTCCCACGATTACAAAGGAACAACTACTTGGAAACTCTGTTGTGTTTAAATAGGGAAAGCGAGGGTTGCAATCAGTGCAGGGTTCACTGCCTACATCGCTCTCGCTCCATTTTCCAGAAACTGGGTGTTCTGTGACAGTGCTTTGGCACATCGATCAGAATTCTACTGTTTAATTTATTTGTAAGCTTTCCAACCTAACTTACCTAAACATGCAAACAAAAAGTTGTCATACCTTTTTTTTTCCTGCATTTTACCTAGCACGAAAACACTCATTTGTCCAATTCACCACCGCCAACAGCACATTACTTTTGTTGCAGTGTTTGTTGTACGGAGAACAGAATCATAATCTCCTCCTATTTTTCTCTCTCAAGTGTCCCACCACCATTTTCCTTTGTGACAGTCACAGAGGGATCCCTGCATGATCGTTGGAGATCTGAGCCAAGCAGGAATCTTTACTTCGTAACCCCATTTTAGTTGTGGGACATGAAAGAAAGCACAAAGTTTCATCGGTAGGCTTATCTTTGCACATGCATGGGTTGGGTGGAGCTTTGAGTTATGTCCTGTTCTTTTTCGTAACTGAGGTATGTTCACCTCAAAGGTAATCACTTGGACAAGGATGTAGGGATATTGATAAGGTTTAATCAAATGCTTCATTCATGAGGGTGCCATTTTACCAAATGTGACATGACCCCTGTTTAAATTTTGAAATCGCTTTATGGCACAGGTAGGGTGTCCGGATTAAAAAAAAAAAAAAAACAGGAAAGGCCATAGTCACTGAAGTAGGTAGGGCAATAACTATCAGTGGAAGAAAGCAAAAGATCTAGTACCATTACTGGAGTGTACCCATTAACAAAACATAAACTAAACTGGTACTTTACGCTGGACAACGAGACAAGACCGATACAAGAAAGACAAAAAAAGCATGTTAGGGGTTGTGCATTAAGTTTCTTTTTCAAAGCTTTGACTAAACCAAGGAAGAGGTTGCATAGATCTCAAGTTGTTGCAAGCATAGCTCTTCCAGTCTGGTTTAGTTTGCATTCTGGAACTTGCTGCCCTGCATTAATAAAACAAAATACAAGGCTGCATACACATAAAGATCTTCTTGCAGAGCAGAAGGGCGGGTGGTGGAGGGATACATATGGATCTTATAGCTACTTGACTGCTTTCCTGTGCTGTGCCTTTGTATGTCTGGCATTAGCAAAGACCTTTTGTTTCTAATAAAAAATATATATATGTACTATACATACTTAAAAGGGCTTTCAATTAGCCCTGTTCGTCTATTGATTGGTCTGATTTAGTGTCATTCACATTTAATTTCTGCACACCACAATATGCACAGTGCACAACTTGAGGCATTGGCTTACCTGGCTGTGAACTGCACAATTAGTAAATGCCCTCAGTGCCCAGGACTACTGCAACATGCTTATACATAAAAAATATATACATTCTTGCATTTAGACAATGATTGTTTTCATACTACAATACATGTCTTCATACAAAAAAAATAGGAAATAAAATAGACATTGGCAAAATCAAAAGGTAACCAGCCAACACCAGATCTGCTGGCTTTGACAATGCTCGTTTTAGTATTTGGGGCAGGTCCTAAGCGTTGATAACTTTATTTGATAGAATTTATTCCGGAAAAATGTGCATTATTTTTTCCCACAGATTTGGGATTATAGAGGCACCCAGGGTTTGTGGTTTCTTCTGCGGGGGACTGTAGAAATAGCCAAAATGTAGCAAATTGCTTTTTTTAATTGGGGGAAAAGTGCTTTCCAAGAAAGTGTGTTTTCGTCCAAAAATGGCATCAACAAAAGAATTGCAAGTTTGCACTCTTTCTAAGTACTGGTCTATTTTTGCAGTTTTTACCTCCTGGCAACTGGAAAAGGAAAGAAGTGTGACGCCCATAGGTAAACTCTTAAAACTATACATTTCTGAAAAGTCAAATCAAATCTGAATTCTGTAGGGGTTCATTTGTAAAGACCGCTCATGTTTTTCCTATTAAAGGAATTGTTAAAAAAAAGTAAAAAAAATAATGAATGTAAGTATGAAAAACTAGAAAATCGGGGACAGTGTTTACATCTGTAATTGTTTGCCAATCTCCAAAAGTAATATACAGGGCCACTGGAATACTGTGATTCTCCGGACGCAGCTTTTTTTCATATAGTTATGTTTTTTGCACATTTACCACATAATACTTCATCTTCTGCATAATCAGCAGGTGTTAACAAAAGAATATTTTGTTTCTAGCCCAAACGGGTCAAAATTTACTAAAAGCGCATGTTCATGCGTAGTGGAAGGCCCTTCGCAAAAGGTTAACTTGTCATTTTTAATTTGCTTATTTCTGTATTTAGTTGTTAAAACCGCCACTAATAAGGTGAAATATTTTCCGAGACAAAAAATATATATATAGCCATGTGTAAAAATAACAAAATAATGAATTAATAGTATCAAAAGTGTGCTGTTTTATGCTGCATAATTTAACCTTTCTTGACGCATACGTTTGTCAACCCTGCCACATAATTTGGTGCTCCCCTGCTGCTTAATTCCAGTGGCCCTGGTAACATGCAGTTTCATCTGTCAGACTCTTGTCGTCGCAGAGGCGTATAGTGTGTCAGGTGTTCAAAAACGTGCTACCAAAAGTCATCAACAGAGCTGTAGCTTATAATAATTTTTAATTGCACGTCAACCATGCATTAATCTATGTGGAAGAATCTAAAGCATTAAAAAAGGGTATGAAGTAATGCTATTTTTTAGTTTTTTAAGTGCCCACGAATCTGAGTTTAGGAACAAAACTTAATTGTACCATTCTGAATTTTATGTTAACAATTATCTAGTGGTTTAGAGGGTGTTTGACAAAATTAGTTATCTTTTTCACAGTGTCTTACATTAGAAAAACAACAATGTTGGGATATTAAACAGATAATAACAAAAATTACAGTGTTCTGCATTTATACACTTCTTTCAATGAAAGCGGTACCACATAATTGAGATTTCTTTGTGGGAAGTTTTGGCATATGGGCCAGCAGAACTGGGGTAAGCCTGTCACTCTGCCTCTCCCAGGAATAGGGAGAAGAAAAACTGTCTGGGTCCCAGGGGCGTGGCAGCAGCCCAATGCAATGAAAGGGCTAGCCCCCACTACAGGCCTTGTTTTTTATTTTTTACATTGTTCACGGGGCAGATAGGGAGTGAACCTCAAATCTGCCTGCTTGAAGGTGGGGGGGAGGCTTCCCTCTTGCACCGGAGGTGTGGGACACAGTCCAGTACAAGGCCTGGTCAGACCCCCATTCATGTTTAATTTTTAAAAACGTAATCGCAGGTGGTCTAGTGAGCTTTAGTCTGTCCTGGGCAAAAGAGGGGAGTGCTTGCCCGGGACCCAGAGAACGCGAAGGTGAAGCCACACTGGGGAAAGCAACAAAGATTCAAGCCAGCACGAAACAGAGGTCCAGGCCGTTCCTCCCTACAAGATGGTGGGCGGAACCTGGAGGGAATAGCGGAGCACTGGTGGAGGCAATCTGGAATTGCGGCTGGGACCTCAGGATTGCTGCCCCACCCCTGGCTCAACCAGACCTGAGGAGGGCAGTGAGTGAAACCTGTGGGGTCCCACCCAGAGAGGAGATTTAGGCTGGGCCCAAGAGATCCTGTGGTTCAGAGAGGCAGCCGCCTGGGAGCCACAGACCACTGGGCCCAGAGACTCGGTGTTTCGCTCCTCCCGAAGCGCAATAAGAGGCGGGCGGGAAGCTGTTACTGCTCGCGCCTGCTCTGGATCCCCGTGTGCTGAGCGGGGGACCAAGGGCCTAACTGGGGGCCGCTTTGGAGAGCGGAAGAAAAAAATACCAAGAAGGGCATCGCCTCAAATAAAGTTGAGATGTGCTCGGGAGGTCGGGACAGCGGCACCGCAATGAGACGGACCACCTGGCACATGCCCAAGAGTGAGGAATGGCCGACAACCCAGCAGCCCATTCTGAGGATAGTGAAGGGCCGTGCAGTGCTGGTGGGATTGCGGGGGATGCAGACAGCCCGAAAGAGAGCCCCAGGCAACGTGGGGGGTGACCTGGCCTCACCCCTCCCCCCTTGAGAGAGAACGACCTCCAGAAAATTAATCTAAAATCCAGGACAGCCAAGTGACTGTAATCGGCACCCAAAGAGAGGTGAGAGGGAGAAGGCCACGGCCGCGGCGTAGGGAGCTCTACAGGGAAGAAGCACTGACACCTCCATAACTTGGATTGGAGGCACTGGACAACAGTCTGCCCTAGGACAGTCAGCTACATCCAGGGAACCAAATCCAACCTAACACAGGGCAGTGAGTGTCAGCGGCCTTGAGGCCCTAAAGTCGAAGGGGACAGTGGGATCTCAATACAAGTGTCATGGTCAGGGGGCGCGCACAAAAAGTAGAGCAAATCAATACTATTGACAAATATAAAGTGAGGATGTCGGCGCAAGGGAGATTGCTGAGTGAATCCGAGCAGGGGAAGACCATACAAGTGGGAACAAACCATCATTGCGGTCCATCATGGCTGCAATCTAAGACCTATGAGGCTCTATTAAACTGACTGAACACAAATTAGATGCTATAACAATTGAAGTTAACTTGCTCAGGGCAGACCGGCAAAATCTTGGAGAAAGTGGCAGTAGCGGAAATGTGTATTGAGATGCCACAGTCCACCACAATGCGCCTGGAGGACCAGGTATGAGCACTGACGGCCCAGGGAGCAGCAATGGCAGCGCAACTGGAAGACCAGGAGGAACAATATTAGAATGGTGGTTTTACCAGAAGGTATGGAAGGCTCCAGTGTGGACCTATTTCTGGAGGACCTGGTGCTCAACAAACCCCAAACCGAAGAGATTGTCTAACTTTTTTTCCGTTGAGAGTGCGCACAGAGCACCTGAATCGCGGGCCCCCACCACGCACAATCATTGCCAGGATATTAAATCACAGGGATTGACATGCGATTTTCCAGGCAGCGAGATCCAATGGCGACCTTCTCATTGACAATGCTGTGACCAGATTCTTCCCGGACTTTACCCTGCAAGTGCAACTTCAATGGAGAAACTTTGAAGAAGTCAAAAAAGCACTACGTGGTAAGGAAATCAAGTACATGATGTTGTTCCTGGCTATATTACAGGTTGTGGCCAAGGGAAAGACGTGGCACATAACACCTGAGGAGGCCTGGGACTGGATGGAGGGCTGGCAGGTGGTGGGCAAGAAAACAGGCAGAGAGCATAAGACCCACCGACTCAGGGCTCAGATCCGAAATGCAGTGCCGGACAGCAAGCAGGCATTCATCAACAGATACGAAGCAGGGGCCCAGTGCAGCCGCAAGTGGCCAGCCCCATGTCTAGCAATGCAGCCAGGCCCCTTTTTTCCTTTTGGGTGGGGGGGCAGGGCCTGGGGGGGGTAGTTGGAGATGGGTACTGGGCTAGGGACAAAGACATTACTGAACTGAACAACTAGCATGGCACAGTATTTTATATGTTAACAATGAGGATTCAAGCATGTGTGTATAGGTATCAACCACATCCTACAAGGGGCGATGGCATAACCTAATCGTTGAGATGTTAGTTCAGGGCAACAGGTGCTCTGTGAGTTGGGGAGGTGGATAGTTCGACAATCACAATGCAGGGTTGCAGGGAGGGTTTTTTTTTTAGAAGGGGCTGGTTTAATAGTTTCACATGTATTGCAATGGTTCATAAACAAGGTTTACCTACAAATGGCAGAGGCACTGGTCACAGGTTGTGTGGCCAGATATAGGCAGCAGCTGAGAGGGAGATGGTGGGACTGCCATACGGGAAACAAATCTATCAGCCACTAATGACACACCAACACTCTGAACCTGACCACCTAGTTTTGGAACATAAATGGCTTAGGGGGTAAGATTAAGCGTACATTGGTCTTGCAACACCTGAAACGTGATGCACATGGCATTGCATTGTTTCAGAGAACACACTTCAAAAGGAGCTACTATAGGGCAATGGACCGCTTCGGGTATGTATTGAAGCCACATGCCGGCTACACAACAGATTCAAGGGGAGTTGGGATCCTGGTCAAGAAATCAGTAGCCTTTACTCCCCACCAGGTATGGCCCAACACCAACGGACGTTATGTAGCACTAACTGGCACATGGGAAGGTAGCACATTAAACCTTTGCTCACTGTATATGCCACAGGGGTTGCATGAAATGACCTTTTCGGTGGTGAGAGATCTGTTATTGAGACTGCCCTGTGGGACACTGATCCTGGGGGTAGATATGAACACAACCATGAACACTGATATAGATAGATCTGGGGGACAGGAAGCTAGGGGTGGCAAGGGGCCACTTACTCGCTTTGCGACAGCTCTTGGGCTGGTCGACATATGGAGAGCTCACCATCCACAGACATGTAAGTACACCTGTTACTTGGCAGCTCACCAGAGCTTTTCCCTATAGACTACATATTTACATTCCATACACAAATGGCCTGGTTTGGGGCGGCTAGGCATCAGGTGAGAGGGTTATCCGGCCACTCACCAATGAAGGTCCTTTTAAGGGGTCCTACAAGAGTCTTCACACTACCACCATGCCTAGATTCATGGAGCCTGCGGGACAGTAACATACAAGCCAAACTGAGGAAGGTAGCAGATCTTTTCTTCAAAGAGAATGTGGGATCAGTGGCTTCAGCGGGAACCACTTGGGAGGCGTTCAAGGCCATGATTCAGGGACAAGCCCAGGCCCTAATAGGAACCAAGACTAAAGACACAAAACTGACATGCGCAGACATACAAAAAGATATTATGAAGGGCAGGAGTTGGGGGGTGTGGGAGTTTGCACCAGGTTGTATGGCAGTTGTTATTGTTAATCAGCATCAATGTCTGTTGCTTTTCTCATCACAAGCACAGGAGGGTAGACAAGGCACTATGGCAGGTATTGTGACACACAACAGGGCAAGAATCCTGCTCTGTTGGTTCGGGAGCTGGATGGTGTCCGGATTGACCCTCCAAAGAAGCGCGCACCTGACATATTCTTACAGGCATGAAGGGCCCGATGCACATCATTTCATGGAACGCTAATGGTCTTCTAGATAAGATGAAGCACACAGCGGTACTTGCGCATGTTCATCGCCACCAACCCAATATGCTCTTGCTGCAAGAAACCCATCTTCTTGGGGACCCCTGCCTGTTCTTGGCCCACAGGGGCTTTGATAGGGTGTACCATGCAGGGTTTACTCAGGAGTCGAGGAGGGTGGTGGTACTGCCCCACCGCTCCTTCCCTATGGTGGTCAACCAGGTACAGAAGGACCCACAGGGGCGATATGTGATCCTGACAGGGAGGGTGGATGGCCTCACCGTTAACGTTATCAGTGTATATTCCCCTCCAGTGGCTGTGTGCAGGACTCTACATGACCTTACTGCCCTGCTGCTAGCTTTGCCCCAGGGGGGCATGGTTCTGGGGGGAGAGTTTAATGCAGTCCCGGACCCCGCGTTGGATGTGACGGGGTCCCCATCGGCCCATAGACAGACCCCAGCCTCAGGGCTGTCGAATTGGCTGGCATCCATGGGGCTGTGTGATGCACGGAGAGTCTGGCATCCGCAACGCAGGCAATTTACACATACCTTGGCAGTGTACTGTTCACAGTGCAGAATTGATCTTGTTCTGTTACCTGCTACAGATTGCTGCCATCTCACACACATTGAAATTCTACCAAGGAGTATATCAGATCATACGCCGCTCCGGTTCGTACTGGGGTCTGCTCAAACTGGGGTTCGCCCGATGTGGCACATGAACGCCTGGTACCTGCAGCACATTCTGCATGTTCAACAACTTCGGGAAACACTGCAGGAATATTTTGCTCTTAATGCAGATTCAGTTTCTTTGCCGGGTACTCTCTGGGGGGCAAGCAAAGCAGTGGCACGGGGTGTGGCTAGGGGCCTCATCCTCTTCAGGGAGCAGTCTCAGACTCTACATATTACACACCTAGAGGCCCAGGCCACCCAACTAGAATTGGAACAGTCTACTCAGCTGAAGGAAGCGGTGGCCAGGCAACTCTTGCTGATACGTGACCAGATCCGTGATCATTCCTAAGAGGTGTCTAAACACCTCTGGCATGCGGTCAATGCCAGGGTATATGGGTGGGGGGCAAGAATGGGAAATTGCTTTACTGGTTGGCCTCAAACCATCAATTATCTAAAAGTATCCCTGAAATTTCTAACGTGCATGGACAGTCTGTCACTAAACTACAAGACGTGGCGGATACATTCGCCTCCTACTATGAGGTGCTCTTCAGGGCCTCATCGGCGGTTGATCAGGAACACGCGTGCCAATTCTCAATAGATGTTCCTCTTCCTGTACTGCTGCCTGCAGAGGCAGCAATCCTAGATGACCCCATAACGAATGAGGAGATCAATGATGCAGTTTCCTCATTGGGAACCGGCAAGATTCCCGGACCTGACGAGATTCCGTTGGAATATTATAAAGTGTTTCGAGACGACTTAACGCCACACCTCAAGGCCTTATACGATGAGGTTAACCAACTGGGCTTCTTTCCGGAGGTACTAGACATGGCCACTATTGTAGTACTTCCTAAAACGCAGCCGCTGTCACAACACTGCGTGGACTATAGACCAATCTCCCTTATCAACAGTGAGGTAAAGATTTATGCCATGATTCTTGCATCACGCCTTAGAAGGGTCCTGCCAACGCTGATCCACCCGGACCAGTGAGGTTTTATGATCAACTGAAGCACGCAACATTGTGTACGTCGTCAGCATTTGGCACTTGCGCAATGTCACCAGCTCTCCCAGGACCTGGCACTTCACTTTGTTGACTTTGAGAAAGCTTTCGATACCGTGGACTGGGGGTTTCTTTTTCTAGTGTTGCAGCGTGCTGGCTTGGGGCCTTGATTTTGTTGTTTGGTCTGTGCCTTATACACCAATACCATGGCCTGGGTACAGGTCAATGGTATCTTATCCTTCTCCTTCCACATCTGCCAGGGAACGCATCAGGGCTGCCCCGTGTCCCCCCTCCTTTTTGCCCTGTCCATTGAGCCTTTGGTACAATTGATTAGAATTGACCCTCAGTATCGCGGCTGGAGCTAGGGAAACGCATATGAAGACCGTGTGGCTCTGTATGCTGACGATGTCTTATTATACATGGCGGAACCCAGTGAATCTGGCCCTTGGAGTTTTCATCTCCTCCGCTGTTATGAAGAGGCATCAGGGGTTAAAATGAGCCCTGACAAATTGGTATTGGTACCTTTGACACCTCCATGGGACTGCTACGATTGGCAGGAAGTAGTGCCCATCCGTCGGTTGAGCTTTAAGTACTTGGGCATATGGGTGACCCTCCTCCCGGAGTTAACTTGGTCCCTAAACTTGGTGCCGTTGATGTCCCGAATTAAGGCGGACATGCAGCGGCTGCAGGCGCTGCCATTAAATGTTTTGGGTCGAGTGGCCTTATATAAAATGATGATACTGCCACGTATATTTTACACGCTCCAGAACTTCCCGTTCCCGATCCCACGTTCCTCGTTCCATACACTAGATAGGGTAACAACTTAATTTCTATGGTATGGCTTGAGGCACCGGATTGCACTGCAGCACTGCCAGAGGGGGGTATATGACGGAGGGATGGGTATGGCTAACCCTTATTTATACTACTTAGCGAGGCAGCTCCTGGTCGTGCACGATTGGTTCAATGGGGGGGTTGGCCAATCCAGCTTATCAGCTGGAATTGACGGCATTTAGTTTTACAATAATTTTGGACTTACTATTGGGTTCACCACTCCCCAAGAGATTGACCCAGTGACTAGAGCGGTGTATCTAGCATGGCGTGCGGCCCTGCTTCACACTGGATGGAATAGTGCCATTACCTGGCATACCCCCTTATGGTATGGCAAATGGTTAAAGGAATCGGCTGCACTGAGTGGGTTCTAAAAATGGGGTTTGGTAGGCATTTTGCAACTGGGGGATGTGTGGAAGGGGAACGCGATGCGATCCTTTGAGAACCTGCAGGCCGACTTCCAACTCTCCAGCACACAATTTTTTAAATACCGACAACTGCGACATGCCCTGAACATACATTTGTCCCACACTGACTCACTACCGGAATGTGTAGTCCACTGGAAGCTAAATTTCTCGTGGGCGCTGTGGGGAAAAAAGGGGTGTCCCAAATTTATAGGATGTTAATGAATCACGCCCCGGCAACCTGAATCACCTTAGGGGTAGGTGGGAGGGAGGGCTGAGGCCACTGGAGTAGGCTGCTTGGATGGACGCGCTGATGTCGCCTAGACTACTGGCGGTGTCGGCGTGGTTGCGATTGGTGCAAATCTATTTTCTGTATAGGTCGTACCCCTCTCCTCTCCGGCTGTACCGGGCAGGTCTCCGTCCATCTGCCCACTTTCTTAGGTGTTTGGGAGATTCAGCGGATTTTTTTCCATTTGGTTTGGGAGTGTCCTCGGATAGAGACATACTGGGGCAACATATTCCGCAAGCTGACCACAGTATTGGGAGGAGAGCAGCAAATGTCCCCAAAACTGGTCTTGTAGGGCGCTATGTACGACATGGAGGGGTCGAAGGCCACTTGGAATACTGCCACAGGCCCATCCTTCCGGAAATGGAAACAAGGAGTTGACTGTGCGCAAGCCAAGAAAAATTGGTCTACGAGGCAAAGGGTTGTCCACATAAACATGCAAAGGTGTGGGGGAAATGGCTGGGTCTTCTCCCTTGAACACTTAGCGTTGTACGCCAGATGTGTTATGTTAGGGATCTTGAGATGCCATACTGACAAATCTGCAGTCTCTTTGATGTTGTGTGTATGCTGGCAAGGCCAGCACCAACCTGTGCTTCCTCACTTCTATTTGTATTCTTTCTCTTCCTCCTAAAAAAACAATAAAAATTGTTTATCAAACAAAAAAGAATGCAAGTCACTACTCTCCACCGCAGCAACAAATGTTTAATTCTGTGGCTTTCTTGTTACAACAGTCCTCTGCAGTGCAGTGCATTAAATAAGAGGTTTCTTAATGTACTATGGGGCATTTCCCACTGAGTAACAACTTTATTTATTTTTAACTTAAGCTGCTCGTTATTTTATATGTAGCTACCTGATGGTGAAATACCAAAAAAAAGGTACAGAATATTTTGTTTTTGTAGTCACACCTTTGATCCTGCTCCCACAGTCAATGACCCAACCCCTGCTGCATGCAGCAACACAGTTTCCATACTTTTATAATGCACTTCGACTTCTGGGGATACTTTTACTCGACTGTGAACAAGCATTGGCAAATTAAATGGATTTGACACGTAAAATCGTTTTCAGCAAAAAGATAGGATAGCTGTAATGCAGTCACTTAGAGTATTTGTATTTATGTTACTTATAGAGCGCATTCAGACCAGAGAAATCAAAGCACTAGACAGGTAAGAGAGGCTGATGCGATTCAAAGAACTAAAGTGAAAACAACCAAGTCTTAAGTTGCTTTTGGAATGGAAGAAGGGGTGGAACACCCCTGATTTTGACTGGTAGTGAGTTCCATAACATAACAGCTGCCACTGAGAAGTCCTTTTTCTCCCCATTTTACTATTTTGCTCCTCAGAGTCCGTGTCAACCTGAGATCTGATGATCTTAATGGGCGACTGGGAGTGTACCGATTGATCGCTGCTTGCAAATATCCTTAACACTGAGAATGGAGGGCTTTATGGGTCAAGCATAGTGCCTTATACATGATATGCTTCCTGATGGGTAGACAGTGCAGTTCTCTCATGCCGTCCTTGGTGGATGTAAACTTGGATAGCCCGAGCACCAGTCGGGCGGCAGAATTTTGAATGAGCTGCAGCTTGTTCAGGGATGATTTATTTATATTTAGATATAGGGCGTTACAGTAGTCCAGTCTGGACATGATGAGGGCCAGAACCACTGTCGCTCTTAGCTCTTGTGGTATAAGCAGCACGACATTTTGTTTTTGGAATTTTCACCATCCAAATGCAGGCATTAGTAACTCTATATACCTGGCCTTCAAAGGTTAGAGCGGAGTCACAAATGACTCTGAGATTCTTAACTGCAGAAATGGGAGTAGGTAAGGTCTCACAAGTCTTGGGCCACTAGTTTAGATTCTAAATAGAGGGATTCGCCCCAAAGATGATAACCTCAGTTTTGCCCCCATTCATTTTCAGTCAATTTTGGCTCATCCAGTTATTGACTTCTCTCATGCAGGTTTGAAACCTGTCTGCAGTAATGTGAACATTTGCTTGAAAGGAAACAATAATTTGGGTGTCATCAGCATATGAGGACACCTGGAAATTAAAAGATCGAACCAATTTAGCCAGGGGGGCCACATACAAATTATAGAAGGTCGGACTCAGAGATGACCCCTGGAGAAGTCCACAAGGGAGCTAAAGTCCCCACACATGACTGTCAATGTTCTGTCTCAGAGGAATGTCTCCAGGATGCTCAAAGCCGAGCCCCTCCAACCTGCCAGGTGTAAACAATGTGTCAATATCTGGGGCGAGATGGTATCAAAAGCTGCCGATAAATCTAATAGGATTAAAATAGCACCACCTCCCTGATCTACCCATTTTCTGATGGTATCTGTGGTGGCAATCAGGACGGACTCTGTGCTGTGATTTTTTTCGGCATCCGTGTTGGGAGGTATCCAAACAGTCATGTGCCAGCAGGAAGGTGGCAAGCTCTTAATTGATGTGTTTTTCCAGATTCTTGGCCAACGTAGGCAGGAAAACAATGGGACGTAAGTTTTTGAGGTCACCTGGGTCACCTCCTGGTTTTTGTTTGATAGGCATAACGACGGTCTCTTTCCAAGTGGCCGGGAACACACCTGATTCCAATACCTCTGCGTACATCATCTCTAATGGCACTGCAATAGGTTCACTTACCATTTGCAGCACTCTGGGAAGGCAGGGGTCGTTTGGGGAGTAAATCCCGGATAAAAGGGACTTGATTTTAGTAAGCACTAGAGGTGCAAACTTTACCAAGATTTGGGCCCCCATCCGCTCCACCATTGGTGCCAATATCCTGCTCCCCTGGAACTGAATCTGGGGTTGAGGACTCAGAATGAATCTTAAAAATGTTGTCTCTAAAGAACTCAGCTACTTTATTGCAGAAGATCTGCACATTTTCTAGCTCCACTATAAGTGACAAACTCCAGTAAGGAGCCAGTCACGGGGACCAGCAAGGTTCTCAGAAACAGTTACCTCAGCAGGTGTACTGCCATATGATGGAGTTTGTTTTGACCAATGACTTTGTGTTTCACCACTGCGCATATTAGTTGCTCAATGTTCACCAGTAGCACATGGTATGTTTTGTTCAGTTGAGCCGCCTATGGGCTTTGACATGGCATTAGCCATTACTTTCTGTATTCAGTTTAGCCGCCTATGGGCTTTGACATTGCATTAGTCATTACATTCTGTATTCTGCCTATTGGCTTTGACATGGCATTAGCCATTACTTTCTGTATTCAGTTGAGCCGCCTATGGGCTTTGACATTGCATTAGCCATTACATTCTGTATTCTGCCTATTGGCTTTGACATGCTGTATCCAGTCTAGCCGCCTATTGGCTTTGACATTGCATTCCTATTGGCTTTGACATGATGTATTCAGTTTAGCTGCCTATTGACTTTGACATGCTATTAGATATTCTGCCTATTGGCTTTGACATGATATTATATATTGCATTTTATATTCAGCTTAACTGCCTATTGGCTTTGACATTATATTATACATTGCATTTTGTATTCAGCTCAGCTGCCTATTGGCTTTGACATGATATTATACATTGCATTTTGTATTCAGCTCAGCTGCCTATGGGCTTTGACATGATATTATACATTGCATTTTGTATTCAGCTCAGCTGCCTATTGGCTTTGACATGACACTAGACATTGCATTTGATATTTAGGTTAGCTGTCTATTGTCTTTAACATGACATTGCATTTGATATTTAGGTTAGCTGCCTATTGCCTTTAACGTGGAGTTAGACATTGCAGTTGAGAATCCAAGCTGTATTTTTCCAAGCTGAGTTTTTGCACCAGAGAACCAAGATGTTTTTCTCACAGTAGACTAGACATGATAAGAGAGAGTACATGGGTGTTGTTTTCTTCGCTTGAGCTTGGGAACAGGAGTAGTCTTGGAGACCTGGCCAGTCTCCAAAAGGCTTGCTCAGTTTCCCAGGTCTGAGAGGAGGGGGCACACCTTTGTAACGAATGACACAGGCTGCAGAGATTTAGATTCGGATCTGCCGGACCTCGTGCTAGAGCTTGGCGCCAGCTGCCAGCAATCCCGTGTGGGTAGATGAATCTCTTTCTCGCGGCTGACAGGGGTCATCAGCTTGCAGACCTTAGAAAGATGAAGCTGTAAATAGTTTCCCACACGTGAAGTATTTGTTTTGCTTTGCATTCAATATCTTATAAATATAACCTGCTGTGTATATTGCAAACTGATATATTTTGTTTGATTAACGCGGGCTTGAAAGCTACTAATTCGTCATACATAAAAATTGTGGTTGGGGAAGAATTAACAACAATAAAAGTCTTCTTTGAACTCAGAAGTGCATTTCTGGTGTTTTATGTATGTGCTTAGAAACTAGATAAGAGGAAAGCACTACAATTGGTACCAGAAGTGGCGTCGGTCATTAAGAGGTGATTAAGAGGGTGTTGACGAGTTGGTAGATTTCTAAGTGCACACTTTAAAAGTGTAATTGTTTCTGTTGTTTGGAGAATTACAGAAATTGTTTTTTTGGGAGAATCACAGTAGCACAGCAGACCATGTCTGAGAATGCATGTGTTGGTAAACTGCCCGATGGTGCTAAGAAAAACTGTGAATTGTTTTCTGTTTGGAGAATTACAGAAGCACAGCAGACCATTTTTGAAAATGCATGTGTAGCTAAAATGCCTGATAGTGTTTTGAGAAATAATTTCTGATGTACATATGTAGAAAATGTGTCTTTTGGAAGTAATGATGACAGAAAGGTCTGGATACCTTTATCTGCTTACAGAGAAATGCAGGAGAAATGTAGGAAGTTGGAACATGAAAATAGGAATTTACGTGAGCAAATTAGCCAGGATACAATAATTCAAAATAATGCTGAAAGTTATAAAAATGTTGGTTCTTTCTTTTCCCATTCCAGTAATGAGGGGGTTAAGACAGCTCCGAGCTGCACTGAGTTTTCGTGTGAGCCAGGGTTTTTGGCAGCCAAAATGCATTCCTTAACTGATAACACGGACGAGAGAGACCAGAATGTGATTTACGAGTTACTGTTGCAAAATGCACAAGTAAAACCAAAGATTTTAGAGAAAGAGCCGACTTTCATTAGCTTGTTTGATTTTTGGAAAAAGAATAGCTCTCATTTGAGTGAAATCCTAACACTTTTGTATATGGTCACTGTGAAAAATTATATGCAGCTGCGCGCTTGTGATTTGGCAAATGAAATAATGCAGACTTTAGGTTTCTGCGCAGTGCAAGAAGGAAATACTTATGTACATGTAACTCAAGAACAAGGAAAGAAAATAGTGCCCCTAGCTAGAATCATACACTGGATCTGGTACTTGCAAGACAGGGCTAGAGTACCACAGGTAAAAAAGTTATCAATGAAGTTGTGTGCACCATTTGAATTCGTGTCTACTGAAGATAAAAAGCATGTTTGTTTTACTAATGATTCATTGACTGAAATGTTGTTTTCTGGCACCGTAGAAGGAACAGCGTTGTATAATGTGTGTCAGATTTTAAAGCAAGAGCTACGTGAGATGTGTCATTTTTACGCTGATTTTTGGTCCATTGCTAATGTTTTAGCACCTAACTGGTTCAATTACCTTGCAGATGTTAATGAGAAAAATTCAGAGAGAGAAGTGTTCACCCAGAATTCTGCCTTAGTGGGGATGGCTAAGTGGGTGCCCCAGAAATGTGAACAGCTGAGAGAAAAAGCCACTTACAGGTGGGCAGAGATGAGAGAGATGCACATTCTCCTAGATTTGATAAAAACTGTGCAGCACGCACATAAGCAATCTGTCATGCAAGCAGTCACAGAGCAGTTGGGGAGAGGAAAGTTACCAGGACAGAAATGGCAAAGTGATCAGGTTTTAGGGAGAGTGATTGCTGCAGATTACCAAGGAAAAATCGAAATTATGCTGATACCTAGAAAAGATTCTGATTCATTCATACAAATTGGAGACAGAATGGGCCAACTTGACAAAAATGCAGTGAATGGAGGTTTGGTAAAGAAGGAGTCTGCCCCAGCCCTTCTGACAGTGCAAGAAAAGGGAAGCTGTGGCGCAGCAGATAAAAACCTCAGTGCGGATGTGTGGGCTGAAGCCCCAAGTGACCCTCCAGAACCTGCAGAAATTATACCAAAGGGCCCCAAAAACGTCCTGCTGATTATAAAACAGGGAAAGAAAGAGAAAGGGTGCAGTTTAAATGAAAAATGTTATTTGCAAGAAAAGTCATACTTGTTTCTTTTGCAGATCCTACCACGTTTTGCCACTGTCCCTGAGTGTGCTGTGTGGTTCCCCTTCCGGTGTGTGCGTGTGGGGTCGGGGAAGGGACCGAATCCCCAACCTGAACCTGGCTGAGTAAAGTGCCAGCACCATGGATCCATTTTGCGCAAACTGCGCCTTCAGTTCAAGTTCAACTTGTTTGATTGCATTCTTCCACTGGAACTAAGCTGTGATTTTGTTTTTTTCTTCCCTCTCATATGGAACTCTGACTTTTGCTTACCTTCCAGAAAACCTTTCAGGTGGACCGTGCACCTTTACATGAGCAGAACTCATGCCACATCAAATTGCTAACACTGTTGGGTTAGAGACTCATTCAGAGTATAAAAATTGCCCAGTCTTTTCTCTGTAGATGTATCTGATGTGAAAGGTTATGAAATCAATGTGGTAATTCACTTCTATTGCTTTACAGGGATTGCTTTGATCATTCAAATCTGACTTGCTGATAATGTTTTGTTTTTTTGTGTGTTTTTGTTTAAAACAGGAGATATGTGAAACAAAAATTCATTGGTCAAAGGGCAGAATGTACTGCCATTTGATGGAGTTTGTTTTGACCAATGACTTTGTGTTTCACCACTGCGCATATTAGTTGCTCAATGTTCACCAGTAGCACATGGTATGTTTTGTTCAGTTGAGCCGCCTATGGGCTTTGACATGGCATTAGCCATTACTTTCTGTATTCAGTTTAACCGCCTATGGGCTTTGACATTGCATTAGTCATTACATTCTGTATTCTGCCTATTGGCTTTGACATGGCATTAGCCATTACTTTCTGTATTCAGTTGAGCCGCCTATGGGCTTTGACATTGCATTAGCCATTACATTCTGTATTCTGCCTATTGGCTTTGACATGCTGTATCCAGTCTAGCCGCCTATTGGCTTTGACATTGCATTCCTATTGGCTTTGACATGATGTATTCAGTTTAGCTGCCTATTGACTTTGACATGCTATTAGATATTCTGCCTATTGGCTTTGACATGATATTATATATTGCATTTTATATTCAGCTTAACTGCCTATTGGCTTTGACATGATATTATACATTGCATTTTGTATTCAGCTCAGCTGCCTATTGGCTTTGACATGATATTATACATTGCATTTTGTATTCAGCTCAGCTGCCTATGGGCTTTGACATGATATTATACATTGCATTTTGTATTCAGCTCAGCTGCCTATTGGCTTTGACATGACACTAGACATTGCATTTGATATTTAGGTTAGCTGCCTATTGTCTTTAACATGACATTGCATTTGATATTTAGGTTAGCTGCCTATTGCCTTTAACGTGGAGTTAGACATTGCAGTTGAGAATCCAAGCTGTATTTTTCCAAGCTGTGTTTTTGCACCAGAGAACCAAGATGTTTTTCTCACAGTAGACTAGACATGATAAGAGAGAGTACATGGGTGTTGTTTTCTTCGCTTGAGCTTGGGAACAGGAGTAGTCTTGGAGACCTGGCCAGTCTCCAAAAGGCTTGCTCAGTTTCCCAGGTCTGAGAGGAGGGGGCACACCTTTGTAACGAATGACACAGGCTGCAGAGATTTAGATTCGGATCTGCCGGACCTCGTGCTGGAGCTTGGCGCCAGCTGCCAGCAATCCCGTGTGGGTAGATGAATCTCTTTCTCGCGGCTGACAGGGGTCATCAGCTTGCAGACCTTAGAAAGATGAAGCTGTAAATAGTTTCCCACACGGTGAAGTATTTGTTTTGCTTTGCATTCAATATCTTATAAATATAACCTGCTGTGTATATTGCAAACTGATATATTTTGTTTGATTAACGCGGGCTTGAAAGCTACTAATTCGTCATACATAAAAATTGTGGTTGGGGAAGAATTAACAACAATAAAAGTCTTCTTTGAACTCAGAAGTGCATTTCTGGTGTTTTATGTATGTGCTTAGAAACTAGATAAGAGGAAAGCACTACAGCAGGTGAAGCAGTCTTCAGGCAGATTCAGCAAGGGCTGAAGGATGCTGAATATGGTTGATGCGGTGCAGTCGGTGGGGGTCTACTACTCCTCGGTCCACGAAGAGGGTGAGGAGGTCCTGGTCACATGGTCAACGCCCCACAAAGCCCTCTCCATGCTGCAGAAGTCCAGTTGCCACTGGACTACGAGTCACCCAGTATCACGGTCACAGGCCAATCCTTCCAGGGTAGACAGCTTGTCCTCTGGAGGTCCCAGCTGCACTCCAATTACACTCCTGGGCTCAGCAAACTGAGGTGCAACTTTGTGCATTGGGTCCTAGTCCCTGGTGCTGTACGGCAGCAGTTGGCAATGGGTTGAAGACTTTGGATGACCAACGTGCCCCAAAAGGCTTCTTCAGCTGTTGTGTCAGTGTGCTGCGATCAGGAGGCCAGTCAGATGGCCCTTGGAATCTCTTTGCTTTGGCTTGGCTCTGAGATGACTTCTCCTTGAGCAGGACACAGCAGGCACAGTCCCTGTACTTTGCTAGCCATTAGGTGCAGCAAGTGCAGTCCAGAACAGTGCAGCCATTCTATGCCGGTTTCACGGTGCAGCAGGGTACTTGGTCCTTCTTCGAGTCCAGTTAATATCTGAGTTTGGGGTGTCATACCTATGCTCATAAAATGCCCTCACGGCAGGATGCGATTGGGAGCCAGTGGATTACCATGTTCCCTCCCACCTCATGACCACTTCCTGTAAAGTGTCATCGAGGCATCCCAGGATGCACCATTCTGCCCACTTTCAGTATGGTAGGACACCACTCCTAGCATGTGGTGCTCCCACACCCAAACCAGAGGTGTGGCTACCAAGGAGGCTACATGCCCCTGGCAAACCTGTTTGGCAACTGGTTTCCCCTCTACTGTCCCTACTGCCAGCCTGTCTGCCTGAACAATGGAGTAGCCCCTTTCTGAATTGTTATCCCATTGTACTTCAAAGGTGGAATCTCCTTTGAAATGTGCCTTTTAAGGCAACACCCTTGTGGCTTTCTGCCAGAGGGAAGCGACACCTCCTTCAAGAGTAGGCCCCTATTGCTTCTTTTCCTGGGAGTCATTATCACGTCTCCTTAGTAGGGCAGAAAGGTGCCTTGGTGCCCAGACCTTGTGTGCAACTGGTATGGGCACAGTGGACTGAAGGCAACAAAGTGGCAACTTTGCTAAAGTTGCACACTGCAACTTGTGACATTAATTTTGACTTGATTGAGTCTGGCTTGAAGTAACGAGTTGTTTGATACCTTGGATGATCCACTTTGGTTGCACTGTTCCAGAGTTAGCGCAGCTGAGGGATCAGCGTGTAACAATGTACTTGTCAATTGGGTAACCAAGCCTTTCTACACTAAGAGCGACACTTTTTTATTTTCACTGTCAGAATATGTAAAATTACAATGACTGAGGAGGAAACACAAAAACTATCCAAGAAATGGCGTGGTCAGATGTTCTCCTCCTCCTTCTTCTCCTCCTACACAAGGACCGTGACAATATGGGTGGCCCCAGGATACCCACGTTTATAGTGAAGTGGATGTGGAGGGTGGATATATACTCGTACAGGGCACATTGGATGGGACACCCATCACTATTCTCAACACTTATGCACCCAGTACAGATGATCACTCCTTCTATGATAGCATACCTGAGATCTTGGGGGATGGGTGGACGTGCCTATTGTATGGGCCGGTGATTACAATTGCATTTTGGATGGTGAAAAGGATCGTCTCCCTCCCAAATTGGGGACTTAACCGTTGTTGGTGAGATCCCTTGCTGAAGTTATGAGCAATTTAGGGTTATGGGACAGATGGAGGGAACTACACCCGGAGGGTAGGGAGTACACCTGTTATTCTAAGACACACAATACGTATAGTCGGCTAGATCGATTTCTTTTGGGTGGACTGAACAGCTCCCAGGTGGTGGATATCAAGCACCTGGGTAGGTTTGTATCTGATCTTGCATCGGTGTTGATGCAGCTGCAGTGGGGAGCCGTTAATACCGGGTTAACACTTAGTTGGCGTATGCCTGCGGATTTTCTGGCTGATGCGCAGTGCTGGGATAAGGTGGCGGCTGCCATTAAAGGTTGTATGGACTTGAATTGGAACAAGACAAATTCTAAGGGCACAGAATGGGAGGCCTTGAGGGCCGTAGTGAGGGGGTCTGCATAGGCACCGCTTGAGGTATACACAAACAAATGGAACAAGAACGTAATAGTTCGGAGGATAAGTTGGCGGTTCTGCAGTATCAGACACCGACCACAAGGGAGGCTGAAAGGGAGCAACTTAGGTTGTATAAGTCAGTTAACAACTGCTGGGACACACTGAGCAGGGTAACACTTAGAGAACACAGGCAGCGCTTGCAAAGGGAGGTGGATAAATCTGGGAAATTATTGGCATGGATCCTAAAACGGGAGGTGGAGGTGCCCCCCATTGTGCATATTAGGAATGCCAATCGTAAGGAAATTCTTCAGGTATTGGTGGAACATTTGCTGAGAGTTTCAAGGGCTGGTGCCCCAGTCCCAGAAGACGATTTAGGGGATTTCCTGCGGTGGATGCGTCTTCCGTGGTTGGAACTGGAGAGCAGGAATGCTCTAGAGGCTGCGATAACTGTGGAGGAAGTGAATGAGGCAGTGCCAGCATTGACGAAATGTAGGTCTCCGGGGGCTGACGGGTTCCCGGTCGAGATGTACCAAACGTTCTCCCTCCTCCTGCGAGAGAAGTTGCTGCCGGTATTTGAGGAGGCCCGGCAGCGAGGCACACTGCCGGAAACCATGTGCCAAGACATCGTGTGCTTGATGCTTAAGCCTGGAGGGAATCCTGGTGATCCTTCCTGCTATCGCCCGCTTACTATGCTGAACAGCGATGTAAAGATCCTGTGCAAGATATTGGCTACTCAGCTTCATGGGGTGATCCGGAGCTTGGTGCATGACAATCAATGCGGTTTTATCCCTGGTCGTAGCACGACCTACAACTTACGTCGCTTGGCACATGAACTGGTGCTAGTGTCGTTGGACCTGGAGAAGGCCCTTGACACGGTGGAGCAGGGCTATCTTCTGGAGGCGTTGCAGGTTATGGGGTGGGCGACGTAGTATGGTGGCATTGTCTGTGCTGCAGAAGGATATGGAGGAGGTAGGGCTAGCGATTCCCAGTATTGGACATTATTATTACGCGGTGCATCTACAACACGCTGCTAAGTGGATGACTGAATCGGACAACTGGGAGAAGGGATTGTTTGCAGGAATGCTGGGTGGGAAGATGCTGGTGCATCTATTGATGTCGGGCGGTTGGTCTGAATCTGCTGTCCCATATTTGGTCCAAACCACTGCCTGGATCTGGTAGCAGGCCGTTAAAAATGTGCTACGACATGTCCCAAATTATAGAGAATTGAGGATTTGGGACTTAGCACCCTTCAGGGACATGGACAATCTAATGTCCATGGAAGGTTGGAGGCTGGGAGGATGTGAATTGGCAGGAGATTTATACCCCAATGGTGAGTTTATCTCCTTAACTGATGCTTGGGACGCGTTCGGTCTGGGCCCCGGTCAGTTCATGCTATATGCAAAAATGGAGAGCGTGCGCCGTGAGATCTGGTGTTGTTTCCCGGTGGCCCCTCAGGCATCGGCGGTGGACTGATTAATTGGGGTGAGGGGACTCATTTGATCACTCGGTTCTATAAAGCCCTTTGGGATGATCAGCCGGGTGCGATCAGTGTGGCGGGTAGGGCTTGGGAGCATGAACTGGAGGAACACATAGAGGATGCTGACTGGGCAATGGTGTTGTCATTGGTGCGCACAGTGTCACTCAACAATAGGTTTAAACTGTTACACTTCAAGTTTGTGCATAAGACATACTTCAAACCTAACCGCCTTAATAAGATTGATCCAGGACAAGGGGCTGGGTGTCCCAGGTGTGGCGCATTGAATGCCTCCTTCCACACTTAGCTTGGTCCTGCAGGATGGTGCACTATTTTTGGTGGGACGTGGTTGGGAAAGTAAAGGAGGTTATGGGATTGGGGCTGGAAGCAACCCCATTGACATGCCTTTTAGGTATAGTGCGGAGACTGCAGGGTATGAGTATCCCATATAAGCTGGCTCTGGTGTTGGCCAAGCGCAGGGTGGCTATTGACTTAATGAGTGCCCGGAACCCTTCCATCCCTTGCTGGATTTGAGATCTCCTGGAATGGGGTGCGGCTGAAAAACAATATAGGCGGATAACACGCAGGAAGGAGGGGGCACTGACAGACGTGATTGCCTGGGGGCACTATTGGAACAGTTCACTGGGGTGAATGATTTCAGTTCAGGAGGAACCACGGATGATGAGGGCTGATTAGGTACCCCTTGCATCAACTTGATAGGTGATGACCAACTGCGGTGAGGCTATGTCTGTTATTTACAATTTTTGTATTGGCTGGTTTCATGTGGATCTTCTTGGGGGGGGGGGGGGTAATTGAGGGAAATTACTGCTGCAGTGGGTGCTATCGACCCATGTCTTCCTACCCTTCTTCCCGCTCTCTGTTGTGCTTCATCTCCACCTGACCTTCCTATCTTATCCCTCTACTTGCCGCTCCAATCCTTTCTCCCCTCCCTCTTCATATCTCGCCGTACACCGCTAATCCAAGGGGCAGAAAATCTGCCTTGGGGGTCTGCAAGTGTGGGATTAAACACAACAGCCAACTAGTGTTTTATTCTGTTTATATGACCAATAGTTTTCAGGTCTTTTCTTCAAAGTAAACATAAATTGCTCCCAAGTCCATTTCTGCCTCCGTTTTTCTTAAGGTGGAGATTCAGAAGGCTTTCCTTCCCACCAGCTGCCCCTCAGAAAAAACAGGTATTCGAATGAGAAAAGAAAATGTAAATAAATTCCTAGCTGTTTCTTGTTTTTTGGGAGTTTATTGGCACTTCTTTGTATTTCTCTTATTGTATTATTTCCTGTTCTTTTTTCCCTCTCTTTTATAAAGGGACTTTCTTACAAAACTTGTATTACTCTGTCTTCATCTTTTTGACAATTTCTCTTTATCTTGCCTTTTCTGACATTGCTTTCCTCATTGAAACATAAGCAAAGAAAGAAATACACAAACCTAATACCATTTTCCAGGCCAGTCTATTCCTCACTTGAAAATGTATAGGATTGTAGTATTGAGTATGTGTTTAATCTACCTAAAAAATATTTGTGGCATTATGTGGTATCTTTCTGACCCTACCCATGCACCGACCACCACTCCTGGGTCGGCAACACCCCTTTTAGACTATGGTGGGACGATGGACTTCAGTTGTCAGTGAACTGACAAACACCACCAATCCTCCAACCAGATCTCCTTCTCCTCCTTCTGTATTTGGCGTCCCTGCATCTGTGAATCTTTCTGGCAATGTGGTGGCAGTCTCCTATGCTTTTCTCCTGTAATCCAGGAAGTCTCGGTGTGCTTCGGTATGCTGCTCTGGCTCAGCGTCACCAGTGTTGCAGCCCTTTCTGCTCCTCCAGGTTCCTGCCTTCTGCTAAAAATGTAGTCCTTCTTCCCTTTAGTTTTTTTTATATATATCTATTTCGTTTGCTTCAACTTTCTTTCCTTTCTAGCTCTTCTTGGTTCTGTCATCTTTCTTCGTTTTCAGACTGGCTGGGACCTGAAGACAGAAAGTGGAACTTGAGACATGAGTCTCCACATCTCGGTATATTTACCCTGTTACAGGGGTGCGAGGGCAGGTGCCAACCCCGTTCCATATTTTAAATTGCCCTGGTGCTAACAGGCTTTCTGCTCCTCCAGGCCAGGGAGATTAATGGTAAACATCCTAATTTACCCCACAAGGGGGGGGGGGCAGAAAGACTGATATAGGATTGAGTGTGCACGAGTGCAAGTTCATGCCTGGAGGGCACGAAAACTACCCTAGTGGTGTGCATCACTGCTTATGGATTGCCATCATGTTGTCATACTTAGCAGTAATTTACTAGGGCGAGGTATCATTGGAAAGGGGAGAATCCTGTTTTCTCACTGCAAGTGCCTTTTTAGGTCTCGCCAACAAATAACATTTAGTTGCCTGCTGTCAAAGACCTATGTTGACAACACCCACACGTACAGTGGGATGTGGGTCTGTCCACTACTTTTCATTGGTGGCTGCCTTGTTAATCTGATTTACTTGATTTTTATTTGATGGTGTTGTCTATTCCACTTTTTGTGTTCTTCCCTCCTCCGAACTTTCCTTTGATTGGAGAATTTACATCCTTCTGCTGCTTTCATACAGGGAGATATATTTTTCTTTTACACTCAGCACTTCATGAGGCATGTTGGCTTGCTGTCCACAGTATGCTGCTTCCCCACTCAAATCGCCACCTCCCTGCACACTTTGTGTTGTTGCTCCCTGCCGCCCAAGCTCATCTGTTGAGTCCTCGTCCTACTCTTTCTCTTTTTAATTCAACACCCTCCACGAGCACCTCTGTTGCTCTCCCTTCCTGTTCTTTGACAGCTTTTATTTCAGCCCTCATTGCCTCCTGCTGGCTCCACCATTGTGTTCTTTTTTTAAATTACACTTTGCTGCCAGACCACTCCTTTATTTAAAAAAAAAATGCTTTTGGACACATTCTATATATATTTTTTGTATGTACTCCTCAAAGAGGGGTAGCTGCCATTTTGGAACACACTTAGGGGGTCATTCTGACCCTGGCGGTAATTACCGCCATGGCGGAGGTCGGCGGTAGCACCGCCAACAGGCTGGCGGTGCTCCGCCGGGCATTCTGACCGCAGCGGTACAGCCGCGGCCAGAAGCGGAAAGCCGGCGGTGTACCGCCGACTTTCCGCTGCCCATGGGAATCCGCCATGGGGGCGCAGCTTGCTGCGCCGCCATGGGGATTCTGACAGCCCATACCGCCATCCTGTTCCTGGCGGTTCACCCGCCAGGAACAGGATGGCGGTATGGGGTGTCGTGGGGCCCCTGGGGGCCCCTGCAGTGCCCATGCCAATGGCATGGGCACTGCAGGGACCCCCGTAAGAGGGCCCCACAAAGAATTTCAGTGTCTGCTTTGCAGACACTGAAATTCGCGACTGGTGCAACTGCACCCGTCGCACCTTCCCACTCCGCCGGCTCCATTCTGAGCCGGCTTCCTCGTGGGAAGGGTGTTTCCCGCTGGGCTGGCGGGCGGACTTTCGGCGGTCGCCCGCCAGCCCAGTGGGAAAGCCAGCATGACCGCCGCGGTCTTTCGGCGGGAACCGCTTGGCGGGCGGCGACCGCCGTCCGCCGCGGTCAGAATCACCCCCTTAATTGGTTGTGACAATGAATATAAAGGAAGAATTCTACACAAGGCTAACACGAAAACGTAGAGGTGTTCTCAGGACATCCCATTTGAAATGCTGAAAGAAGCTTTTTTGGCTCAAATCTAGCAGTATTCAAGTCCCAGGTGGACCCTTAACATTTTTTTCTCAACACATTTTCTGGAGAAGATGAAAGCCCCCCTAGTCTTGAGGATCAGGACCAGTACTCTAAGGAGGATGATATGGTTGTGGGTGGGTTGTCTGAAGACTCAGGGGATTAATAGGATGAAAAGCGAAGCTCTTGGTGCCCCCTGTTGGGTAAAAGAAAGCAAGACGAGCCTGGAATGAACTTCATTTAAAAAAATGCCAGATGGAATGTTTTTCTCAATGACATTGTCAACACATTTCTCAAATTGGTCCACATCTTCTAAGACATCCAAAACATGCTACGTCAGTGTTGGGACTGAAAAGAACCCTGCATGGTCAAAGATGTGTACCCCTGCCCTGAGTGACCAACTGTACTGTTGTCTGCATCCCAAATGCAGATTTTCTTTTGTCGTATGTGAACATGGATCATGCGTGTGCGCCATGACATGGCCCTATCTCACGGATTGCGGCCTTGTTTGACTGGGAATGGGACCAAAAGAGCTACCCTCACAGTGGTGGAAGGCTACTGCCTTCAACAAGAGTTAAGCAGCACAAATGTGGTAGTGGCAGCATACCATGTATTGATCAGTAGTAGTGAATAGGTCTTTTTTACCCTATTGTCACTGGAGGGAGGCCTGAATGCTAACTCACCTTTTTAAAAATGTCATTGCTGCGTTCTTAACTAACCCTCTGCCTACATCAGGTAGATGTGTAGTGCTGTGCAGCGGTAATGGCTCTGTGATGGATGGATGTGTACCTGGGGAAGGTACAGTACAGGGATAGAGCAGTACTGTATAGTACATGTGAGATAAGGGCATGTGCTGAGTGTGTGTATGCCTTCAAGAAATGCACAACGTGGGAGATGCAATGCTGTGTACTGCATGCACAATAAAAGCATGTGCTGGGTGTATCTGCGCTTGTGTGAAGTACAATACATGGAAGGTGAAGTGTTGTGCAGCACGCACATGGCCTGTGTATGTGCAAATAGCACACCCTGGTACAATATAGAAAAGCTTCAGTGCTGAACAGTGTGCGCAGACTGAATGCGTGTACTGAATGCATGTGTACTTGTGATGGTACAATGCATGGAGTAACAGTGCTGGACAATAAGTGTGCTGTGAATGTACACTGAGTAGGTGTACCTGGATTGGTACATTACATGGAGGACCCTGCGTTCCATTTTGGGAAGCCCAGGCCTGCATAGTGAAGACATGAGGACAGGTATTGACCTGTCAGATGTGTGTATTTCTGCAATCCTGTGAGCTGGGTGGAATACACACACTGGAGGAAACAAGGATGAGACTCCCTATACACTTGAAAAGGTTGCTCTTAGATTCAGTGATAGATCACAAGGAAGGGACGGGACACATCTCAGGAAGGAATATGTGGAAGTTAAGGGAATCATGAAGAGTAGGGCTGGGAGCCTGGGATTAACCTTTTGATGCACGTATCACTGTGGCTGACATCCCGGTGCCAACTCTGGTCACTCCCATGAATTGTGTTGTGGGTCAGTGAGCTTCTGAATCATACCTGCTGTGATGGACATCCTTTCAAGAGGAAAGAAAAAGAAAAAGTGGGAACTTAAAAAAAAGCAGAACCTAATAGATACCGGTGTAAAACTTCAAAGGCTTAAGACCCTAAATTACATTTTGGTGTCTGGAAAAGGACTATAAGAAGGGGAGGTTGAGACCCCAAAACTTCCATCATCTGCCAAGCATCCAGACGGGCGCTGTGAGGAGGGGATGCCATGCAAGACTTCTGCCTCTGACCAGGACTGGAGGTCAAGGCCTGCTAGTCACCCTGCTGGATGAGGGTATATCACCCATGGAATTCCAAGTCGACATGCTGTGGGGCACCAGTGTCTGCCTGCTTGCCAAGACCATTGTGCCATGTGAGGATTAGGAGAATATTGGAGAGAGCGAGGTCCAGTGGGAGTCCTACAGAGAGGACCCCCTGAGCGAGGTGTGAGGCAAATGGCTGTGCACTAATCAGGTCATTGCCCGTGTGCAGAAATGGTTCGCCGACGCCCGTATACCAGGAGAGGGTCGCTGTCATCTTAGCTGTGTGAAGAGCACCCTGGGGGAATCACCAGGCCCACGACGCAGTGACACTGCATGGCAGAGGGGCCCACTGTTGAAATTAATTTGGGCCAGGAGTGTGAGACTTGTATCCGCCGAGATAGATGACCCCACATTCCAGGAGGGCCCACCATAGTGAGAGAGATCACACCGAAAGAGTCTGTGCCCGTTTACGAGTAACGCAGCAACCCTGTATGCCAGGAACAGCTGCAGGTACCACTGTGGCCAAGTGTTTGAATTGTTGGCCAGATGAGAGGTATTACTGCCATGACCGGCAGGTCAAGCCTGCCAACCGCTCCTAACTGCTTCCCCGAGGATCATAGCACACCACCAAAGATGTCGTACCCTCGCCGAAGCACAAGTTGGAAGTCAGAGAATTTCCACCTTCACCTCACTATGGCCCCTGCCCCTAAAGCAATTCTCCTAATAGATACTTGTATCCTTTCTGATACACATCACTAGCACTGCTTAGTAGAAAAGACAGTGTTTTTTTAAAGGCTTTTCATGAATAATTATGGCCCAACATGCATGTACATAACTAAATCAGCACTGTTCTGTCATCCTACTATGTAGAACCTTATTGGCCCACCGCCAGCGTACAGTGTTCCACGTTTGTGAAATGCTCTAACACTAATGCAGACTATGCGACAAATTTCCATAGATACAGATCAGACCAATGATGCAATATAAAATTGTTAATTTTTCTTTGTTGTTTTTGTTTTACTGTTTGTCCTTTTTGTGATGTCATTTAATTGCTTGGAAATTTTACTTTTTACTTTACTTTATATTATAGGTATGGACAATACGCTGAAATAATGCAGTTTCCAATTTTTTGCTTTCTATTAATTTAATATTTATTTCACACGTTAAAATATTACTTTCACTTATGGTGTTACAAAATATAGACACATACTTGAAAAAGCCTCAGACCTGCGCACCACATGGGCAAGACACATCCTGTCTCGTCACAGTTTTCAAATTCCTGTTCCAAGTCAATAATGTTTGAAGACCATCAAGAATTACAAAATTAATAAACCACTACAACATAAAATGCGAAATCAATGTATCTTGCAAGTAACGTTCTCAGAATAATCAATTTTGGAACTTGGATCTATATATATTACGCAGGACTAACCTATATCCTTGCTAACTAATGTATTCACTTACCTGTATCTTTACTTAAACCTGCCCTCCTTTCTGGCTGGTGGTCTTTGGCTGCTCATCTATAGCTGCCACTGAGAGTCAAGTGCAGAAGTGGTACTTGGGCCAGTTGCTCAGGATCCATAGTAGGTGGGACACCAGAACATCAGGAGTAAAAGGCCACAGACACCCTGGTTTGGCCTAGTAGCTCCTGTGTGCCCAGTGACCCTCTGAAAGGGGTTCTGACAGTCACCTTATTAATAAAGAAGTAGGGAACAGGGGACCAATCTGGCCAAACCCAAGGTGGGGTTCAGCTCTGGAGGGTCTCACAACCTCGTTGGTGCAGTTGGCCCGCTTTGACTTGGGCAGGGGTGCAGCAGTGCTTTTTGGTGTTGAGTTTTCTGCAACCCGGGGATCTCAAGGTTCTTCTTGGGTGTCTGCAGGGAAGTAGCTCCGTTACTCTATGGGAGATGCTGGTTGTTCCTTGAAGTGTCGGCAGTCCTCCCAGGCTTTTGGAGGCAGAGCAGCTGCAGGGCAAATCGACTTTGGCGCAGTTGTCAAAGACAGCAGGCAGGCCAAATTAGTTGCTGCTCTTAATTTCTTGCTTGTCGCAGCGCTTAGGTATCCTTCTTCTTCTTTGGCCCTACAACTCTGAGTTCCTGGTGTCAGGGGGCCACCTAAATACTGACGTTAGGGGTGTTAATAGGAGTGAAGGGTAGTAGCCAATGGGCTACTTACCCTTGGGGTCACTACACCGCCTATTTGACCACTTCCCATGGGAAGTGGGCATAAGTCTGTCCCAGAGTGCCTAATTCCACCACACACAAGATGCATAAGATGGGAGCAAAAAAAAGGCGGACATGATTGATTTGAGACTGACCCCTTGGTGGAGGTTCACATGCTCGAACTTTTAAATATGTGAGGGATGGTTTTCCCTAAAGGGTGTTGTTTTTTTTTCTTGTTCAACTAGACCGTCATGCTTAATTTAAAGCCACAACACCACGGTTGCAGGGACAGAATAATCATTCAATATTAGATGCAGTGCCATATTCTGGGAAACAGCAGCATTTTTAAACAGATGCTTCGTATATTAGGAGACACAGCCAAAACATTTATTAGCCACAGAGGGCAAAGTTTTCACCAATTACTTAGGAATAATGTGCCCAAATGAGCTTGTTTTCCACACTTGTGCACAACCAGTGTAAAACCTACTCTGTAAAGTGGGTCTCGTAGCATGCGCTGCAAAGCAGGTGTCTCAAATATCAACCTACCCCTGCAGCAAATGCTTACTGACACTTTGGCCATATTGAGACATGCATTCAGTCTTTTCCTTTGGACTGTGCTTCTTGATATCTGGGAAAAAAGTCATAGTAAGAAGGGTATCGGGAAGTATAGCTCGATCCTGGATTCCCTGGTGTCATGAGAGAAACAACTGACCTGCTAACACTGGCTGCCCTTCTGGTTCCTTGATATAACATGCAGACATGCCCACAGGTTTCTTGACATTGGGAAAAAAAACATCTCAAAATGTGAATTAGATGATACTGGACACACTAGTGGAAAAGGAAAGATTTTCAGAGATTCTTCAACAAAAATCATGTGCTAATGCACTGACCAATAAAGAGTTTACAAAGCAGTGTGTTAACTAAACTGAGAATCCCATTGAATGTTTTCCTCCACTCTAGGGGTAGGATGGTGGTCAGAGATCTGATTATTTTACCTCTAGACTTTCAGATGATAGAGTTTATGGGCCGCCTGATCACTGGACGGATCTAAAATGTTTCCTGTATTCAGAATATCAGACAGGCTTTTTAGAGCTGGATTTACAACGTTTTCATCAAAGGAAATACTGTAGGGGGTCTGCTGATGGTTTAAACAGTTTCTCACCTCCAATGTAGTTATTTTTATCAGTGCTCCTAAGTGTGAACTATCTCGAAGGTAGAAGGAAATACATGTTTGATGGCATGTGTAGCTGTAGATACACATGCTCTGCATACTTTCGCCATCTAGTGTTGGGTCCAGAAGGTTGAAACTTGTTTTTTGTTTGAAAGTCTTTCAAGTCACGGGACATAGTGACTCCTTCTCTTGTTTGCAATGTGCATGATCCTCAGCTCCATCTTCAGATTGTTTTCTTCCGCTGTCAGGTCTGGCCGTGTTGTCTCGGAGCTCCAGCCCAAGATCATCTTAGGCACCTTCGGTTCTAGAAATGAGAAGGCCCTTCCAGGTCAACACACAGTGAGTAAACATGCCCCTGCTCCTCCTAAGAGACTAAGGAGGTCATTATGACCCCGTCGGTGAGTGGAAATGTGGCGGTAGTCCCGCCAACAGGCTGGCGGTACATAACGCCACATTATGAGAATAGCGGGTTGGCTGCAGCCAACCCGCTACTCCTCCACTCATACCGCCATGGTGGTATCAGCCGCCCGGCCGCAGATGTCAACCTCCAGCCCGGCGGCCGGCATAGTACTGGCGGCGGCATTATGAGCCTGCCTACCACCATTGTTTTTGTGGCGTTAGCAACACCACAAAAACCATGGTGGTAGGCCCTACCGGTGACAAGGAATTCCTTCCCTCTCACCGGTAGGTGTCCCCACCAACCCCCCAGCACTCACCAGATGCCCCCCACCCCCACTCTATCCAAACTCACCCACCACCTCTGATCCTCACATGCCCCCCATACACGCACACACTTGCAGACACGCACCATGCATACACCCAATCACTCACACTAGCATACACGCATGCATAAATGCATACTTAAAGACATGCTCGCACACATTCTCAAACACAATCACACTGACATGCAAACACGCACTCACTTCACCATTCTTACACGCATTCACTCATACGCATACAACCACACAAACAACACACACAGACGCATTCACACACGCACTCACACATTCATGCACACAACCAGACACACACACACAACACCCCTCCCACCCCCTTCACCTGTCAGATGCCCGACTTACCTTTGTCTAGGAGGTATTCCGGCAGGGAAGGGGTGCTGCTACCGCCAGCAGCCCCCCACCAACAGAACACCGCCAGGCCGTATCACAGGTCATGATACGGCTGGCGGCGCTCTACTGGTGTGGCAGTGCTGGTGGAAGCAGCGCCAGCTTACCACTGTCCACCAGTATGATCACTGCCAGATTTCTGCCCTTCTTGTGGCAGAAGTCCGGCAGTGATCATAATATGGTGGACAGATGGTAGCCGCGGTGACAGTATGTTGGCGGCCATCACTGCGGCGGTAGGTAGTTTTTACTGCCATTGTTATAATGAGGGCCTAAGTTCCCATATGGAAGCTGTCGAGCCGCCACTGCTTTCTGGCCATGGCAGGCATCGAAAAATTTGCTTAGAGACTCAACACCGAAACATACATCTAAAACCGAAGCTTCCATTCAAAGCCAGATGTCAGTGACTTCAGCACCGAAACTTTCCACATCACACTCGGCACCGAAAAGACTGCCCGCATCGGCACCGACATCTTTGGCATCAAAAATTAAAATCTCGTCGGTACTGAAAAAGCTCGATCCAAAACCTACTTTGGAGCCAAAAAAGTCCTGGAGCTGAGTCTTTAGAAATTTAAGCAACAGCTCCAAGGGAAGCAGCCGCAACTGCATATCCAGCCTCATACTGGAAGAGTAGTGGTAAAAACTACTCTTCCTAAAAGATAGCTTACTTTTAGCTTTGGACACAAATGAATTTCCATCAAAGCAAAAAAGCGTAGACAAGGAGCCACTGGAAATTAATCCTTTACCTGCATCCCCTCCACCCATTATCCCTCCTCCACCACAAACTCTTTCTTCACAACACTCTACAGAAGACCCATTAGAAATATCTCCACAAGGGTTTCCTTACTTAGGTTAAGATATCCGTGAGATTAGTGATACATCACATATCAAGGCGTACACAGATCCATGATCACATTATGATGTGGACACATATATCAATCTGGATGTAGAAATCTACCCAGTTAGGCCTTCACCACCTAAAGACACTCCATCTTTTCAAGAGTTAGTAAGGAGGGCTGCAACATATCATCACGTACCCCTCCACAAAGATCCTATAGAGGATGACTTTCTGTTTGAGACAATAACAGCTTCTCAGAAATCTACACAATATCCCCCTTTGCTGAAGGGAATGCTCAGACATGTGGATAATATTTTCCAGGATCCAGCTAAGGCTCCCATTCTTACTCCAAGAGTGGAGAAAAAAATACAAAGCCCCTCCCTCAGATCCCACATACATCAAGAATCAAATACCAGCAGACTCTTTGGTAGTCTCTGATGTTAGATAAAGAGCAAATTCACAAGCCTCTCAGGATACACCACCTTCTGACAAAGAAAGTAAACTTATTGATGCATCTGTTCAAGCAGCCAATCATTGGTGAATTGGCAATACACAGGGACTTCTAGCCAGATAGGACTGCGTCCACTGGGATGAAATGGAGCAGTTACTCCAATATCTCCCAGAGAAGCATAGGGAGAAGGGACAAGAAATTGTTAACGAGGGTCAGCTTACTTCTAATAATGCTATTCGATGTGCCCTAGACTCCGCTGATACGGCAGCTAGGGGCATTAGTACTAGTGTTTTACTATGCAGACGTGCATGGTTCTGTATCTCGGGGTTCAAGCAAGAAGTGCAGCAGACATTATTAAATGTTTGTAAGGAAATGCCTCCTTGGCATGGTTACCCCCTGACATTTTGCCTTTGCTGATGCCAAGTTATGATTTGAAAGTGTGCTGAGGCCTGCTAACCAGGCCCGAGCACCAGTGTTCTTTCCCTAAAACTGTACCTTTGTTTCCACAATTGGCACACCCTGGCATCCAGGGCATCCAGGTAAGTCCCTTGTAACTGGAACCCCTGGTACCAAGGGCCCTGATGCCAGGGAAGGTCTCTAAGGGCTGCAGCATGTCTTATGCCACCCTGGGGACCCCTCACTGAGCACAGACACACTGCTTACCAGCTTGTGTGTGCTGGTGGGGAGAAAATGACTAAGTCGACATGGCACTCCCCTCAGGGTACCATGCCAACCTCACACTGCCCATGGCATAGATATGTCACCCCTCTAGCAGGCCTTACCGCCCTAAGGCAGGGTGCACTATACCATAGGTGAGGGCATAAGTGCATGAGCACTATGCCCCTACAGTGTCTAAGCAAAACCTTAGACATTGTAAGTGCAGGGTAGCCATAAGAGTATATGGTCTGGGAGTCTGTCAAACATGAACTCCACAGCACCATAATGGCTACACTGAAAACTGGGAAGTTTGGTATCAAACTTCTCAGCACAATAAATGCACACTGATACCAGTGTACATTTTATTGTGAAATACACCCAGAGGGCATCTTAGAGATGCCCCCTGAAAACATAACCGACTTCCAGTGTGGGCTGACTAGTTTTACCAGCCTGCCACACACCAGACATTGCTGGCCACATGGGGAGAGTGCCTTTGTCACTCTGTGGCCAGGAACAAAGCCTGTACTGGGTGGAGGTGTTTCTCACCTCCCCCTGCAGGAACTGTAACACCTGGCGGTGAGCCTCAAAGGCTCACCCCCTTTGTTACAGTGCCACAGGGCATCCCAGCTAGTGGAGATGCCCGCCCCCTCTAGCCACGGCCCCACTTTTGGCGGCAAGGCCGGAGGAGATAATGAGAAAAACAAGGAGGAGTCACTGGCCAGTCAGGACAACCCCTAAGGTGTCCTGAGCTGAGGTGACTCTGACTTTTAGAAATCCTCCATCTTGCAGATGGAGGATTCCCCCAATAGGATTAGGGATGTGCCCCCCTCCCCTCAGGGAGGAGGCACAAAGAGGGTGTAGCCACCCTCAGGGCTAGTAGCCATTGGCTACTAACCCCCCGACCTAAACACACCCCTAAATTGAGTATTTAGGGGCTCCCAGAACCGAGGAAGATAGATTCCTGCAACCTAAGATGAAGAAGGACTGCTGACCTGAAGCCCTGCAGAGAAAACGGAGACACCAACTGCTTTGGCCCCACTTCGAGAAAAACTGCAACAGCAACGCGTTCCCCAGGGTCCAGCGACCTCTGAAACCTCAGAGGACTACCCTGCATCTAAAAGGACCAAGAACTCCCGAGGACAGCGGCCCTGTTCCAAAGAAACCAAAACTTGCAACAAAGAAACAACTTTTAAAGGACTCCACGTTTCCCGCCGGAAGCGTGAGACTTTCCACTCTGCACCCGACTCCCCCGGCTTGACCTGCGGAGAAACAACACTGCAGGGAGGACTCCCCGGCGACTGCGACCCTGTGAGTAGCCAGAGTTGACCCCCTTGGGCCCCCCCAGCGACGCCTGCCGAGGGAATCCAGAGGCTCCTCCTGACCGCGACTGCCTGCTTCCAAGAACCTGACGCCTGGTAAAGACACTGCACCCGCAGCCCCCAGGACCTGAAGGATCTGACCTCCAGTGCAGGAGCGACCCCCAGGTGGCCCTCTCCCTTGCCCAGGTGGTGGCTACCCCGAGGAGCCCCCCCCCCCCCCTTGCCTGCCTGCTTTGCTGAAGAGACCCCTGGGTCTCCCATTAAAATCTATTGCAAACCCGACGCCTGTTTGCACTCTGCACCCGGCCGCCCCTGTGCCGCTGAGGGTGTACTTTTTGTGCTGACTTGTGTCCCCCCCTGGTGCCCTACAAAACCCCCCTGGTCTGCCCTCCGAAGTCGCGGGTACTCACCTGCTGGCAGACTGGAACCAGGGCACCCCCTTCTCCATTGAAGCCTATGCGTTTTGGGCACCACTTTGACCTCTGCACCTGACTGGCCCTGAGCTGCTGGTGTGGTAACTTTGGAGTTGCCCTGAACCCCCAACGGTGGGCTACTTTGGACCCAACTTTGAACCCTTTAGGTGGTTTACTTACCTGCAAAACTAACAAATACTTACCTCCCCAGGAACTGTTGAAATTTGCACTAAGGGTCTAGTTTTAAAATAGCTTATTGCCATTGTTGCGAAAACTGTGCATGTTATTTTGCTGATTCAAAGTTCCTATGATACCTGAGTGAAGTACCTTTCATTTGAAGTATTGATTGTAAATCTTGAACCTGTGGTTCTTAAAATAAACTAAGAAAATATATTTTTCTATATAAAAACCTATTGGCCTGGAATTGTCTTTGAGTGTGTGTTCCTCATTTATTGCCTGTGTGTGTACAACAAATGCTTAACACTACCCTCTGATAAGCCTACTGCTCGACCACACTACCACAAAATAGAGCATTAGAATTATCTCTTTTTGCCACTATCTTACCTCTAAGGGGAACCCTTGGACTCTGTGCATGCTATTTCTTACTTTGAAATAGTACATACAGAGCCAACTTCCTACAATGTTCCGTTCGACAAGGAACACCTTTTGGGCCACAAGTAGCTCAGGCCTTGGAAAAATGAAAAAAGATAACGAGGTGGCTAAATCTGTGGGAGCACTTCAACTCCCTTCCTCTTGTGGTAAACCACAGTAAAAACCATCCTCCAAGTCTGCTGCAGGGGAAACATCTTCCTCATACAATAGAGGACAATCACATACATCCTCCAACAGAGGACTGTACAGAGGCTCTTAAAGAGGGAATGGATTTCGAGGTAGATTCAAAACATCTTCCCCTCGAGCATCTACCACTGTTCCCAAAACAGTGACTCTCTGCAGCTTCCAACAGATCATTTATGGATCAAATCTGTTTATTAATAGTTTAAGATGCAAGTAACATAGTAAACAGCCATGCGCCTACAACCACACGGGCCGGCGGCGTTTCACATCTGTTGTCGACAAGCCCCAGGTAGAAGCTCCAATGAAAGGGCTATACAGCCTCAGCTAAGTGTGAACTTTTCCCTCCCACCCAAGGAACCCCGAACTAGCATGAGACCCAGCAAGTGCTGAAGCCCCATCTGAAAGTAAAGAAACAAAGTAAAGGCACAAACAATCATAACAAAAGACATAACGAACCCCTCACAGCGATGCTCAGCTAAGGTCCACCCCGTGCCCATCCGGACCCCCCCCAGCCCAGGCCTCACCTGTCCAGCACCCTCCAGGCCCCACTTCCAGCTCCCATCTAGTCAGCTCCCAGTAACCTCAGCACCCTCAGGTATACAGGGCATGTGAGCTCATTAAATTCAGCAGATAGAATCTGAATGAAAGGTTTCCTCAGCTCAGCTAATTCACCTGCTCTCTGGTCAGCCACTAAAGTTAGTTTCTCCATGGCCAGAACTTACCAGAGCTTATAAAGCCAAGAGGTATAGCTCGGGACCCCATCCGTGCCCCACAACCCAAGGATCACCTGATGTGCCGCACTGAGGGCAAGGGCAATCTCCCGACCCCGCAGATAACGAAGGGGAAAGGTGAGAGGGTTGGATAAACCCAGAATAGTGTATGCCGGGAACCTGGGGATCTCTGTGGAAAACACCCTGTCAGTCTCATCCAGAATACCATTCCAGTATCTTGTCAGCTTCGGGCAGTGCCACAACAAGTGGATGAGCGAGCCCGTATTCCCACATCCCCTCCAGCAAAGCCCAGATTTCGTAGGGTCCCATTCATGGATCCTCACAGGAGTATAATACCAGGAAGTAGCAAGCTTATAGGCCATCTCAACCCCCGGGATATGGTGCGCCACGTGGTGCACCCTAAAGTAGATTCCCTCCCACTCCTCTTCCGAAAGTTCTTTCCCCAGTTCCCTCTTCCAGCGCAGCTGCCCCTTCGTCTTGGCAACGGGCACCGCCCTGAGAAGGAGGGCATATATCTCTGACACCAACCGCTTATCATCTTTCTTCCCTACCAGCCATTTCTCAAATGGCATAAGCGCTCTAGCAACTAAAGGCTTGATCGTTGGTTGCAGCACCCAATGCCGAACCTGATAGTAAGACAGTCTATCCACTTCCGTTAAGCCATAGGTTTCCCTGAGCCGGTCAAAGAGGCACCCCACACATCTGCATCCCTTCGCATGCAAACGCTGAAGACCCTCAGAACTCAAACCGGGCGTAAACTCTGGGTTCGCACATATCGGTGTCCTAGGGGAAGGGAAGGTCGTCAAACCGCATCAGAGCGCCACTGCATCCCACACCCCAAGAGTCGCTCCCGTGGTGGGAGAGGAGTAGAGGCCCGTCGCTCTAGGACGGCGCCGCAACCAAGGCTCTCTCCAGACATGGGAACCAGCCACCGCCTGGTTCATGAAACACCAATGCTTTTCCGTCAGCGGTCGACTCCACTCGACTAGGAAACGCAGCTGAGCCGCCTGGTAGTATTTTAACAGGCAGGGCACCGCCAATCCCCCCTCCGACTTAGGGTGGAACAGTGTGTTACGGGAAATCCGTGCAGGCCTCCGGTCCCATATGAACTTCATGAGCGCTGCCTGAAGCGTCACCAAAGTGTGAGGTGGCGGAGTAAGAGGGAGTGTCTGAAACAAGTAAAGTATGCGCGGTAAGATTGTCATTTTAATGGCTGCAATCCTACCGAACCACAATAATTTAAACTTCCTCCATGTCTCTAGGTCCCTGTGTATATCTCTAGAGAGGGCCATATAGTTCAAAGGAGCAGTCCTTGCCACTGTCTTCACCAGAACTATCCCCAGATATGGAATATGCGACGCTGCCCACATAAAGGGAAATCTAGAGCGCAACTCTGTCTTGTGGGCAGACGATACCGAAAGATTCAAGATCTGCGACTTCTGCATATTCACTTTGAACCCGGAAATTGCGCGAAACGTGTCCAAAGGCTCCACAAGCGCTGGGAGCAAAACCATGGGCTCCGAGAGGGTGAGGATCACATCATCCGCGTACAGACTAATAAGGTGGTGATCCCCCCCAAACTTAATGCCCGTAATAGGAGGGGCAGCTCGAAGCCTCTGTGCCAAGGGTTCCAGATAGAGCGCAAACAAAAGCAGGGAAAGGGGGCACCCCTGCCTAGACCTATTGGACACGGCAGTGAAGCCGTGCCATTGACACACACCACCGCACTGGGTCGGCTGTAGACATACCTGATTCATGTCAAGAATGTCGGCCCTGTACCAAAAACCTCCAACACTCGGAAAAGGTACGGCAAGTGCACTCTATTGAATGCCTTTTCCGCGTCGATAGTAAGAAGGAGGGCCTCTCTACGAGACCGATGTGTCTTATCAATCAGATGCAAAATCTGCTTAGTGTTATCCCCACACTGTCGGTGAGAAATAAAGCCCGCCTGATCCGGGTCAATAAGCCCAGGCATATATGGGTTTAAGCACTGCGACAATATACCCATAAAGAGCTTAGCATAGGTATTAAAAAGTGAGATGGGCCGGTAAGAGCCACAGTCCTCCGGGCTCTTCCCGGGCTTAGGGATAACTGTGATAATAGCATCGAGCATGCTAGGAACAAGCGTTTGGGTCTCTGTGAAAGAGTTGAATAATCGGGTAAGCACTGGGGCCAGCTCCAAGCAGAAAGTTTTATAGAAAAGTGGAGTAAAACCATCCGGACCAGGTGACTTCCCAGCCTTCAGGCGTGAAACCGCCGATATAACCTCTTCCAGCCGAATAGGGTCATCGAGGAAAGCTGCATCCTGCTCCCTAAGCGGGTTACGGTGCAGTCAGAAAGATAAGGGGAAGGATCGCAAACAATGGCCGCGTCCGCCGCATAGAGTTCCCAATAGAAATCAGCAAAGGCCTCCGCAATCTGATCATTCATGTGAGCCTCCCCTCGTGAGGAAGAGCGCACCAGAGGCGTGTCTCTGGGCCCTCAACATCTGAGCTAGAAGCCTCCCACTTCCGTTGCGCCCAACATAGTACTTATGCTTAAGGCGCGCTAATGCAAACTCCGCCTTATCCCAGTCCAATCTCTTCAACTGCAATCAACTCCGCTCCAGCTCCCTCCATACTCTAGGAGCTCCCGTAGATTTATGGGAATGCTCCAGAGCTGCCACTCGCCGCTCCAGGGTCTCTCGCATATCCCTCCTGGCATTGTTTTCTTTAGCCGCGAGAGAGATCACCTCCCCCCGCACGACCGCCTTAAGTGCTTCCCACAATGTTCCTATGCTAGTCTGTCCATCGTCATTCTGTTCAAAATAGTGTCTAATCGAACGGCGCAAGGAGTCCACCACCTCCCCAGACTGCAACATCGTAACCCGGAAGCGCCACCCCGGACCCCGCACAGAATCAGCCTCCACACGAACCGTCACAGTTATAGGAGCATGATCTGCCAAGGCGCGCGGCTCAATTGCCGTCTCCTGAACTTGTGCGCGGAACTCCGAGGAGGCTAAGTAATAGTCAAGGCGCGCATATGTTCTAGACACTGCTGAGTAAAACGAATAGTCTCACAGACCTGGATGGGCCACCCTCCAGATATCCTCCAAACCACAATCAGTGAGCCACTGGAGCCCTATCGGAGTTAAAGCCCCAGTCTGCCTGTACCTATGCCCTGATCGATCTAAATCATTGTCCAGAACGATGTTAATGTCCCCGCTGACTAATGAAGCCCTGTCCGAGGTCGTAAACGTCAAAGAGAGCACCTGCTCTATAAAGCTTTCTTGCTGAGCGTTGGGTGGGTATATATTGGCTAATGTGAAATGGAAAGAGCCTATGCGGATTTTCAGAGCCAGATATCTACCCCTGACCTCGTGGGTCTTAGCTATTACCTCCCCACGAAAGGACTTTGAAAACAAGATCGCCACACTGCCTTGCTTCGAAGACGCGGAGGACCAGTACTGCTGCGGAAACCACCTAGAGCACATACAGTGCGTGTCCGCAGCTAGTAAATGTGTTTCCTGCAACAGACAGACCTGACTCCCAGAGCTCTTTAAGAAGGACAGGATCGCCAGCCTCTTCGAAGGATTATTGAGGCCACGTACATTAAGGCTCAGACAATTGAAGTTTAAACCCATGAGGAGGGGACAGGAACAACAGCTGCCGAGCCATTACCATAAAGCCAGGCACGGAGGTGGCCTTGGTCAAGGCGAACAGGGAATCCCGCCATAATCCCCAATAATGAGCAAATGACCTGTAGAGGGGGTACAGTACAACCAGACAAAAAGGCACAACAGGTGCAAACCAACCAGTGTCCAAGTCCTCCGTGATACATCCACAGTGAGGAAGGGTTCCAACCAAAATCGGGGACACAGCATCGGGCACACGTCAAACTCCCAGGAGCCCCACCACCCAGGCTCTGCCCCAGTCCAATCCGCATCACCACTGCTGGGCGGCCCACCAGCACCTCCCTTCACCAGCATTTACCATCAAGGCCTACGGGGCAGCACCGGCGGCGACACTGTTCAAAACCGCTTGCCTCTCCCGCGCTCGTTCTCTGGACGACGGTCGCGATGGCCTCCGCTTCTTCTCCTTACGTCGCCATCCGGGCAACTCCCAACAGGGCCCCCGCCGGGGGACCCATCTCGCTTCTCCACCTCCTCCAGCCCCTGTATCCGACGGGCCTCCTGGAGCGTTCTCACCTGCCTCAACTAATCGCCCCATCGGAACACCAGACGGAAGGGATGACCCCAGGTATAGGACGTGGAAGTCGCCTGGAGGTGGTCTGTGATAGGCTTAAACTCCCTGCGCCTCTGCAGCGTCAACACAGAGAGGTCTTGATAAAGCTGCAGTGTATGCCCCCGAAACTGAACCTGCAGCAAATTCCGCCCCTTCTAAAGTATTGCTTCCTTGACCTGAAAGTTATGGACGCATGCCAGAATATCGGGAGGGCGCACCCCAACACTCCCCCCTCGACTCACTCTATGAACCTGATCCAAAAGGATCTCCGGCGGGCTCTCAGGCGACAAGAGGGAGCTGAACAAGGCTGTAACAAACTCTCGGATATTGTCTCCCTCGGCCCCCTGCGCAACCCCCCTGATGTGAGTATTGTGGCGCCGGGAGCGGTTTTCTAAGTCTTCAGCCATGAGCTGCAGCTGTTCCTGCTGTTCACGCAGACGGAGTATCTCCTGCTGGAGTTGCTCAACCTCCTCCCCCCTGGAGACCTCGTTATCCTCAATGTTGGACACTCTTTTCCCCAGGGAGGTAATGTCAGACCTCAATTCTCGCACTTCCTGGGATATATTTCTGCGAAGTTCCTGCAGGTCTACTCGCAGCGAGTCGAACAGAGAGGTAAGGAAATTCTTTGTAACGGGGGCCTCACCCTCTGCCTCCACATCGCCCAACTGGTCAGCTCCCCGTGTCAAAGCCGTGGCCTCCGCCTGGCGGCTCTGTGCCGGGTGTGATCTAGTTAGCATCTCTAGGACCGACTGGTCCGTCTTAAGCGTGGAAGATGCCATTACCACCTCCTCCGTTTCCACAAGGCCGCTGGTTGTGTCCCCCAAGTACGTCCTCTCCACAGGCTCTCCGTCCCCTCGCCGCGGGCCGCACTGTCCCGCCGATCCTCCAACGCCATCTGCAACGCCTCCTGCCCCCCACTGAGGCCGTCCGAGCTACTACTACCACAGCCGGGAGGGCCTTCGCTGCTACACTCTTCCCAGGGGCCACCTCCAGACACCCCTAGGCCCCGGGGCTCACCCAGGGCAGCCGGCCTCAGTCGCACAGCTCCTCAGTCCTCAGTTTCCTCACAACACTCCTTCTCACCTTGCTGCGCCACGCCGCACCACCCCGCAGGCCATAAAAATCCTGCTGATCCGTTTATGGGGCTGCCGCGGCATGCTCGAGGGCCCCCCCCCCGCTCACCACATTGCGGGGAGGGCAAGCAGCCCCCGCAGCGCCAACAGCTCCTCAGGGCCCCGGCAGGCGGTGCAGCCCGCATCTCCATCCGCTATGGGCCGCGGGCCCAGGCCGCGCACCACGGCGCGTGCCCTTTCTGCTCCGTGAGCATTGCGGGCCCCACTCACTGCCACCTCTGGGGCCCGCAGACCAGGGCCTTCACTGCCATCGTCGCTGGGCCGAAGTCCGGCCGGCTGCCCACACCATCCGCCGTTCCAAGGACCCGGCCCAGCCACCGCCTCCAACTATGCGCGTCCCAGCTGACACTGCCGCCCCCCGGCAGGCCCGGTCGGGGGTCTCGCCCCTCCAATTCTCGGGGCGCCCCACGCGGCTCCCAGGCACTGCTCTCGCCATCCTCCGCTCGTGCCTTCCTTCTGTGGAAGGCCGGGGTACCGCTGCTGTGCTGCTTCTGGGCCCGGGCGGCGGAGCTCCGAGAGACGTGCCCATTCACTTCGCCATCTTGGCTACGCCCCCAACAGATCATTTAACAGTAGTGGGAGGACGACTTCATTCCTTCCTACACAATTGGTGATAAATTACAACACTTCAATGGGTGTTGGATATTATCCAACATGGTTATTGCCCGGAGCTCTTTTCCACACCTCCAAACATACCACCTTGTTGTCATACTCTCTCAGAGGACCACATAGTTCTCCTGCAACAAAAGGTACAGTTTTTGCTTCTCAAAGGAGCAATAGAACCAGTTCTCCTTCAACAACAAGGAATGTGAATGTACCTCCTTTATCTTCTCATCCCCAAAATCGATGGCTCACTAGGTCCCATATTAGATCTCAGACCCTCAAACCAAAACATTTTCATATGGTCACTTTACAGGATGTGCTATCTCTGATTCAACAAGGCGACTTTCTATCAGCATTAGATCTAAAGGACACCTACTTTCATATTCCTAAACATCCAGCGCATCGCAAATACCTCAGATTTGTCATCCAGGGACCGCATTATCAGTTCAAAGTGCTTCCATTTGGAGTCACCACAGCACCAACAGTGTTTACAAAATGCTTAGCGGTAGTGACAGCTCATCTACACAGGCAAATCATTCATGTATACCCATATCTCGATGATTGGCTCATCAAAGTCAGCTCTCATCCACAATGTCTCAACTATATACAGGCCACAATAGACCTGCTTCACCAGTTAGGGCTCACAATCAATTTCCAGAAGTCCCATCTCACCCCACTACAGGTTCAACCTTACCTCGGTGCTATTATCAATACCCGTATAGAAGTAGCTTATCCAAATGCAAAGATACAGAACTTCCAAACACAAATTCTTCACTTTCGCCCCAGTCAGCGGGTTACAGTGAGGGAAGTTATGAAATTTCTGGGAATGATGGCTTCTTGCATCGCAATTGTCCCACACTCACGACTACACATGCATCTGTTGCAGGACTCTCTCACGCCAATGGTCTTCAGCACAGGTTCATTTGGAGGATCTAGTTTTGGTAGACAGCCGCACCTCTTGCACTCTCCAGTGGTGGAACAAAACCAGTCTTTCTAAAGGGATGCCATTTCTAGACCCTGTTCCCCAGTCATTCTCATAACGGACGCTTCGCATGTGGTATGGGGTGCTCATCTCCACAACCTCACAATGCAAGGTCTTTAGAATCATGTGCACAAAGTTTGCACAACAACTATCTGGAGATGCTAGCAGTTCACCTAGCACTCAAAGCCTTTGTATTACATCTCAAAAATAAAGTAGTCCTCATATGCACAGACAACATGACAACCATGTTTTATCTGCAGAAACAGGGGAGGACACATTCAGTTCAGTTGTCTGACCTTGCACAGACAATTTGGCACTGGGCCATTTGTCACAACATCTGCATATTGGCGGAACATCTTCTGGGGACACACAACACTTTTGCCAAACTCCTCAGCAGTACGCCTCAACAAGTCCACGAATCCGAACTCCACCCCAAAGTCCTTCAGCCCAACTTCCAAAGATGAGGTGTTCCGGACATAGACCTAGTCGCAACAAAATAAAACGCAAAATGCCCAAACTTCGCCTGCAGGTATCCACCCCCTCCGTCCAAGGGCAATGCCCTATGGATGAATTGGTCAGGGATATTTGCTTACGCTTTTCTACCTCTCCCTCTTCTTCCATATGTGGGTTGGAAACTCAGACAAACCTCTCTCAAAATGATACTGGTGGCACCCACATGGGCAAGACAATGATGGTTCACCACGCTACCAGATCTTTCAGTAATATCGCACGAGAAGCTTCCTCTACACACAAATTTTCTGACTCAGAACAAAGGACAGGTCAGACACCCAAATCTCAAGGACTTGAAAGTCACAAAATTTGGGTATTTAAATGTACCTCAACAATGTATAGACATTCTTAGGGAAGCACGCAAACCAACCACTAGAGCTTGTTATGCGGCTAAATGGAAGAGTTTTGTTCATTACTGTATTTCTCAAAATGGAATCCTTTTCAAGTATCTACACCAAACATTATTTTGTACCTTCTCCATTTGCAAAAAGCACATTTAGCATATGCATCCATAAGGTTACCTTTAGCAACTATAACTGTTTATTTACAAAACAGACAGTGTTCTTTTCTTTTTAAAATCCCTGTCATAAAGGCTTTTATGAAAGGACTTAAAAGAGTAATACCACCAAGATTACCTCCAGTCCCTTCCTGAGACTTAACTATAGTACTCACCAGGCTTACGGGACCACCTTTTGAACCAGTGCACCCACGTCTTCTACATTTCTATTGTGGAAGTTAGCTTTTTTTAGTTGCAGTTGCTTCTCTAAGAGGTGTAAGTGCGCATCAGACATTAACATTACAAGAACCAATTTTTCAGGTACATATGGATAAAGTGTTTTTTTGTACTAATCCAACTTTTCTACCGAAGGTTGTGTCTAATTTTCATATAAATCAAACTACTGATTTTCCAGTTTTTTTCCCAAAACCCGATTCAGTTGCAGAGAGAGTCATACACACATTAGATGTGAAAAGAGTACTTGAGTTCTATGTTGATGGAACTAAAAATTTTAGAAAGACAAAATGTTTTGCTGCTTTCTCTCCACCACATAAAAGTAATCTCATAACTAGATCTACTATAGCAAAATGGATTGTTAAATGTATCCAGACCTGTTATGCATTTATGGAGGCACTGCTTTTCAGTCTATGCAGACCATGTGTAGCTACAGCTACACATACCATCAAACGGAAATTTTTATTTACCCAGTAAGCATCTGTTTGTGGCATGTACTGCTGTAGATTCACATGCACCCACCCGCTTCCCCAGGTCACCTGTGGTGGTTACAGTACATAATACACGTTTTCATGCATGATCCTTTAGGTTATCTACCTTTCCATTACCGACTTCAAGAAAACAGTCTGAAGATGGAGCCGGGGATCACGTGCATTGCAAACAAGAGGAGTCACTATGTCCCATGACTCGAAAGACTTTTGAATAAAAACATACTGCAACCTTCCGACCCAACACTAGATGGTGGCAGTATGTAGAGCATTTGAATCGACAGAACTACATGCCACAAACAGATGCTTTCTGGGTAAGTAACATTTTCCTTCTTTTTTTTCACAAACAAATATGCAGTTTCTGTTGGGGAGTCCATATCAGTAAAGACAGTAACTTGCAAAATATGCAGTTTCTGTTGGGGAGTCCATATCAGTAAAGACAGTAACTTGCATTTGAGTTGGCGCTTGCTGAAGTAGTGAACAGCACTGCACTACAAGCAATAGCACTTCAGTCATTGTGAATCTTTTCCAAAATATTTTTAAAGGCATTCAGTCCTCTTTCTCTCTCATGAGTTCTTTGGTATTTATTCAAAGTTGACCGCTGATTGAAACTTTTACCATATTTTTTACATTTGTGGGGTCTCTCTCTTGTGTGGATCATTATGTGATTGACAAGGAGATAACGGTTGATGAATCTTTTTTTGCATGTTGGACACTGAAAGGGTCTCTCTCCTGTATGGATTCTCTGGTGCACTTGAACCTGTGCACTGTCATTGAAACACTTTCGGCATTTGCTGCAGTCATTACATTTGAGTTCCTTCTTGGGTTTCGTGATAAGGTATGGGATAGGAGCAGCATGTTCTCCTTGCAGTATGAAGGGGTCCATTATCACAAAACCCATTTTTATATAAACTGATCTTTTCTAGTCTATATTCTCCAACATTTCCCTCAGCACCAAGATGAGCTGCCTGTTTTTCACAGGTTACACTTTTGTAGGTATTCTGGTTGGTAGACTCTTCAGAGTACATGTGCTGCTGCTTCACTTCTTCTCTCTAAGACTTTCTGTATGTTGATGTTACAGCATTGTCTGAGCTGTGAAAATGCCCCAAACAGATCTCCTGTACTTTAATGTCTGTTTTTATTGAGAGAAGCAGACCAGTTTTTCTTTGACCACGTTTTTTATTTTCTGAACCATCGCAATCAACGGATTCTGTAACTTCAGTTTTCTCTTTTTTAGTAGCTAGCAAAAAACATGTTCTGATCGAAGACTAGACTACCAACCTTCACAGTTCTCACCCTCATTTCAGATTCATGAAGTTCATCAATTTCCATTTGGTCTTCATGTTTAATCCTCTTTAAGCAGGATTCTCCTTGTGCTAGAATACCTGTCTCCAGAAGGTCAGTGAATTCTGGGACCATATGGAACTTGTCAGTTTCACTGCTTTTAGCAAAACTTTCCAAATTGTCTTCTGAATCAAGACCTGCAAAAACATAAATGAAACTGTTTTATTAAGAGTTGGACATAAAGAATCCGAAGTTATAAACATCACACATTTACAAAGTGAAATAGAAGTCTAAAATAACATTAAAAGGTACATGGAGGATTGAATGAAGCACAAAAATAGATGTTTAGTTTCCTTCAACATACAAAAATTCTAATTTCACAGTTTTCGTTGACTGTTGAAGGGAAATCCAAACTATCACATAGATGCTTCCTCTAAATCAGCCCCAGCCCCAGTGGAAGCGTGGCGTTTCATGGCTGAATAACACACTTTTTGTGAATGGCTTAAAGATAACAATCAATCAACTATCTTTCCACAAATTAAAATAATAAGAGAAAGCTGTGTTTACTGCTAATACATAGGAATGTAGATCGAAGGTCAGAAGAATCCATAGATATTAACTTATACTGCTTTGGGAGCAGTATTCAAAAAGTTGCAGTGTTTTTCCGAATCACTTGTCAGCTTAATGAAGGTCCGAAACAAAAACTGTTGACGTGGAAACCAGCTCTACAGATGTCAGATAAATATATTCCACTCAGAAAGTGCCTACAGGTGCAGTCCGTAGACATGTTGCAATGCAAAACTCAAATTATACTGAATCATACATTGATTACAGTATTTAAGAAACTAATACAGCTCTTGGTTGTGTAGTACTAAACCAGGGTAGGTGTAACAAATCAGCTCCACAGCAAATGTGATTATCGAGTTCACAATTTTGGATACAGAATATAGCCAAAAACTGAAGATGGTTGATAACTGTAATCAACCAATGAATCTGTTCTTTTTAGTACAAATTACATCGTTCAAATCTCGATGCCTCCCCTACTGTTACACACGTATGCATACATATCATAATGTCAAAGTGGCTACTAAGATCTGCACATTAATTATTAGACGTCTGAGGTGTTCACCCATTAATGAGGGGTGTGTAATATTAGACCACAAAAAGAAAAAGAAAATACTGGGTAGCTGAGAGGTAACCTTGTGTCCTTTGATTGTTAACACGGCATCAAGGCAACTGACAACTGTCCAAGGACTTCTTCATCCTCACTTTTCAATGGGTGATTGAGACCATCAACTGTCTGTAGCGCGGAGTGTGTGGAAGGGCTTGGTTATTTGCCAGTGTTATAGTGGGTTATCTCACAGGTCTATTTTTCAGAGCAATGAGGAATTAGGGAACATTGTGATTTCTGAGGGTCCGCGAAAGGCACAGTGTCTTTGAACAGCATGTACGTCGAAAACAACAAGACTGAATCTGGTCTTTATGCTTTGTTTTCCTTAGAAGTAGGTTTGAAAGAGTTTGGGTCCTTTTGCCGATTTTTCCCAAATGCATGAATGGCACCTACCAAAACCATTAGGAGGAAAAATTCTCAAAAAGTACATGAAAGGAAGAAAAGAATCCATTTTGTAAAAAATAAAGCAGTGAATAACTGAGTGAACATAAAGATGAAAATGAGAATTAATTTGCTGCTAGAAACATGTTAAATAGGAATAGCGTAGTACTCTATGATCCATTTCACAAGAGCCGGAAAAATAAAACAGAGAGATAAAATGTTAGAAAGGGTATTGTGGAACAGCAGAGTTGTTGTCTCATTAAAATAAGTGGTGTCACATTTTGAGGTTGGTAAAGCTGCTGCTTTACTCGCTCCAGTTCCTTAATTTTACTTTAAAAAAAGATTAATATGTAATGGATGTCAAGGTATTTTTAGAGTTGGCTTCTTATGTAACATAAAAATCAGCAAAATTCCATTAACACATAGGGGGTCATTCTAACCCTGGCGGTCGGTGTTAAAGCGGCGGCCAACCCGCCAACAGGCTGGCGGTAAAAAATATGGAATTCTGACCCTGGCGGGAACCGCCAACACAGACAGCCACTTTAACACTCCGCCCGCCACAGCGGTACAAACAAACAGCGCGGCGGTCACCGCCAACAGCCAGGCGGCAGACAATGTACCGCCCACACTATCACAACTCACCAATCCGCCACCTTTTCCGGGGCGGGAGCACCGCCGATAAAAACACGGCGGAAACAGACTACGAACGGGAAAACGCACACCACTACGCACTCCAGGAGGAAGGAGGACAGCATGGAACCCGAATTAAACATCCTACCTGCTCTCGTCTACCTTCTCATCTACCACGAGTACGAAGTCCGGCGCAGATGACAACGGTGAGTACTGCACCTACGACACACGGGAGGGGGGAGGACGAAAGGTTACGGGCACACACATATGCGACCCCCCCCCCCCCAACTATGTACACACCAATGCAGAGCAACAAGTCACAGTGACACCACCCAAACACCCCTGAAAAATGCTAGGACATAATCAAATTTGGAATAAATATTTATGTACCAAAAAGCTCCTGAAATTTATCGTATAACCATGAAAGATATTCACAAGAAAACAAATGACATACACATCAGTGTATAACTGAAGTAACAAGTCCTGCACATCCTACGAATTCATCATGTCCGTGGGCCAAAGTTTTGAGAAACAAGGGCAAAGCCCACACAGGAGACCTGAGTCCTTTGGAGAGAACACTGCAGGGGCATCAGATGTAAAAACTACAGGCACCTCAGGGGGAAGGGAAGGGGGGGGCACCACAGCCACATGAGTCCACGACGCCAGATCCACGAGGAGCCACCATGCCCACTGTACCATCCTGGGGAGTGCAAAGCCAGTCTCTCAATGTCTCTACAGTGGGTGGGCTGCCCACTGTACCATCCTGGGGAGTGCAAAGCCACAGTCTCTCAATGTCTCTACAGTGGGTGGGCTGCCCACTGTACCATCCTGGGGAGTGCAAAGCCACAGTCTCTCAATGTCTCTACAGTGGGTGGGCTGCCCACTGTACCATCCTGGGGAGTGCAAAGCCACAGTCCATCAGGTGGATGACAGTCTCCACTGGTCAAGGAGGAGGAATGGTGGGCACAGTGAACCATAAACAGTGATTGAGACGGCGGTGCCCAGCGGAGCGGTGTTTGAGATGAAGGGCCCAGCGGAGCGGTGCTTGACAGGAAGGGCCCAGCGGAGCGGTACTTGAGATGAAGGGCCCAGCGGAGCGGTGCTTGAGACGGCGGGGCCCAGCGGAGCGGTGCTTGAGAAGAAGGGCCCAGCGGAGCGGTGCTTGAGAAGAAGGGCCCAGCGGAGCGGTGCTTGACAGGAAGGGCCCAGCGGAGCGGTGCTTGAGATGAAGGGCCCAGCGGAGCGGTGCTTGAGACGGCGGGGCCCAGCGGAGCGGTGCTTGAGATGAAGGGCCCAGCGGAGCGGTGCTTGAGATGAAGGGCCCAGCGGAGCGGTGCTTGAGAAGAAGGGCCCAGCGGAGCGGTGCTTGAGATGAAGGGCCCAGCGGAGCGGTGCTTGAGATGAAGGGCCCAGCGGAGCGGTGCTTGAGATGAAGGGCCCAGCGGAGCGGTGCTTGAGATGAAGGGCCCAGCGGAGCGGTGCTTGAGATGAAGGGCCCAGCGGAGCGGTGCTTGAGATGGCGGGGCCCAGCGGAGCGGTGCTTGAGAAGAAGGGCCCAGCGGAGCGGTGCTTGAGATGAAGGGCCCAGCGGAGCGGTGCTTGAGATGAAGGGCCCAGCGGAGCGGTGCTTGAGAAGAAGGGCCCAGCGGAGCGGTGCTTGAGAAGAAGGGCCCAGCGGAGCGGTGCTTGAGATGAAGGGCCCAGCGGAGCGGTGCTTGAGAAGAAGGGCCCAGCGGAGCGGTGCTTGAGATGAAGGGCCCAGCGGAGCGGTGCTTGAGAAGAAGGGCCCAGCGGAGCGGTGCTTGAGATGAAGGGCCCAGCGGAGCGGTGCTTGAGATGAAGGGCCCAGCGGAGCGGTGCTTCAGACGGCGGGGCCCAGCGGAGCGGTGCTTGAGATGAAGGGCCCAGCGGAGCGGTGCTTGAGATGAAGGGCCCAGCGGAGCGGTGCTTGAGAAGGCGGGGCCCAGCGGAGCGGTGCTTGAGAAGAAGGGCCCAGCGGAGCGGTGCTTGAGAAGAAGGGCCCAGCGGAGCGCTGCTTGAGAAGAAGGGCCCAGAGGAGCGGTGCTTGAGATGAAGGGCCCAGCGGAGCGGTGCTTGAGATGAAGGGCCCAGCGGAGCGGTGCTTGAGATGAAGGGCCCAGCGGAGCGGTGCTTGAGACGGCGGGGCCCAGCGGAGCGGTGCTTGAGATGAAGGGCCCAGCGGAGCGGTGCTTGACAGGAAGGGCCCAGCGGAGCGGTGCTTGAGACGGCGGGGCCCAGCGGAGCGGTGCTTGAGAAGAAGGGCCCAGCGGAGCGGTGCTTGAGATGAAGGGCCCAGCGGAGCGGTGCTTGAGAAGAAGGGCCCAGCGGAGCGGTGCTTGAGATGAAGGGCCCAGCGGAGCGGTGCTTGAGACGGCGGGGCCCAGCGGAGCGGTGCTTGAGACGGCGGGGCCCAGCGGAGCGGTGCTTGAGACGGCGGGGCCCTCTTCAGCGGTGCCTATCCTCACGGCGGGGCCCTCTTCAGCGGTGCTCTTCTGCACCGCGGGCCCTGTTCAGCGGTGCTCTTCTCCACGGCGGGGCCCTGTTCAGCGGTGCCTATCTTCACGGCGGGGCCCTGTTCAGCGGTGCTCTTCTGCACCGCGGGCCCTGTTCATCGGTGCTCTTCTCCACGGCGGGCCCTGTTCAGCGGTGCTCTTCTCCACGGCGGGGCCCTGTTCAGCGGTGCCTATCTTCACGGCGGGCCCTGTTCAGCGGTGCTCTTCTGCACCGCGGGCCCTGTTCAGCGGTGCTCTTCTCCACGGCGGGCCCTGTTCAGCGGTGCTCTTCTCCACGGCGGGGCCCTGTTCAGCGGTGCCTATCTTCACGGCGGGGCCCTGTTCAGCGGTGCTCTTCTCCACGGCGGGGCCCTGTTCAGCGGTGCCTATCTTCACGGCGGGGCCCTGTTCAGCGGTGCTCTTCTGCACCGCGGGCCCTGTTCAGCGGTGCTCTTCTCCACGGCGGGCCCTGTTCAGCGGTGCTCATCCAGCAGGTCAAGGGAGCCAGACCTGGCCTGGACTCCCTGCTCAGTCGCCCTCGGACCGTGACGTTTCTGGACCCTTCGGGGACGGACTCCTGGCTTCCTTAGTGTCCTCCTTCCCAGCTGGGATGTGACATGTGGGGTCCACCTTCTCCGCGCTCCTGCTGCCCTTCCGCTCCTTTGATGGGGCTCTCGGGCCCTTGCCTCCCCTAGATGGTGTGGCTGGTGAAGTGGCCGCACATTGCTCCTTGGGGGCAGCCCTGTCGGTCCTCGCACGGCGGCCCTTGTTTTTGCGGGTCCTCTTGCCGGGGGGGGGGGGGCTGGACGTGTCCTTGCTGCTGATCGATGTGTCACTGCTGGCAAAGGGTGGACTCCAGATCCCATGCACAACAGTGACACGCGAAGCTGGGCTGGTGGTGGCTGCGGTGCTCTTGGGACTCTTTGCAGATGGAGGGGGGAGCTCATCGGAGGGAAAGAGGTCAAGATTAGCCATGAAAAGTTTTTTAGGGCCAAGGTAAAGGGTAGGAGAAGTGGAGATGGAAGTGGAGGAAGAGGAGGTGGTTGTAGCAGAGTCAGGTGTGCTGTCATTGGGTGAAGGTGCTGGTGCTGTAGGCTGTCGTGAGGTGGATGTCTGTTGGGTGGGTGGCTGCCTGCGTTTGTGTGTCTTGGAAGAGGGGGTGACAGACACAGTGGGAGAGGACACAGGGGACGTGTAAATGGCAGTGGGGGTGGTGACTGCACGAGTGTGGACTGTACTGGAGGGTGAGGTGGTGATGGAAGCACTGGCTGATGTTGGTGTGCATGCAGGTGTGAGTGTAGACGTCACAGGGAGGGAGGAGGGAGACGAGGAGGAGGGGGACACAGAGGTGGTTGTGACTGTTGGAATGTCTGCATCTGGGTGTTGCTTGGGTGAGTGTTTGTGGGATCTGTGGTGCTTGTGTTTGGATGAGCTGCTCTTGGGTGTTGAGGTGTGTGCAGGCTGGTCTGATGGTGTGGATGGGATAGGCTGAGGAACAGGAGACAGAGAAAGGCTGGAGGCAGTAAGAAGAGGGAGGCTGGAAACAGGGACAATGGCTGCCGTCAGTGCTGAGGCCAGAGCAGTGAACGCTCGTTGATGGGCAGCCTGACCCGAATGAATGCCCTCCAGGTACGCATTGCTCTGTTGCACCTCCCTTTGCACACCCTGGATGGCATTCAAAAGGGTCGTCTGCCCAACAATGAGCGTCCTTACCAGGTCAATGAGCTCCGCACTGAGGGCAGCAGGGGCAACAGGGGCAGGGGCTGAGGTGCCTGGGGCGAAGGAGACGCGCGCCTTCCTGGGCGAACGGGCACGGAGCGAAGACTGAGGGGCTGCTGGGAGGGCGGGGCTGGTGCGCTGGGTGGCGGCTGTACCTGTAGAGGCGGGGGGCACGGATGTTGCCGCCACCGCTAGGGAGCTCCCATCCGAGGACGTGTCGCTGTCGCTGCTCTCACCAGCGGTCCCCGTCGTGGTGCTCCCCTCGCCCTCTGGATCACTGGTGCCCTCGGTGTCTGTTCCTGGGCCCACCGGGGCCTTGTGTCCTGCAGCTCCCTCGTGCTCCGATGCCAAATCTCCTCCGCCTGATGATGCTAATGCACACATGCACAAGAAGATGAAGAGAAAGGGTGGGGGGAGAAAAAAGAAGACCAGGTTGAGTGCATGCAATGTCAACACCGTTGGCGGAGAGGACAGACACAGGAGCCTAATGCACTAAGCCGCGCATTCGGGGTACACTACTCAGTACTACTGACTAGGACAACAGGCCAAGAGACGTCAAACGCGCACATGGGAGATGCTGGACCTTCAATGGCTGTACTTGTCACCCTACAGAGGTGGGGGCCGGGGGCACAGGGCCATGCCTAAGGGAGAGGACTACACTACAGAAAGCGCCCTGGCCTAATGTCACCCACAGCCCTCCTCCCCCACCCAGAAGCCTCCACTGCGCACAAAGATAGGAGAATGTGCTGATACTCACCCCCTTGTGTCTGCTGTGATGTCTTAAAGCGCCCATCCAATTCAGGGTAGGCCACCGCCAGGATCCGGGACATCAGGGGGGTCATGGTGCGACTGGCATCCCTCCTAGGTTGGGAGGCCATCCCCAGCAGTGTTTATGCGGTCTTCCTTGTTCCGCGGCGGATGTCCTCCCACCTCTTGCGGCAGTGGGTGCCCCGTCTGTTGTGGACCCCCAAGTTCCGGACTTCCTTGGCGATGGCACGCCAAATCTCGATCTTCTGATGGGCGCTGACCTATTTGACATGTACAGGGTGGAAAGGAGGAAATCATCAATGACCTGCATGTTAGATGTGATTGCCCCCCCCACCAACTTTGCCATATGGCACATGCTCTCATCTGTCGGGCGTTGCACTCCTCATTCGCCCCACCACCCCACCAACTTACATCCACCCCAATCCACACAGGCATAGCCCATTCCATGTGCACCCGGTGTACTCACTTGTTGGTCTGGAGGACCGTAGAGTAGCGCATACTCGGGGAGGACCCCATCCACGAGCTTCTCCAACTCTTCAGACGTGAAGGCAGGGGCCCTTTCCCCAGTCGCAGCAGCCATTGTATCTTCCAGACCGAGGTCACAGCAGCACTTGCAGTATAGGTCCTCTCCTGTGGATGATCAGGTCTTGAGTGATTAATCAGATAGAAAATGGCGGTCACGCCCGCGGCGGTGCGTACCGCGGCGGTGCGTACCGCGACCGCCGGCGCACATCGTCATTGGCTCCTGAAACCCATAGGGTTCAATGTTAACCAATGCGGCTTTGCGCCGCGGTCTTCGACCGCCTACCGCCACGGTGTGCCCCGCCAGCGCATTGACCTCACATCCCATTGTCCCACTTCACAGGTCTGGCAGCTGCCATTTCAAGGGCCTACATGGCTTAATTTTGACTGCGACACACAGGCCTAGGCCTTGCATTGCAACACATACACGCCTTTCAACCCATTGCCATTCTTTAACTGTGCAAGCTGTCTGTACGTACCTGTGGTTTGCCTGACTCTGTGCTCCATGTTGTCCTTCCTAGGCACCGTCCGCTGGGACTTGCGAGGAGAAGGACGAATCCTCGCGTGTACCGACCGCTGGTGGACCTGTCGACAATGGAAGAACGCCATATAATACTTCGATACAGACTTGACCGTGCCACTATCCATGAACTGTGTGCCCAGCTGGAGCCAGCCCTGATGTCCCCCATCCGCCAACCCACAGGGATTCCCCCTCTGGTGCAGGTTTTGTCAGTCCTCCATTTTTTGGCAACTGGGTCATTCCAGACCACAGTGGCCATGTCATCTGGAATGTCTCAGCCTATGTTTTCAAAGATTTTGAGCAGAGTGTTGTCTGCCCTGATGAAACTCATGCGGAGCTACATCATTTTCCCAGAGGAGGGTGACTTGCCTACAGTGAAGGGTGATTTCTATGCCCTTGGACATATCCCCAACATCATTGGTGCCATTGATGGGACCCATGTGGCTTTGGTACCCCCAAAAGACGATGAGCAGGTGTACAGAAACAGAAAAAGTTATCATTCGATGAATGTCCAGGTGGTCTGTTTGGCTGACCAGTACATCTCCCATGTAAATGCCAAGTTCCCAGGGTCAGTGCATGACGCGTATGTGATGCGAAATAGCAGAATCCCCTATGTGATGGAGCAGCTACAGAGACAACGTGTGTGGCTAATAGGTGACTCTGGTTACCCCAACCTGCCTTGGCTACTGACCCCAGTGAGGAATCCCAGGACCAGGGCAGAGGAACGGTACAATGAGGCCCATGGGCGAACTAGGAGGATCATCGAAAGGACCTTTGGCCTCCTGAAGGCCAGGTTTAGGTGCCTGCATATGACTGGGGGATCCCTGATGTACTCACCAAAGAAGGTGTGCCACATGATCGTGGCCTGCTGTATGCTTCACAATCTGGCATTGCGACGTCAGGTTCCTTTCCTGCAGGAGGATGGTGCAGATGGTGGTGTTGAAGCAGCTGTGGAGCCTGCGGAGAGTGAAGAGGAGGAAGACTCAGAGGACGACACAGACAACAGGGACAGAGTAATAGAACAGTATTTCCAGTAGCACACAGGTAATAATCACCCATGCCATTTTACATTTCCTGAAAGCCTCCTGCATCTCAACTTTGTCGATTTCCCCCCAGACCTATAAACATGATGTTTGATTTTCCCTTCCCTTTTCTGTGCTGTATGAGCCACTGCGTGACCTCGGCTTGGTTGGCCCATGGACTAATGCTAAGTTACCTCGGTATGTGTAATTCACAATGTTAATAATACGTAATTGATATGTAATGTGTCATACATTTGTAAATAAGACAGGCTGAGTCCTGATTGATTTCAGTGCAATGTGTGATTTATTATTAGTGCATAGATATTGGTACATGATAGTGAAACAGTGATGGGTGGGGGTGGAGTAATGTCCATGGCGGAGTCCAGTTCTCAGTCTCACAGGTGCATTGTCCATATGCCTGTGGCAGGATGGAGCAGGGGCAGTTCAAGGTTTGACAGGGTGGCAATGTGGAACAGTGGGAGGACTTCAGGGGGTATGTGATGCTGGCGGGGGACTTGACATCCTACTCTGTCGTTTTTTTTTATCTCAGGCTCCTTTTGCGGGGCGGTTGTTGTTCAGCAGGAGGTGGGGTTCTGGTGGGCTGTCGTTGTGGTGGGGCCTCCTGTCCACTAGCGCCGGCGGAGGTGGTAGGCTGTTCCTGGCTAGTGACAGGGGCCCTGTGTGATGCCACATGGTCCAGAAACGTGTCCTCTATACGGTTCAGGGCCTGGACTATGCTCCCCATAGCGGTTGAGATGTTGCTGAGTTGGTCGCTGAACCCCATGTAGCGTTGCTCCTGCTGTGCCTGGATCTCCTGGAACCTGGCCAGTACCGTCACCATCGTCTCTTGTGAGTGGTGGTAGGCTGCCATGATGGTGGTGAGGGCCTCTTGGAGAGTGGGTTCCCTGGGCCTATCCTCCCCCCCCTGTCGCACAGCAGCCCTCCGAGTTGCCCTGTTTCCCTGGGCCTCTGTCCCCTGGACGGTGTGCCCACTCCCACTGCCCCCAGGTCCCTGTTGTTGTTGGGTTGGTGGGTTACCCTGGGGGCCCTGTAGTGGTAGACACACCGCTGCTTGACCTGTCCTAGAGACAGAGGCATGGGCCCGCTGGGTGGGAGCTGTGCTGTTGTTCCCAGAGGGGGTTGGGTCTGCAGTGGCCTGTGTCTGGGTGAGGGGAACCGACTGCCCAGAGGTCCCCGATGGTCCGGGCTGGTCGTCAGGTTCCAGGTCGACAGAGCTGCTGTCATCACTAGGGGCCTGTTCCGGGGGTGGGATGGACATTTCTGGTCCCTCCTGACCGGTGTGTTGTCGTTCGGGTCCTGCATGGGGTAAGAGGGTATGGTTATTGTTTCTGTGTGTGCATTAGCTTGCGTTTTATGGGTGCCCTTGTCCCCCAGTGCTGGCATTCCCTTGGGGGAGGTGTTGTGAGGGTGTTTTGTGTGGGGGGGGATGGGTATGTGCAGTGGTCATGCTTAGGTGATGGGTGTCCATAGTTTGGGGGTGGCATGCAGGGGTTGGTGTTGGGTGGGTTGTGCTGGGGAGACATTCTCAGGGAGGATGTGTGCTGGGGGGTTGGGGGTGAGGGTGGGGGTTAGCATGCTGGGGGGGGGGGTGAAGTGGTTGGCCTTGTACTTACCAGAGTCCATTCCTCCGTGTACTCCAGCGAGGCCATCAGGATGCAGGATGTTGAGTACCTCTTGCTCCCATGTTGTGAATTCGGGTGGAGTGGGTGGGGGTCCCCCGCCAGTCTTCTGCACTGCGATGTTGTGTCGCGAGACCATCGAGCGCACCTTCCCCCGTAGGTCGTTCCATCGTTTGCGGATGTCCTCTCGATTTCTGGGATGCTGTCCCACCGCGTTGACCCTGTCCACGATCCGCTGCCAAAGCTCCGCCTTCCTTGCTATGGTGGTGTGCTGGACCTGTGAGCCGAAGAGCTGGGGTTCCACTCTTATGATCTCCTCCACCATGACCCGGAGTTCTTGGTCCGAAAAGCGTGGGTGCCTTTGTGGTGCCATGGGGTGGTGTGTGTGAGGTATGGGGTGGTGTATATGATGATGTGTGTGTTGGTGTGTGGTGCTTTGTGCTTCTATGTGGTGTGTGTGATGTTGTGGTGTGCCTCTGTGTGTCTGGCTATCTATTCTCTGATGTGTCTCTCTCTCCTTCGTCTCTGGTTTTTGTTGGTAGGGGTTTGTGGGTGATGTGGGTGTGTGTTTTATATGGTATTGGATGTGTGGGAGTGGTGTGTGTATGTGTTTCAGGTGTGTGCCTTTCAAATTGTCCAATGTGGTAGGGGTTTGTAAAGGTGTGTGTATTTTGACCAATGGAATACCGCGGTTGAATGACCGCCGTGTCGATTTGCGGGTCATAATGGGATGGGCGTATTTCTGTTGGCGTGGCGGTGGAGGTTTGGTCTTCTCCAGTTTACCGCTGGCCGCTGATGTGGCGGACTGCAGTGGAGGGCAGATTTTCGGAGGTTTTGCAGTTGTGGGTCAGAATGTCCGTGGCGGCTGACCGCGGCCGCGGCGGTATTGTGGCGGCCTTCTGACCGGCGGTAAGCGGCTTTTACCGCCGAGGTCAGAATGACCCCCATAGCCTTTAAATAACCTTATATGCACAATTTTTAAGAAGTGATTTTTTTAAAGAGATATATGCAGGGCTATTCCGTGTTGTATGTTGGCTCTTACATTGAAATATTATCTTCTAGATCTACTCTGCACCAGGTTCCTCGAGAGTGGACTTCCTGTATCTAGTGCTGGAACAACAACTTCATTGCTGGCTCCCACTGTAGGACTAATGTACAGGAGGACCTGTTTCAGATTGGTCCTGCCAGTGAACTTAAGTTCTCCCCACTCAGGCAAAGCAGTCTGGTTTCGGCAGTCTGTAACCGATTCACATTTGAATTCTCTTTGCCTTCCTTAAAGCCCTACACCTGGGAGAACATTTGACACTATGGCCCTCATTACGAGTTTCTGCCACCTGCCAAACTCGTACTGCCATCAGGCTGCCTGTGCGTCCAGAACACTGCCGGCCCTATTAGTAGTTCACAGCAGGGCCTTAATATTGACACCTGCTAGTGATCAAGCCGGCGCCAATGTGGCAGTGCAGCAGCACCCGTTGCGCTTTCTACAGCCCGTAATTCGGGCATTGGAAAGCGCAATGGGGCTGTCCATGGGGGCCCCTGCACTGCCCAAGTGCATGGGCAATGCAGAGGCCCCCCCTTTCCACCACCCTTTGCATGGCGGGGCTTTGGCCATGCAAAGGCTGGCAGAAAGGGGCCTTGTAATTCCCAGGGCAAGCAGCGCTGCCCTGGTGGATTACAACTGCTGAGACCGCTAGGCTGTCGACTGGCAGCAACCTGGCGGTCCAACCGTGGCGCTTTTGCCACAGTTGTATTGTTGTACGGTCAGACCGCCACTTTGACGGCAGTCTGACCACCACCGTGACCCTGGCGGTCTGGTGACTACCAGGGTCGTAATGAGGCCCTCTGTCTTTGTATCACTGAGGTGGTGGAACCATTGCCACATATCACAGAAACAAACACTGCCAATGTTTTTACGTTGTAAAAAAACGCAACAGTAAAAAATAAAAACAAATAAGAGAATCCAGGCACCATCCCAGAACTAGGAGCCAAAGCAAACCCTGTGATAGGAACAATACTGGGCTAAGTACTGATGACGCAGAAAAAGAAGGTCCGACATACAGGGAGTGCAGAATTATTAGGCAAATGAGTATTTTGACCACATCATCCTCTTTATGCATGTTGTCTTACTCCAAGCTGTATAGGCTCGAAAGGCTACTACCAATTAAGCATATTAGGTGATGTGCATCTCTGTAATGAGAAGGGGTGTGGTCTAATGACATCAACACCCTATATCAGGTGTGCATAATTATTAGGCAACTTCCTTTCCTTTGGCAAAATGGGTCAAAAGAAGGACTTATAGGAAATAGTGAGATATCTTGCAGAGGGATGCAGCACTCTTAAAATTGCAAAGCTTCTGAAGCGTGATCATCGAACAATCAAGCGTTTCATTCAAAATAGTCAACAGGGTCGCAAGAAGCGTGTGGAAAAACCAAGGCGCAAAATAACTGCCCATGAACTGAGAAAAGTCAAGCGTGCAGCTGCCACGATGCCACTTGCCACCAGTTTGGCCATATTTCAGAGCTGCAACATCACTGGAGTGCCCAAAAGCACAAGGTGTGCAATACTCAGAGACATGGCCAAGGTAAGAAAGGCTGAAAGACGACCACCACTGAACAAGACACACAAGCTGAAACGTCAAGACTGGGCCAATAAATATCTCAAGACTGATTTTTCTAAGGTTTTATGGACTGATGAAATGAGAGTGAGTCTTGATGGGCCAGATGGATGGGCCCGTGGCTGGATTGGTAAAGGGCAGAGAGCTCCAGTCCGACTCAGACGCCAGCAAGGTGGAGGTGGAGTACTGGTTTGGGCTGGTATCATCAAAGATGAGTTTGTGGGGCCTTTTCGGGTTGAGGATGGAGTCAAGCTCAACTCCCAGTCCTACTGCCAGTTCCTGGAAGACACCTTCTTCAAGCAGTGGTACAGGAAGAAGTCTGCATCCTTCAAGAAAAACATGATTTTCATGCAGGACAATGCTCCATCACACGTGTCCAAGTACTCCACAGCGTGGCTGGCAAGAAAGGGTATAAAAGAAGGAAATCTAATGACATGGCCTCCTTGTTCACCTGATCTGAACCCCATTGAGAACCTGTGGTCCATCATCAAATGTGAGATTTACAAGGAGGGAAAACAGTACACCTCTCTGAACAGTGTCTGGGAGGCTGTGGTTGCTGCTGCACGCAATGTTGATGGTGAACAGATCAAAACACTGACAGAATCCATGGATGGCAGGCTTTTGAGTGTCCTTGCAAAGAAAGGTGGCTATATTGGTCACTGATTTGTTTTTGTTTTGTTTTTGAATGTCAGAAATGTATATTTGTGAATGTTGAGATGTTATATTGGTTTCACTGGTAATAATAAATAATTGAAATGGGTATATATTTTTTTTTTGTTAAGTTGCCTAATAATTATGCACAGTAATAGTCACCTGCACACACAGATATCCCCCTAACATAGCTAAAACTAAAAACAAACTAAAAACTACTTCCAAAAATATTCAGCTTTGATATTAATGAGTTTTTTGGGTTCATTGAGAACATGGTTGTTGTTCAATAATAAAATTAATCCTCAAAAATACAACTTGCCTAATAATTCTGCACTCCCTGTATATTCATACATATCGTGTAATCAAAACATATAATGAAGTGTGATTTTAGTAAAGAAAATAATGTACGAGGGAAATTGTGCCCTCGGGGTAGTTCGCCATCATTGTAAATGAGCTTTATTAATCATGAAGTATTGAAAATGTAGTAATCCGTCATAATTGCAAATGTATGCCATGATTTCTTGTTTGAAAACTGTTTTGCTTAGCTTAAATTTAGTACAGGCTTTGGCCTAGTTGCCTGGTTTCAAATTCTAACTGCGTGGTTTTTCCTTGAACTAATGAAACATATATTCTAGCTTGAAGATGTATTTTTCCAGTAGAGCTGACTGATACACTTATCTCCAAGGTTTCGTACTAGGCCGGTTTCATCCCCTTTGATACAAGGTCAGTCTGCAGGTGCGGACAATGAAGGTACAGATAGTAAAATAATTGGCAACCCATGTTACAACTTGTGTTCCAAGGCTCCAAGGACGGTGTATGCATAAATGAGCGCTAGTAAAAGACAATTTTCATTGGACAATTTGAAGCCAACCTATGAACCCTCCAATGGAAGACCCTGTAGAATTTGGAATGTTTCTTACATAAACCAACTGGACAAAGAGAAGTCAGCCATTTTCCTCGATGCCAGTTTGAAGCCAGATGCCAGACTCCATTTTGGACGAGACCCTGATGCCCTTTTCTCTATCTGAGAGAAAGAGACTTTAAAAATTCTCACCCTAGAGACTTTAACTTTGATTTGCCCCGTCTTGCCCATGCAGTAACTTTGCCCCATTCTCCTTGCCGCTGCAAGGAAGTTTGCCCTTAACTTTGCCCCTTTGAAACTTGCCCCATGCTGATCAACCGGTACCTGAAGGACGAAGACTTTTCTTGAATGCTGATTGTATTTGGTAAATATGAAAGGATAAATGTATTATGCATTGTGTTTTTCCTTTTAGGTACCAACTGCTATTTTGATAGGGTCCTAGCTAGAAGTTTTCCAAATTTGTGTTGACTAAATTCGTTTGGCATGAAGCCCCACATGCCAATGCTAATTAGAGGTTAGTCGAGGTATTCATTCAATGTACCACGCTAAATTGAAATCTTGTTATGCTGACCAATGTATGAAATTAGTCAAATACAGTTAGTCATATTAGTGATTTGCATTGCCATAACTGAGTGTATCATCATCCAGATTTTGCGTAGATTGCGTTTCTTCCGCCGTTATGGACAGCCAGTAATGTTCATATACATATATCATTTGGTTTTGAGACTTATATACATTGTGTTAGCTTTGTTAATATAGGGAAATAAATTCACTAACTTTTAATAAACTGGTGTGGTTATTCATGACTGAAAGGTCATGGTGCGCCGAAATACCAACTATTATTGATTTCTGATGTGCTATATTGATCTATTAATTGAGTACTGATTACCGATTACAATAGTTATTGATTATTGATCTGAGTGACTCGACTATTTTAGGATGAGGAGAGCCCGACTCGGTTAAAAGATTCACCGACCTCCAACGTGTCCAGGTACAGGTAATTTATAAGGGCTGGACGCGTTATCAGTAGATGGTAGCAGAGATTGATGGGTTAGCCCTTTGGGACCCCATCCGAACAATAGACAGAGTCAAGTTAGAATTTTCTTTGATAAAACAAGTTGGAGAGATGATGATGCCCTCGAGCATTAGTACTGCCCCTCCAGAACCAATACAGGGTAATGTAACACCAAATTTGAGAATATCTCAGAGGCCGAGCAGCTCCGACATGCCTTTCTCACCACAAATACCACAGATTCAGAGAATATACCCAGACGTGCCGACATTGAAACCTGCTGATAGCTACCAGCCACAGGTTCAAAGGCACTGTTGTGATGAGCATAACGTGGGAATGACTTCTGATTCAATGGCGCAGGGAGGACAAAACTATCAGAGACCGATATTGATTCAAGCTGAATCAACACAGTTCTCGGTGCCCAAAAGCAGACACAAGAAGTGCGAGTAATAGAAAGCCAGTTAGGTATGCCAGCAATGATGAACCACAATGTGGGGATTAACATGCCACAGAATTCGGGGAACAGACAGAATCCAGACGCAATATCTCTACCTATCACTGTAGGTCCACCAGTACCACTGTACATACAGGCAAATTCAAGCACAAGCGACCAAGGGTTAATGATACAGAATGGGACAGGGAGAAGAGGCATAGAAACCACTCCAGAGACAACTCCGATAGCGGCACTGCCAAATGGATCTGGGTCCTTGTCGGAATTTAGTCCAATTCCAATTTGTGCTCCGTCAACCGTGGTAAGGTCACATCCACCACCATTAGTACCGTTAACCTCACAGACTGAAACATTACAGAAACCGTCAGTGGCAGTTGATGTAACTGCTACACTGATGGGACTGAACGCGCAACAGTTAACACAATGGTTCAATAGCCTGAACTCCCCACAGAGTGCATCTAGCGGGAAGGGAGAAGAATACCTGAATAAAATAAGGTTGGGTATGGAGGCAGATGAACTAGTAGAGGGAACAATGGGTTTGAACAGATTAGAATCATACACAGAGGAAGAACTAAGATACATGTGCCCTAGGATTACAAGAGAAGTAAGCAGCATACATAAGAAATTACAAGAAATTGCAGACAGAAACAAGATCGATATAAGTAAGACTAAACACCTGAGCAGAAGTTACAGGTTAGACTTTGAGACAAAAGATTTTGAACACATGAGATCCGCAGGGATGAAAACACACCTTAAAGAGATACTGCAGAGTGCACAGGTCTGGAGATGTTTAGACAAGTGGGAAAGCAGGTGGGTTAAGAAAAAGGACAAAAAGAAAGAAAATACTCCAGAACGGAATGAGAAAAAACAACAGAATGACGATCTGATGACTATGTTACCAATGAGAGAGACAGCAGGGGGAAAACTTGTACATGTACCGTGGCACAGGTGCGATATTCAATCCTTTACGGATGACTTTCCCAAATTGAGAGAGAAGCCGATTGAGTGGTATCAACAAACAGATAGATTTGTGAAACTTGCGAAGTGTCTCTGGGAAGACTCGAATACTTTATTTGAAATTGTGGTTCCGGCGGATTTGTGGGAAGATTGTAAAAGGGCTGTAGGTTGGCCGACGAGTGAACCAGAGAGAGACAGGGACACAGGTGCGCCATCACCCACGGTAATGAGCTTGTACCACAAGGTGATCGAGCACTTGAAAACCAAGGTTGCGTCGAAAAATGTGGATTGGCAGAGGATTCACAGAACAGCCCAAGAGGTTAAAGAGTCTATACATGCGTATTATGAGAGGTTGTTGAAAGCGTTTAAAAATTACAGTGGCACGGAAACGATTGAGGCAAAGGACATGCTCAATTTTGTGTTCAGGTTTGTGGAAGGGTTGAGACCCGAAATCAGCCAGATGATTAAAACGCATTTGATTTGTTGGCAGTCAAAGTCGATCGATGAAGTGTTGAATTATGCGAAATACTGCAGTGATGAGATTGAGACCAAACAGAAAAGATTGAAAGAAAAGGTGATGGTGATGCAGCTCAGAGCAGCTCAGAGAGGTTTACAAGGTTTGCAAGGTTTTCAACAACAGATGCCGCAGCAGCAGGGAAATGCTATGTTTCAGCCGCAGATGAGAGGCAGAGGCCGAGGAGGTTTTGTGAATAATGGTCCTGATTTGAATACCGTTATGATTCCAAATGGTATACAGGCAATGAAGAAGGTGATGCCATGTCACACGTGCGGAATTGTCGGGCATTGGAAACGGGAGTGCCCAATGATGGTGCAGGAAGGTGTATGTCAGCAAAACAATGATGTCAATGCATTCCAGACTATGAGAGGACCGAAACTGAGAGGTCCAAATCCAAATTTCCAAAACAATATAAACCAGCTGCAGGGTTTACAACCCATGCAACTGCAACAGGTGCAAATGCCCGTGTGCAAATGGCACAATTGCAGCCAATGCAACAGCAGTTTCCTATGGTACCTAATCAGCAAATGCAAATACCCTTAGCACCAATGAATCAGCAGCAAGCAATGCTTCCTCAACAGGTCACGGGTCAGGGAATGAGTCAAAATGACACAGTACACCAATTCCCACTACACAGTGAGAATGGAATAAACGATGTATGGGAGAGTGGAAGTTCAGATGAGGAGGGAAATTGTGTGCTTGCAGCATCCTTGGAAGTTGATCAAAAGGGTCCGTATGTGGAGGGAAGAGTTATGGGTCATCGCGTTTCATTCTTGGTTGACACAGGAGCTCCACGATCCACTGTCAGGAGCATTGAAGTACCAAATTTGCCACTTTCAGGGAGAACAGTTCAAGTAGTGGGAGTAGCAAACAGGTACCTGACGAACCCAATCACAGATCCAGTACAAGTCAGAATTGGTAACTATCAAGGGACACATAAATTTGTGGTATGTGACTCAAGCCCCATATCACTGTTAGGGAGAGACCTATTGTGCAAATAGGGATGTTCAATTATGTGTTCGAACGATGGAATTAGAATTCAGACGAGCAGTGATGGGGAAGAAGAGGACAGTGTAGGAGGGGATGAGATGGAGACTGTCGATGAAGAGTATCCCCTGATTATCCTTTACCCAATGATCACTGAAGCAGATATTCCTGCTGAGTTACAGGAAACAGTCGGAAAAGAAGTGTGGGATATGACAGGAAAAGAGGTGGGATTGGTGAAAGGAGTGGAACCAGTGAAAGTGACTGTAAAACCCAATGTAACCTTTCCCCAGACCCCACAGTACCATATGGCACAAGACACCCTCATGAAAGTCGCCCAACTCATTGATGAGTTTGTAAAACAGGGAGTACTGAAAGAGGTGTTAAGCAGTCCATGTAATTCACCAATTATGGGACTAATAAATCCGAGTGGGAAGGTCCGAAGTGTTCAGGATTTGAGGAAAATAAATGACATAATAATCAAATGTTGTCCCGTAGTACCGAATCCAGCTGTGATAATGTTTCAAGTCCCTTGTGATGCTGAGTGGTTCTCAGTCATCGACTTGTCACAAGCATTCTTTTCGGTGCCTCTTCATGAGGACAGCCAATTTCTCTTTTGTTTCAAATTCTTAGACAGAGTTTACAGTTGGTGTCGAATTCCTCAAGGGTTTTCGGAGTCACCGTCAATTTTCAATCAGATTCTAAAGAAAGATTTGGAAGCGTTGGAATTGCCATTCGAGTCAACCCTAGTACAGTACATTGACGACTTACTGATTGCATCCAAGACAGAAAGTGACTGCACAGCCGACACCATTGCCCTACTGAACCATTTGGGAAGGAATGGACACAAGGTGTCTCCTTCGAAATTACAATTCTGCCAGAAGAAAGTGACATTTTTGGGTCACCAAATAGAGAAAGGGTCACGAAGAATTATGAAGGAAAGGATAACGAGTGTACTTCAAATGAGTCCCCCAAAGACGAGGAGGGAGGTGAGGAAGTTTTTGGGAATGGTGAGCTACTGTCGCCAATGGATTCCCAACTTCTCAACTCTAGCAAAACCTTTACTGAAACTGACCCAGAAGGATGCATTGGATGAAATCGAGCTGAAGGAGATGAGATGGATGCTTTTATTGAATTAAAGGAATGCATGTGCAGGGCTCCAGCTTTAGGTATGCCTGATTACACGAAGCCTTTCACATTGTTTTGTCATGAACGTGATGCATGTTCCTTGTCGGTCTTGACCCAAGCCCATGGCGGCGTAAACAGACCAGTAGCATATTTTTCAGCTACTTTGGATCCGGTCGCAGCAGCACTGCCAGGGTGCTTGCGTGCCATAGCCGCAGTTGGTATCAGCCTAACTCAAAGTGAAGGAATAGTGATGGGACACCCTTTAACAGTCATGGTCCCTCACTCAGTCGAGATACTTTTGACACGTTCTCGAACACAACACATGACTGGTGCTAGACTCACAAGGTATGAAACAATAATTCTGTGATCACCTAATGTGCAGCTGAAAAGGTGCACTATGTTGAATCCAGCAACCTTGTTTCCCAGTGAAAATGCCGAAATTGAGAACGCTGAAGACATCGAGCACGACTGTCTTCAGGTGACTGAATTTTGCACCAAACCAAGACGTGATATCAAAGATACCCGATTGGAAGAAAATGATCAAATTATTTTTGTTGATGGTTCATGTTTAAGAGATGCACCGGGTATATTGAAAGCAGGGTACGCTGTATGTACGGTAACAGGTGTTTTGGAAGCATCTTGGCTTCAAGGAGTTTACTCTGCACAGGTAGCAGAATTGGTAGCCCTTACTAGAGCTTGCCAACTCTCTGCATTAATGAAAGTTACCATTTACACTGACAGCCAGTACGGGTTTGGAATAGTGCATGATTTCGTACAATTGTGGTCACAGAGAGGCTTCATGACCTCTTCAGGATCACCAGTGAAAAATGGTGAAAGAATAAGAGAATTGTTACATGCCATCCAACTACCAGGAGAAGTAGCAGTGGGAAAATGCAGTGCACACTCGAAGGGACAAGACTATGTTTCTCTGGGAAATGGATATGCGGATCAAGTCGCAAGGTTTTGCGCATTGAACTGTATATTGCTTAGGGATGAATGGAATTTGATAAGTGAACCAGAACTCGAACCAAGCGAAATCTTTGCTCTAAAGGTGGTAGATACGATGGACGAATTGAAATCCTTACAGAATGATGTCAGTGAGGATGAGAAACTCTCGTGGACCAAATCACAATGTGTAAAGAGACTAGATGAATTATGGGTTTCAAGTGAAGGGAAATTCGTTCTTCCAAACAGCCTTTTGACACAGATAGCCAGATTTTACCATGGACAAGCTCATCTTGGGAGGGATGCCATGATTAGATTGTTTAAAACTGATTGGTTTAACCCCAAATTCCGTCAAGTTGCTGAAGCAGTTTGCCACCGTTGCGTCATTTGCCAACAGATGAACGCAGGGAAGGGAACCGTAGTAAATTTGAGCCACATTGGAAGAGCAGGGGGTCCCTTCAGCAGGATGCAAATGGACTTCATTGAGATGCCTGTGCATGGAGGCTTGAAGTATGTGTTGGTGGTTGTGTGCATTTTTAGTCACTGGATCGAAGCATACCCTACACGCAGGAATGACAGTCTCACAGTTGCAAAACTACTCTTGAGAGAGCTAATACCACGTTTTGGATTCCCGATCTCTTTAGAATCAGATAGG